>NC_139567.1:24620068-25025068 GCF_965112155.1 Podarcis liolepis | reverse complement strand
TCTGGCTGAAGCAAAGGCCTTTCTTTTTTGACCAGCATCAAGTTTTCTATAATAAGCCATTAGAACAGGCATCCCCAAACTTGGTCCTCCAGATGTTTTGGGGCTACAACTCCCATCATCCCTAGCTAACAGGACCAGTGGTCAGGGATGATGGGAATTGTAGTCCCAACACATCTGGAGGGCTGAGTTTGGGGATGCCTACATTAGAAGTTCACAGGCATAACTTGAAGGTGGTGGTGGTTAGTGTTGTTCATACACAGCAGGGGCGGACTTTGGTATATGGCACCCTGAGCGAGGACAAAATTTGGCACCCCTTGCCCCATCTTTCTAATTTTCACAGTAATTCTTTTTGGCACAGTTGCTTTTTTATGGATCTTCTCAGTAGGTACCCACAGAAATACAGGTTGATGTTGTTGTTACTATTTTGTGCCACCTTGGCTCGGTGTCCTGTGCAGGGGAACTGCTGGCACTGCCCTAAATCCAGTGCCATACCCAGCTTTTGGTATTCAGACCACCCTGCAGTGGCAGTTCCATTTTTAGGGTTTGAGGCTAATGGTCAGGGGTCCCTTTACCTAATTTAACATGGATGAAATGTCACCCATTCTTCAACATTACCTGCAATGTAAGTCATTTTTACTTCTCAGGGGAAGGGTACAGCTCAGCTGCAGAGCATCTATCTTGTACCCCCAGAAGGTCGCAGGTTCAACCCCCAGCATCTCAAAGTAGGAAAAAAGACTCCTGACTGAAACCCTGGAGACCTGCTGCCAGACAATGTAGATCATACTGAATTTGATGGGCCAAGGGTTTGACACAATATAAGGCAGCTTCCTATGTTCCTATGGACTACATCAATTGTAAAAATTTCTAGAGGGGTAGCCATATGTGTCTATGAAAGTAAATGCAAGAAATAGTGTTGTAGCACCTTAACACATTTATAATGGTACATACTTGGAAGTGTCTAGGAAATATGTCACTCTCCCTGCTTCCTAATTTGGGTATTTTAGACTTTTTCTAATGGAGTAGCCTAGATTAGATAGTGTACAAGCTTTGCTTTGGAAACACTGAATGTCAAGTACAGTTTTTTAAAGGAGTAAAACTTTCTAATGAAGGCCAACACAAGACCATACTAAATTAAACCAATGGTTAAACTAATGGTCCATCTCACCCTGTTTTCTGTCTTCAACTGTGAACAGATTAAAATGGTTTAGAGGAAACTCTTCAAGTATTTAAGGAAGTTACCAATTCAAAGTCATTTATTCCCAGCTTTTAAAGAGATGAATGGTTTGGGGATCCTCTGAATGTAAAATATGAACTGACTCAGACCCTGCAATCATCATTCTTTGTGTGCCTCCTTCACAAGAGGTCAGAGGGTGGCAACACAAGAACAGGGCTTTTCTGCGGTGTCTCTCCATTTGTGGAATGCTCTCCCCAGGAAGGTTCACCTGGCACTTCATTACATATCTTTAGATGCAAAGTGAAAACATTTCTCTTCAACAAGGCCTTTGACTGATTAAACAATCTATGACCTTTTAAATGTGTTTGTGGGCCAAGCGATTATTATTATTTTGTTATTATGTGTTTTTATGTCGCAAACCACCCAGTGATCTTTGGATGAAGGGCAATATATAAACATCATTATTTAATAATAATTATAACAATAACAACATAGTGCTTAAGTAAGTTTTACTCAGAGCACACCCATTGAAAACTAGGTTCATTCGCTTCGGTGAGTTTTCCCTGAGTAAACCTAGTTGAGTATCACCCCACTCTTTCCTATTAAACGCTAATGTTATGGCCCATTGATTTGTCTTTTTACAAAAACTAAACTAAACATGGTACCAGGTGATGGCATGCTGTGTTAGCCACATTTCAAATTCTTACCCAGACTCTATAATTAGGGCTCAAATGGCTAAGTTTTTTCCTGAAATGTCCAGTTCTTGTTAATTGAGCATAGGTGAAAACTAGGCTAAAACAAGAAAAGACTAATATGGCTTCCTTCCAGAGTGTCCAAAGACAAGAGGAGAAAAAGCACCTGGAAGAGATACATGGTTTGCCTATCTGGCACAGTATTCTTCTTGAATGCCAACAGCAAAGGACAACTAAAATGAGCAGTTCTACTAGTCAGCAATGGCAGAAATCGGGAGCTATGATTTCTCTGGATCTTCCTTCCCAGCTGAAGGTTGGAAGAGTAGAGGAAGAAATGTAAGGGTGAAGTGGCAACCCTTGGCACTGGAATGAGACACCGAGCTGGAAAGGTACAATGAGCACAGCATTACCTCAATAAATAGAGTCTCTCCCCAAAACGCTGGATTACAGCCTCTAGGATTTTGAAGCTTTTAAGCACAGAGACCCCTCCTTCTCCATTTTAAGGGATTGCCAGCCACCTCAAAACTCCAAGAAGGACCTACGCTTGAGTGATACTGCTGCATAGCCATTTGCAAGCTGAGTCAATGAAAGATGCTCCCATCCTGCCCCCCAAGCATTTTCCTACTGCGGTGCCAGGCTCCACCACCACCACCACCAGCAGCAGTAGCAGCAGTGCAATGAGGTAAGGAGGAAGCTGATAAAAGAGCAGGGCACACACCAGATAAAGGCATCCCTTCACCAGGTTTGCGGGGGACAGCACAGCTTGTCTACACAGCGGATTTTCACCATGCTGACAGGAGAGGGATGGAGAAGGGAAAGGAACAAGGGAGAGGAGGCACAGGTTGGGAGGTAAGGAGAGAGAGGTGGGAGGAGGGGAGGAGGCAGGAGAAGGAGGGGAAGGAAAGAAGAGGAAAAAGTAGTAACAATGGAGTGAGAAAAGAGAGAGAAAGCAAAACGTAAGGTAGAAATCATAATGAAATAAGAGAGAAAAAGCAATCAGACAAAGAGGACTTACAACTTCTCCAAGCCAGAGCGAGTGTGAAATGCATGCAGAGAACTGGCACATGGACAGCCTTTAAAGGGGAAAACTCTTCTCTTCCAAAAAAGACAGACAGACAAGAGTCCTCAAACTCCAAAAGATGTACACCAGAGTGACAACTGTCAGGGCATATGCAAGTCCTGGCCAACCCCCACCTAGGCTCACATCTAGGGCTATTAGCAGAAAGCCCTGCCCCACTTAAGGGAAGAGCACGCAGGACACCAGCTTGGCCTTGTGGTTTTTGGGTTTCCCATTGCAGAGATGAGATTAACTGTGAGGGGACAAGGAGGCCTGTCCTTGGCTAACAGACATTCACAGTGAACTGAGTGCACACACATAGCTTTTTATATCCGAAAGGACTGCAGGGTGCAGTACTGCACACCCACAATTCAGCTTCCTGAGAACCAGTGCTTCGCCCCCACCCGAGAACCAATGCTTTCAACCATGAAAAGTCAAGTTTCTAGCCCATACGGACACAAATATATTTTTGAAAATGTGTGGGCAATGCTTGCTGAGATCCCAGAAGCCAGACAGGGTTTGTGCAACAGTTAAGAGGCAGGATTTTAGCAGCCTGCTCTCCACAACTAGCAAAAACAAAATAAATTATATGAAATAAGAGCATCACACAAACTTTGCAAATATTTGGTGAGGGTACCTTATCCAGCTTTCATTGATGCAAAAT
The DNA here is from genome assembly GCF_965112155.1 of Podarcis liolepis. Classification (NCBI taxonomy): domain Eukaryota; kingdom Metazoa; phylum Chordata; class Lepidosauria; order Squamata; family Lacertidae; genus Podarcis; species Podarcis liolepis. The sequence goes on along the minus strand of NC_139567.1, from coordinate 25,021,481 downwards.
TTGAATGGTCGAATGTGCAGAAAGTTGAGTGTGTGTGTTGTACATACAGCCCAGATTAAAAACTGAAAAGAGGGCGATGACAACGCAAATCAAACCAGGCCATGGCTCAGTGGCACAGTCCTTACTTTGAATGCAGAAGGTCCCTGGCTCAGTTAAACAGTTCAGGTAGCAGGTGATGATAAAGACTCTCCTCCCAAGATCCCGGAAAGCTGCTGCTAGTCAGAAAGGATAATCTGGGCTAGAGGGAGAAATGGTCCAAGCTGATTCAAAGTGGCTTCCCATCTTTTGGTCATGTGATCTACCAAGGCAGGAAATGGGGAGCCTGTGGCCCTCCAGATATTGCTGTTGAGGCTACACCTACCATCATCCCTCACCATTGGCTGGGGTTGATGGGAGTCCCAAAACATTTGGAGGGTGCCAAGCTGCAAAAGACTGCAGCACGGGGTGGACTAAGGAGCCTGGTATAGCAGTCCCATCCAAGCTGCCACTGGGTATTAATGGGCCTTCCATTAGGGAGGCCTAGAATAAATCACCCAGGATCTTAAGTGTAACTTGGCCTGCAGTTCCCCTGGCATGACCTTGTATTGAAATCCATTCCCCAGTCCTCAGAAGACGGCACTGGGTTTTTTATGTTGCAGAAGAGAGAGTCATCCAGAGACACTGACGGCAATGCTCCAGATGCCTGTCCAAATTTGTCTGCATCCCCGCCGTGGAAGTGAGCTGATCTAAGGCGTCTGCACAAATCTCATAAACCATGTCCCTCTTCAGTTTTTATGGCTCCATAAAACAGTGGGGTTGTGTGCGTGTGTGCTTGCGGGTGGGGATGGCTGTATACTGACCTGGTCATAAAGTGCCCAGCAACGCTTCACCCACTGACAACTTTACAACCCCAAATCATAAAGCTATCACTTGCCTCTCTTCTTTATGGAGTCTCTTTTTAAATAACAACAGAGTATGCAGTCGCTTATCATCTGCCGGTTTTCACACAGGGCAGAAATGCCCAGCCTCTCTCATTTAAGGAGAGACTCCTAGTAGATCAATGTTGCAGGACATAAATCAGTGCCTGCACAATTTGTGGTCATTTTTTGGGCAAGCAAAGCCAACCAGGCCTTTACAGCAGACTACTAAGGGTTCTGTCAAAGCCTCTCCTTTTGCTATTTTGCTAAGAAGAATGGTGAGAACAAAGAGGTTTCATCCAGTATTTGGCATGTTGCCACCCAAGGGTGGCGGTTTGAGATTCTGTCAGTGGGTCTCGCAGACCCTCCAAGTGCCTCTATTTTCCAGGAAAAGTCCCAGATTTACAGAAGCCATCCTGGTTTCTGATTTGATCCTGGAATGTCCCACTTTTTCTTAGGACATCCCTATTTACATTGGAGAAATGTTGGAGGGAATGGAATAGGATGTGCCTATTTTCATCGGAAAAATGTTGCAGGGGGTGTCTTCATTTTCATCAGAAAAAAATTGGAGGATATGGGTCTTGCAAAAGGCTCCTCCCGCTCCTGACAGCCAAGGTGCACAGGTCTCAAGGCCATGACAATTATTATGGCACCTGAGACAGAACATCCCAAAGCCCTGCTCCCTGTCCCCATCACTAAAAATAATTATAAATGAAATAGAGGCATCTCCCAGTTTATGCAGCGGTTTTGTTCCAGGCTTCCCTGTGTGTAAATGGAGCACCCTGGAGAGTCCTATTGGCTCACAAGGAGACCCTCCCCAGAGCCCAAAGAAGGTCTGCTGGTGAGCCAGGAAGACTCTCCAGGGTGCTCCACATTTCCAGGTTCCACTTCTGGGTTTGTGGCATGTTGCATGTGCACCGTCACATCAAATATAGTATGCATAAATGGGGAGTTAGCAGTTTGCTGCCCTTTCATGACACCCAAAATCAGCTGCTTGGGGTGGCTGCCTCACTCTGCCTAATGGTAAGGCCAGCCTGTTCATTAAGTATGGGGAAGAGATGGGTAATATAATCTCATACACAGCAAGCTATATGGGAGGGTCTCTGAAGAACGGGGTTTGGAACTTCTGACTGGTATGGCGGTTAAAAGTGTTAGGCTAGAACCTGAGCTCACTGCTTCAGTCGCATTGCTCCACTTGATATCCATTTATTGTGGTCCTTCTTGGTGACGGGGCGCACTCTTGAGGAGCAAGGGGGCAGCAGGGGGGAGGTGTGAGAGGTGTAAATAACTTTTTAACTTAGAAAAGCTGGTATCACTGGATCAAGTTAATTAGTTTTGTTGAATTAATTAAACTAAATTGGATTTTGGATACATGTTCAATTTATTGTTACTAAGGCAAACTGCTATTCTTAGCAATGCTTTTTATAGAGTAGGGGGCACTGGGGAAGAGTTTATGGAATCAAGGGGTCAGTGGGCCGAAAAAGTTTGGCTGATATAGAGTCTGTGCTTATAGAGAGAGGGAGATGTACAAGAGAATGGGGAAACCCAAAAGCCACAAGGACTAAGTGTGCAAAGGTTTGTCCTGGATTTTGCAATACCTTATTCCCCTTTAAAGGAAATGTATAGATATATAGATATATGTTATTGAAAAGAGCCCCCCTCCTTTGGAATCCCCTCCCATGCCCCTCTCCCCAACCACGCCCCACAGCACCATCCTTCCAGACATTGATCGCCCTTACCTATTGAGCTGAGGAGTGGCTTGTCTCGACAACACTGCCCAGATAGCTGAGATTAATCAAAAACAAAGCAGTTATCAACACCCGCAAGGAGCCAAGCTCCACAAGACATCAGCAAGTCAAACGGAGGAGGAAAAAAATATATAATAAAATAAATCCAAAAGGAAAAGTGAGGGGGAAAGAAACTGAAACACAAAAGAAGCAAACAAACAATGCTGGAAAAACAAAGGGGGGAAAGAAATGGAAACAAAAGAAAGGATGGTGAAAGTGTATAGAAGGCATGGCTTCAAAGCACAGACAACAGGGCGCTAACACAGAGAAAGCTGCAGACCTGCAGAAAGCTTCAGGCTGCAGACCTGAAGCCAGCTCAACATTCATTTCCTCCTTCCAGGGAAGCCTGGGAACTGCATTTGCATGAGGAGGGTAGGGCCAGCCTCAACATCAAGTAGGACAGTGAATGGTTTGGGGGTACCATTAATGGGGAGAAATTTGACACATTAAAATTAAATTTGACACACTTGTGAGAGGGTAAAGGTGGGTTAGGGATCTCTTAACAGGAAGTGTTCAGCTGAAAAACCACTACAATTCCCATGATTCTTCGGGGGGAAGTCGTGGCAGTTAGAACGGTATGAAGTTTGTAGTGTGGACGTGTCCTCTAGAGTAGTGTTCTTCAACCTTGGATCCCCAGATGCTGTTGGACTACAACTCCCATCATCCCCAGCCAACTAAGCCAATTGTCGGGGATGATGGGAGTTGTAGATCAACAATATATGGGAGCCCAATATTCAAGAACACTGCTCGAGAGTGTCCTAATATGTTCCCATATGTGGTCTTTAAGTGGAAGTCTTGGATCCATTAGGTTTCAGATTGTCTATACAAGCATAGGTTTAAAGTAACAGAGGTTGCTTTCATTTTGCTAGTCGTTTACAGCACCCTTCAGCAGTTTAGTGCAAAGACATGTCTCTTATCCCTTGGGTCCAATATCCTGAAGCAGCAACCAATAACCTTGCTAAATGGGTCTCCAAAGACTTAAGTGCTTCCAGGTACCAGAGAGTATAGGTAGAATGCAAGGATGTTTGGCAAGGGGGTGAAAAGCCAGCTTCCCACGCTATACTCAAGTCTCACACCTTTGCTCTACAATGACCCTACCACAACCACTGCTTGGGATCACATACCAGGCCGACCACACAGTCTAACCAGCCCACCCTTTGTTCCTTGCTTGCTGTTGAGTCACTTCTCCCTCCTGATCCAAATTGATTTACACATGTTTCCATCAAGCCATTTGGGCAGGGGGCAGGGTACCACTACTCATTTCCACAACGCTGGGGGATCAAGAGAAGGGGCAAGGGGAGTCAAACTCCACTACATGGAGAACAAAAAAATTGTTTCAACAAAGACAAAAGGATGGAAGGAGAACGCACCTACAGTTAGTGTGAAAGACAGAGGTGTGGGGAGGAGAAGGAAGAAACGGAAAGAAAGAGAAGACGCTTTGCCTGGTGCAACCCTGGTACCTGGAAAACCAGCTGCTGGAGGTAATTGGCCAGCTGCAATCCCTTGCATGGACAGGATCCGAGGGTGCTGGCGGCTTCCTGATTTGACTTCTGTGTGTTTGGGGTAGATTTTGACTTTTTAAATTTTTTGGTCCTCTCCTTACAAGCTGTTCATGTGGCTAATGTCTTTGTTTCTCTCGCCTCGCCCAAGTCTTGTGGGTGGGGCTGCAGCACCCCTTTTGGAGATGTTGTGGAAAAAGGCGGCTTGTGCGGCCATGTTTCGTTCATGGAAGATGACAAACCCTCTCGGGGGGTAAAAGAAGGATGTGAAGAAGGCAAAGAGCGGGCCTCAAGGCCTTAATGTCCCAGGAAAGTAAACAGCCAGGAACTAGAAGAGGAAAATACTGGTAATATCTGGGGCTCGCTGACCCAGTTGCAAAGCGAAAAGAAACACCACCTGAACCTACAGTTTTTAGACATTTGGACACCCTCTTCATTTCATCCCAACACGTGACTCCCAAACAAAAATGAAAGCTTCAATATTTTTATTTCTTGTGATGGGGGAGGAAAAGGGAGAGCCCTTGAGCTAACCAACAGTACACAATTCCCAACAGTCCCAAAGGCCAGGGACCCTATGGATCTAATCGCCCATGCTGAGGGGGTAATGGATATTGGCAGGGGGTGGCCCAACACTGCAAAACTTGACTGGGGAAGGGAGGGGGGAAATAATACTAGAAATCCCAGCTGGAGGCCATCTCCAAAAAAGTTGCTGCAGCGTGCCTCAACATGGATTCAGGTGATGGTGGCAGGGGAAGAAGTTGTGGGGAAGGGATGGGAGCAGGTGAGGCAGGGAGGGAGAGAGAGGCTGGGGGGGAGGGGAAGCAGGCAATGTCCACACACACACACACACTTACCCCGAACTGGTTGTTGGTGTCGGCTCCGGCCTAAGAATGTCCTCCCCTCCCCTCCTTGGAGAGGGGATTTGTCCGAAGACGTCTATGGGCTCCACGGGCAGGGAAGGGCACTGAGGGGGGGGATAGCCGGTGGCCAGAGAAGTGAAAGCCATGGCTGGCCGGAAGCTGGGGCTTCCTCCCCGGCTGCTCTGAGCAGGGGATCCTGTTGACGGGGTGGACTTGCGGGAGAAGCTGACGGCTGCCGGAGGCTGCAGAGTGATCTCAGACATCTCCGCCTGGTGGATGAGGCCCGGCCGTGGCCTGGCCCGCGCCGTTAGCTCTGGGGAGCTGGTGCGGGAGCTGAGGGGGCTCTGGGTCAGGGGGGAAAGCCTCGAAGGTTGTAGCACCACCTGATGTAAACTGGGCTCAGCCCTCCTGGCTTGCCGGGGGCTGGGCCGAGGTCTGGGTTGGGGGTCGTACCACCTGGTGTCCAGGCCAAATGTGCTTGTGCCGCTGTGGCTGACTGACTCGGACGGCCCATGGTAAGGCAACACAGGTATGCCCATGCCTTGACTGGTGTGTCTTAGCTGCCCTTGACTCGCCATTGGTTGCATAGGTTTGTCCTGCCATTTGGCGGTGGTGGGCATGGAAGGTTGGCTTCTGCTTGGCGACTTGCCAGTCCAGCTCTTTGGTGCCTCCAGGGCCAGGATGCCAGGGTAGGATGTGGGGACCTGGAGCGAGGAAGGTGGTGGTCCCCTAGGAAGACTGGCCTTTGGCTGCAGGCTCTCGGCCATTTCGCACTGGTGGAGCTGGTGGGGGAACATGATGGGCGACGATTCCAAGCCGCTGAAAGGGAACTCGGCCCTGCCCCATGGCTCGGGGGACCGGCCCCCCGTCGGAGTCTGGGTCAGGGGCAGCGTGCTGTTGGAGGCGTTCTCTCCGTTCTCCTCAGGGATGGTGGCATGACCAAAAGGCCCCTCTGGGTGCAGAGGAGGGGAGGACATGACAGAACTGAGGGGGCTGACCTCCGGCATGTAGAAAGGCGGAGGGTCCATCTCGCCGGGGCTGCTGCTGCTGAGGTAACCGTAATACGGGCCGTGGTGGAATGGCCTGGGGGCAGGAGGCCTGGCCTGGCCAGTGGCTTGGAGGCGGCTCTCCATGGTGCCCGTCCCCTCCAGGCCCCGGTGAAACCTTGGGCTGTATGCTGGTGGCTGAAGGTAAGACTCCTGGCTGGAGGAGAGAGGAGTCAGCTGGGACTTGAGGGCTGTCACAGAGGCAGGCATCACAGGGTCGTCATTCTCTTCATCGGACTGGCGGAACTCCGGGTACATGTCCGTCTCCTCCACAAAGGGGAAGCCCTCTATTCTGCGGGTCTTGAGGGAGGGCTCCATCTCCGAAGGATCCATGACAAAACGGCCGTCTGGCCCGCGGCTGATGAGTTCGATGGGGGTGGTCGCCTCAGCTTCTGCCTCAGCCTTGGAAACACTGTACTTTTTGCTGCTGATGGCTCGCTTGGTCTTCTTGTAAAGGGAGAGCTCCTTCTCCTTGCTGGGGCTAAGCATCCGCTTGCCAGGTGGGCCCTGGTCATCGGAAGATTCAGAGGGGGGACGGAGCGTCCGGATGCTCTCGGGGCTCACTTTTCCAGAGGACAACCTGTGCCATAGAAAAGGGGGGGGGGCATAATTTTAATAATGGATCACAGAGGAGACCAACGTCTGTAGTTTGCTTAATACCACAGTTTGAATAAAAGGATGTATGAGCACTATATAACATAAACCCCTTAACTGGATGTAAAATGAATAAGCAGAAGTTAGGGTGGGACATTATTATTAATATTACTTCTCCTTTGCAAAGGCCACATTCACGTCATACGTTTAAAACACCACAATACCACTTTAAACAATCATGGCTTCCCCTAAATAATTGTGGGAGATGAAGCTTGTTAAGGGTACTGAGAGTTGTTAGGAAACCCTTCTATTCCTACATTTCTCAGGGTGGTTTAACCATTTAATCCATCTTCCCAGGGAACTCTGAGAAGTGTAACTCTCAAGGGGAATGGCTGCTTTTAACTGATGATTTCATAGATTTTCTTCTGCTTTTTTTCCCCAACACACAGATACTTACGGAGACTCTAAACTCTTTCTGCAATGGGTTATTGAGAGAGGAGGGTCTGGAAAATATAAAGGGGGTGTGGGAGAAATAATTAAAAGAGTTGAAAGGACAACATTGAATGAAGCACCCTATTTCTTACTTTTCCAACACTGAAAAACAGAACAAGAAACTCACCCTTGCAGCCAATGTAAGCTGGGTATCCCCACTATTACAGGATGTTCACAACATTAAATGTTTCTCCACATGACCAGATGCTGCTGCACATATCATCATCATCTATTAATTTATACACTGCTTACATGTCAAAATGGTTTCTAAGCACTTTACAAGTATAACATCAATTATAAAACACACACACATGCAATATATGCAATAAAGGAATTCCATAAAAAAAAACATTAAAAACATCCATCATTAAAATACACAAGAAAAAAAGCTCATTAAAAATATTATTTAAACAAAACACAAAGTTCGAGTTCCGGGAAATGCTTGCCTGCACAGGTTTGTCTACAGAAGCCAGTGGAATGCCAATACGATAGGGCCTCTTGTATTTCAGCAGGGAGAGCATGCCCTAACACTGCATATCAGTGTTTTATAGTAGCACTGCATATAAAACTAGCACATCAGGGAGAAGGCGACGTCAACTTCTTTTTTCCAGACATCAAATGCTTTGTGGTATTATTATTAAACGTTTGGTCATGCGACACCCCACCCATTGAAATGAAGGGCCATGACTAACTTAAGCACATTAGTTTTAACGGGACTACTCTTATTATTATTACTACTACTACAATTTATTAACCATACTTTGCCATAAGGTCCCAGGATAGGATACAACAATTAAAACACAATGCACTAATATTAAAACACAGTATTACACAACTTAGCTGGATACCAAAGTAGGCAAGTGGGGGTGTAGAGAGACATTTTAAGACCACATTCACACCATCCATTTACCGCACTGATATACCACTTTAAACAGTCATGGCTTCCCCCAAAGAATTCTGGGAGTTAGTTTGTCCAGGGTGCTGAGAGTTGTTAGGAGGCCCTTATCCCCTGCCCAGAGCTACCAGTCCCAGAATGGCTTAACTATCAATTCCTCCTCACAGAAAACCCTGGAAATTGTAGCTCTGTGAGGGGAATGGGGGCCTCCTAACAATGTTTAGAACTTTAACCAACTGCAGCTTCCAGAATTCTTTCGGGAAAGCCATACGTGTTTAAAGTAGTATCATGGTGCTTTAAGTGGATGGTGCAAATGCGGCCTACGTTTGGTGGAGGAGAAATAGTTTGAACACATATTCTGTACCTAGGAAAGCAAGTGTCTTGGATTGCAGCATGTTTATCCCAGAACTACTTCCTCGAGATTTCTGAGTATAAGGCTGTCTTGACGCCTAGGTGATTATTGCCTTAATTTTCCAGGAAATGCAAGGTACAGACTCACCTTTTTTGCGCTTAAGTTTCCGTTTGCGTTGCTTGTTGACGAAGCAGGCAGCTAGAGTGCTGAATAGGATGGCAGCCGCGAGGAAGCAAATGGTGGCAACTATTCCAGCCAGCACAGGCCGGGCCAAGCCTTCATCAGTCAGCTCTGGCTGTGGAAATATGTCTGGGAGAGACAGAGAATAGGGGAGCCTCTTAAGACATGGCTACAGGCACTTGTTCTTCAGGGAGACCGTCAGAGTAAGAATAAACAAATGGAATTCCTTCCATCATCTCTTCACCACACACATTTGAGGAGATTTCATTGGAAAATGGTTGATGCTGCCATGCTGTGGTAGGCAGTTTTGAAGAGGTTTGGACAACAGTCAACATCTCAAACACATCTCCATGTGGGGGGGGGGGAACAAGGCTTTTGGCTCCTTCAACATTTAACAGGTCTGTTATGGCCGTCTAGAAGTTGTTGAACTACATCTCCCATTAGCCCCAGCCAGCATGGCCAATGGTCAGGGATGGTGGGAGGAATAGCCCAACAAAATCCAGAGAACCACAAGTTAAGCTGGATCAGGCCAGGAGCACTTCTAGTCCAGCATCCTGTTCTCACAGTGGCCAACTAGATGCCCAAGGGAAACACATAAGCAGGATCCAAGCAAAATAACACTCTCCCCTCCTCAGAAGCATTACTGCCTCCAATAGTGGAGGCAGAGCATGGCCATTGTGGCCAGTAGTCATTGATAGTCTTACCCTCCTCTATGTATCACTCAGATTTATGCATTAAATAATTTGGCAGAAAAACAAAACTGAGTTCAAATTCTTCATCTGGCAGAGAGGGCCAGGACAATTCCTCAGTTCTGAGGCCATTCTCAAGAAGGACCCATTCCTTGTGATGATCTTGCCCATCCACAGATTAGGTTTGGCTGGTGAAAAAGCTTAATGGAAGGTGGAGAAAGCACTTCCTTACCTGTGCTGGATACGCCGGCAATGTTGCTGGGTTCACTGATGAGGTCTTGCATGACAGCCAGAACTCTGAACTCATACCATGTGTCCTACGGTATGAAATATGTGCATTATCAAACATTGCCTGACAACCAATGCTGACATTTGTCATGAAAAATGAATGCCACCACAAACTGTGGTCAACAGTAGGACTCAGTTTTTAATTGGAAACAATATATTTTCCCAGTGGTGGCAAAGGAATTGGCTTTATACATGCAGGGAGAGTAGCCACTTTTAGTATCTAGAGTCATTAGGTTGCAACACTTGTAGTTAAGTCAGAAAACAGAGTATTCTAGGGTCTCCGAAGAGATAGTGAGTGTAGCAATTAAGCCCCCAAAATGTATTTAGCGGGTTTCCTTAGGGACCATTTAACACCAAACATATATACACACATATCACTTGATTACCTAACACTTGCTTCGTAAAACTGAATTCACAATACCATTTATACCCCACCTGTCCACAGTCAAAAGGGCCGTCCAGGTGGCTTATACTGGTAAAAATATATAACATAAAATTAAACATAATAAAAGAGAACAGAGAGAATTATTATTATTATTTAAATGGAGCACAGAGGATTACTAATGCATTGGTTCCACTTCAGAAGCAAGACCAGGTAATTTGCAAGTCCCAAATCCAGGGAGAAATTTTGATATACATAATTTTTAAAATGGAATTTGGATGGGAATTTCAGAAGCATCTCTAGTCCGGAGAGATGGATAGTATGTCAACCACTCTTCTCAAATGAAAGATCAGTGTGTTAGAAATTTGCATCATTAGGGCATCATTTCTGGTGCTCCAAAGGCCTATTTGCCAAGGAACCCTTTGCAGTCTTCTGTAGAACCTCTTCTACAGAAGACTGGGGGCTATGCTCTAGGATAATGTTCTTCAACCTTCGATCCTCAAATGTTGTTGGACTTCAACTCCTATCATCCCTAAGCTGGCTGAGGATGATGGGAGATGTAGTCCAACAATATCTGGAGACCCAACCTTGAAGAACACTGTTCTGGAATGTACAGACAAGCTCATATTCAGTGCTGCTCAGGCTTCCTGGAACCTCATTTTGTTCCTCAGAGAGCAGCCTGGAACATACCCAACACTCCTCTGTGGCAGAACATTGCAAGGAAAGATAAACAGTTTGGGAGACAAATTGTCTTTCAGGGAAGCTTGTCTATTATTACTAGCCTTCTTATTAAGGAATTCCTATTAAGCTCACACACTTAATTCACTCCAAGATTTCCCAGAAAGACCACCACACTGTAAGGTTCAATCTGTCATCCACTTACCTGAGTCAAATCCTTTGCAAAGAAGTCACTGTCACTCCCCAAGATGGCATCATCTAAAATCTCCCATCTTTCTCCAACCCGAAACTCCATAATATAACGGTCAATCGGAAAGCTATGATTGGCTGGGGGAAGCCATGACAATAGGACTCCTTGCTGCGTCCGATTGGCTGTTAGGCACCTTGGTGGAGTAACCAGCACCAGGGGTTCTGGAGTTGTGACAGGGAATGCTGAAGATAAAAAAAAAATGTTGGGATAGAAGGGGAAGGGAAAAGAAATATTTTTAAAACAGACACAAGAAACCTATGGGGGCGGTGATGGGTCTTGTGTTTTACACTGGAATTGTGGCACATTTGCCAAAGTGTTTGACCACTTCTGCTTTAAAAGCTCTGCTATTTCACCCTTACTGTCCCTTATGCCCAGAATGTTTTCCTCAGAATACCTGCTTTATGCCACCTATCCTGCTGCCCCTTAACTGCTTCCTCAAAGCTCTGCTCTTCCATGACACCTTTGGCTCAACCTTTTACTTTTACTGAGAGTAAGCACAGCACTAAATTTCCATGTGCCCCCCCCTCTTTCTTAAGATGTCATCACCAAATTCTGCTTGGCAGTTCCTGAGATCAATGAGAAGGTTTTTGTCTATGCTTGGATGCAATTAGACACCATTTTGAACCATTTGGAGAACCCTTGAAAGCTTTCTGGTTTCTTAGAATTCCAGAATAACACTGGGTACGACGCTGCTAGTAATTCATTCTTTCGGTTTATGGAACCTTGGGTCATCAAGGTCCTCTTCTGAGTCTCACCTAAAGTATTCACAGTGACCACCTCACTGAAGGAGCTTGTGCCTAGCTTGTTTTGGGCCAAGACACTGAACTGGTAGGCAGTCTCCGGTTCTAGATTATCCATGAGGAACCAACTGGGCCCAGTTGGCACTGGGAAAGAGAGCCAGTCATGAGGTCCAAATTGTGCCCGCTTCATCCTGGCAAGATAGAAGAAAGACAATCGAAGGGGCAGGTTCTTTAGAGGGAAGAAATCAAAGAGAAAAAAGAGAACAAGAGAGAGAAAAGAAAAGTGTAGAGAGAGGAAAAAAGAGAGAGATAATTCCTTAATGAACAATGGAGCTACTTGGGGTTGGATCTAATGACACCCAGGACTCTGCTAAATACAAAATTCTGCACCAACATGACTCATATTTCATGGCAAGGAATGCTTGATTCTGCGGCCAGACTCAATCCAGCACATTTGCATTATCACTCCAGATTTGAATTATTTATTTTGCTCCTGCTAGTTACATGGGAGGGGAAAATGAGACCTGAACCCCACACCCTCTGGCTTCCCACAGATCTTATTCAGAGACTCCCCTGATTCCTGCAAATGCAGCAGGTGTTGCCAACAAGCTTTCAAACCTGTTTTTAACCATCATATGGGCTAGAAACCTGATTGTTGATTTTAATGAAGGGTGACACATCAAAGAAGTTGAATTCTGCACCCAACACTTAATGTAATGAGTTTCTTCTCTCACTCTCTTCACACACACACACACACACACACCTGCAATTTTGTACCACTAAGGTCTGTGTGCAAGTTTCTAAAGGCTTGATCTGTTTCCACAGCAGCAAAAGAGGAGGGAGATGTAATTTGGTTTTTTGCTTGCCACTCTAAACCTGGGTACAGATCTTTCCATCCAATCGGATGTAAACTAATGAAATGATGACAGCCCCCAACAGTACAATGATAATCGGAAATGATATGTTTTCATCCAGCCATCCTGCACCCATGGGTCTCTTACCGCATCAGCCCTGATTATTTGTCACGGCAAATCTAAACATTAATTACTGATGGCCCTCTCCATGGCACACGGTGCTAGCTTTGCTAACGGATAAGCAGGTGGGAGGCTAGGCTGACTCATACGTCATCAGCGGGACTGCCAAATTAATGCCAGAGCCAAATGCTGCCTTCAGGCTAGGCTCACCTGAGCAGCACCTCCCATGAGGACCACGGCCAAGAAATGATTTCATTCACTCTGGTCGCATTCCAGACCCTGCTGATGCCAACTGAATGGAAGGCAGAGCATTGAAAGAAGGCAACGGGGATTGCCCAGGGCTGTCCCTAACATAAGGAAGAGTGAGGCAGTCACTGCAGGCAGCAGATGCTGAGGAGTGAGGATTGGGTAGGGCTGTTTGCGCCATATGGCCAGGTTTGCACCCCCTAAGTGAGCCTGCTGTCCTTCAGGGCAGTGGAGGTTGCTGTTTGGCATTGAGATAAGATTCCACTGCTAATCTGGTCAGCTTCTGTACATGAACCTGAGGGAGCCACAATCTTTGCCCTTTGCCTCAAGGAACAAAATGGGGTTGGCCCATTGAATTGACAATTCTCCTTTGCACCACTAATCCTATGTAATGTTTCCACCGAGAGCATCTGCTTCTGCAGAAACAGAGCTGCTGGCGGAAGTAGGTGCAAGTATGTGATTAAAGTGAAGCCAGAGCAAGATCCAGGCAGCCCAATAAAAGCCTAGACAATGGGACCATCGGGACAGCAGCCCATAGGGCAAAGGCAACAGTGCCTGTCAGGATCCCTCCAACCAGAGTTCAACCAGAGCCTTTCCAAGGAACAATTTGGGAAGACGTGGGTCCCTTTTAGGTCCGAGCAGCTTCAGTCTGTCTTGCTCTGCCCCTCTTCACAGTGACTGGTCCCTGTCTTTTCCTGTTCCTCTGTAACATCTCCTGTAGGCAAGCTTTGCCTTTGCAGCAAAGCACCTGCTACATGCAGGAACTCTGATCCTTACACTGCTCTGCTGATCTGACTCTGCTACCTCCTCCATTCCTTTTTAATGTTATGCAACAGAAGATGGCAACACAACAGTGGTGCTAGTGGAAACTCTCTGTGCAATACATTGCACCACTTGTCATGCAACAAAATTACCAGCAACCTGCTCATGCATTCTCTTGAGCGACAACTTTCCGCTGGAGCAAAGCATTTCAAGGGTGCAACAAGTATACCACTAAGTGACTTTAATTTAGCACGACTTTGGATTACAACCCATAGACAACAGTGGAAGTGGATAAGGCCCTATGGAGCAGGCAGGCAACCTCAAACTGCATGAGGCCCTCCCACTAACGTCAATAAAGCCCTCTGCAAGCAAGCAGTTCAGACCTCTGGCAGATCCTGGCAGACTGTCGGATGGGGAGAAAGGAGGCAAGGGTAGGGAGAAAAAGGAGGTAGTCTCCTTTTTGCTTTTGCCCCACTGCAGGCTTCATGTCTGCTCACAGTTGGCAGACTCTCTCTGATAGATTACCCCTGTTGGAATACAACCATAGACCGAGAAAATGTTGTCATTTCTTGCCCTAAAGGGAAGATCCAGCTGCTTCAAGCTGCACCACATACACCAAAAAAAACACCAAACTCAACTGCAATTCACTTGGGGAGAATAAATGAATAAGAGTCCAGCAGGAAAGAGACTCCCAGGATGTAAATTAAAAGGGGAGGGAGAATTTAGCATGGCACCAATAAGAAGCTCCAGTGGGTAATAAATTGCAACTCTTTGCTAAAGATGGAAGCAAACAACTCCTTAGGGCAGTGACTTTGAAACCATGTCCTGGAGCACTCTGGGCTTCCCCAAAGCTCAGTTAGTTAGGAGGGTGGGAATCAATAATGGTGAAAGACAGCTCATCTGTCATTTGCAATCTCCCCCTGCAACGCCAGATGTTGGAAGGGCACTGGGTTGTGCTCAGTTTTAGGTTGTGCTCAGTTCATGCAGGGCCATAAGGAGGCTCAACAGACGCAACCAGGGACCTGCATGAAATAAGCATGCCCCAGAATCCTCTGCGAGGGCACCGGAATCCCTGTAAAAGAAATGCAGGGCTTCTTCAGCAGGTGAGTCAGCATGGAACAGGTTCCCTGTAGAGGGGAAAAAATGTTTATCATTTATTTATTACATTTAGATCCCACCTTTCCTCCAAAGAGCTCAAGATGATGGACATAGCTCTCCCCACCTCATCATTTTATCCTCCCAACAACCCTCTAAGGTAGGCTAGGCTAAGAGACAGTGACTGCTCCCCACCCCAGGGTCACACAGTAGCAAGTTTCATGGCTGAGTAGGGGATTTGAACCCTGGACTCCCAAATCCTAGTCTAACCCTCTAGCCATTGCATGCTACTCTTTGCCTTGGGAACCTTCCAAAAACGGAAGCATCTTGTATCGACAGAGCTGGCTTAATGCAGAAGCATCTGCCACAGATGCCTATGCTCCTTTCCCGCACCCCTGGGGGCTCCTTGCGCAGACCCAAGCCAAAGAAAATTAACCTATTTTGTTTTAAAGGTTCTGAAAACATCCCTGTTTCTCAACAATGTGATGGGGTAAAAATTGCCAGGACAGCTGACAGCAATCTGGCTGTTCCCCTCCAAGGTGAGACACAGCTCACAGAGTGAAGATGGTTTAATCGTTCCTTTGCGATGATATTTTAATCACAGAGGCAGCTGCATAAATTTTGTACTCTAAGCCTATTCCCTTGATTGATCTGTGTTCCTCCACCCCCCACAACACCCTTTTCCTTTATCCCACCCCTATCTGCCATCTCTCCTTCCTTCCTTCCTTCCTTCCTTCCTTCCTTCCCTCGTTTTGTTTCTTTACATAATCATATAACCCTCACTTTCACAAGCACTACCTTTATCCTCTTCAGGAAGCCAGGTAGATTTTATGATGGGGAAGCACATAGCCAATCTCTGCTCCATCAGCAACACACCATCCTCACCCCTAAGCTGGTCAGCTTCGACCATCAAGAGGAGGGAGGAGAATAAGAGGAGAAGAAAGGGTGGGGAGAAGATCCCCAAGGATTTGAGATGAGAAACGCAACTGAAATGCAGGTCGCTGTCACCTCTACTTTTCCTTCAGAGTCAACAGAGTGACAGAATGTCAATCAGCTTGGAGGTCTCTTTCTGCCAAGCCGTGTGCAAGGCAATGAATTTGCTGTGCTGCAGCAACATCTGAGCACCTGCCTAATATGGCAAAGAGCTTGAAATGGGAAGGCATGTAGCTGCCTTACACCAATTTGCCCATCTAGACCAGCACAGAATGACAACAGCTTTCCAGGGCCTCAGGCAAAGAAGGGTCCTTCCCAATCACCTGCTGCTACCTGATAGTTTTGATGCAAGGGAACCTGTGGTCCTTCAGATGTTGCTGGACTACAGTTCCCACCATATCTGGCTAGTGGTCATGCTGGCTGGGGTTGACAGGGGTTGGAGTCCAATGACATCTGGAAGGCCAGAGGTACCCCACCATGGTTTTAACTGGAGATTCTGGAGATTGAACTTGAGGTCTTCCACCTGCCATGAATGCAGTTTACCCTCTGAGCTATACTCCCTTCTCTGGAATCCTGGTGCTCTCTGAGCTAGCTTGTGCTGATAGGCAATGTAGCTACTATCTGTCTACCTATCCCCCACAAGACCTGGGATATAATGATCATGAATAAAATCATGAGCTATAAGCAATTGTTGCGAGGAAAAAACAGGGAGGGGGAGAACAATCTATGCCACCTTGAGATCCTTGGAGGAAAGGTGGGGTTTAAATGACAAAATAAAATAAACTATGGAATGGGAGAAACCACTCAATAGAAACTTTTAAACAAAACTGGGTGTCTTATCTTTTGTATAGGAATCAAAATCAAACAGGAAACACTTGATGAAACCATGAATATATGACTGGCAGGTTGCATTCAACT
Organism: Podarcis liolepis; assembly: GCF_965112155.1. Classification (NCBI taxonomy): domain Eukaryota; kingdom Metazoa; phylum Chordata; class Lepidosauria; order Squamata; family Lacertidae; genus Podarcis; species Podarcis liolepis. The sequence continues at coordinate 25,004,925 of NC_139567.1, read as the reverse complement.
TCATGAGACACAAGCTATGTGGCAGCAAGTGCCATAGTTTATCTGCTGCATGAAGTAGGACATTATTTTATCAGTCCTGAGTTTTCCAACATTCAGCTTCATTGGGGGTTCACAAGTTCTCATGTGATGAGAGCGGGAGAAAAACTGTCAAAGAGCAACTGGAGGGGGAATCAAGAGTGTGATAGCAGTGGGGACAAAGTGCCAACACCCCCTTCCCCCAATGCCGGGGTTCTGCTCCAAATGGCCCCTACTCCAATCTAAGCACACAAGGGCCAATCAAATGCTTGATATCACCTCTGGTTTGCACCTCAGGACGTCTGGGCCTCGTCAGTGCCCAGAAACCCACCTACAACACCTTGAGTTCCATTATAGAAACAAAGACAAGAGATAAATGTATTAAACAAAGCACATGAACAGCCTCACAGTAGTGGATATAGGCACTACCGAGAGGGGTGGAGAAAACCCTATTCTGTGTTAATCTTCTTCTTTGGAAAAGAAGTATTGGGTACACCTGACACCCTTGCTGGCTCGCTTAGAGTGATTGGCATTCAAGCACATCAGGCTAAAAACAAGCTGTTCGGGGGAACTCCAGCCTGAGAAGGGCAAGGCCCCTTCCTACTCCGAGTTCTGGCCGAGTGAGAAAGAAAAGAAGCAGAGAGCAAAGCATGCTGGGATGACTCACAGAGGGCCGTACCAAACTGAGAATGTCTGTTCATATCCACCATCATAGCCAGGCTCCCAGGAAACATTGGCAGAGGTCATGGAAACAGTGATGCGCACGTTGCCTGGGGCATGGGGGCTTGTGCCTGAAAACAGGGAAGAGGGGGAGAGAAAAAAGAATGAAACTGTTTAAGATGCCGAGAGGAAATAATTAGAAAAAAATGGTTGCACATCAAATTATAGAGTTGTTTTTTAAAACTGACATAGGGAACCTTTTTCAGCCTGAAGGCCACATTCCTGCATGGGAAATCTCCCAAAGGCCTCATGTCAACGGTGGGTGTGGCCAGACAAACACCGCTCTCCCTCCAAGCAAGCAAGAGGTACCATCAGAACTCAAGGACATATTAGAACCAGGTAAAAGCAATAGAGGAAGGCACAGAGCATGGTCTGGGAAGGTGTGGCAGAGTCCAAAGGGCTAGCTGAAGAGCCACGTTCAGTCCCTGGCCCTGAGAGTCCCTGGCTGCTGCTGCTGCTACTACTACTACTACTACTGTTGTTGTTGTTGTTGTTGTTGTTGTTGTTGTTGTTGTTGTTATCTTTGAGATCACTACTGTTTTGAGATCATTAGTATGTTTAACAATCCTTACGATAATTTAGTCGAATTTTCTAAATTTGGGTAGCCTGCCCTATATTATACATTCCATTATCTTCATATTTCTTATTTTCTGTCCTTATCAGGACAAAGTACCAAGGCAAAATAAAGAGAGAGCACATAGCTGTTAAGAAGCAGAGGAAGAGAGAAGTGGAAATTAAAGGGCCAAGCAACCAGGTTCAAAGCTGGCAACCTTGTTTTGGAGAGGGTGTCACCATGCAACATCAGTAATTTTGACATTATTAATTTGAGGGCAGGGGAATGCAACAGCAGCACCCAGTGGGCAGCTTCCCTCTTTTCACAACCCTTGACAGAAACCTCTTCTGCAAATACTGCAATAGTCTTTGTCCATTGGAAGCAACACAAATCCATGGGTCACTTCATGAGAATGTGAGCAGAGCCCTCCCAGATCAGGAGAAAGGCCCATCTAGTATAGCATCCTGTTCTCACAGTGAACAACCAGGTGACTGTGAGGAGCCCACAAGCAGATTCTGAGTGCAACAGAAGTTCTCTGCACTTGTGATTCCCAGCAATGGACATTCAGAGGCCTCCAACAGTCGAAGCAGAATGTGGACACCATGACTAGTAGCCGTGGATATCATTATTCAGTGTGAATATGTCTAATGCTCTTCTACAGCTGTCCAAGTTGGTGGTCATCACTATGTCTAAAATGGATACACAACCAGTCCATGCAACCTGTACTTTAGGGAGGTTCAGCTGCTCACACCATTGCATCAGTGTGGTCTGTGTGCTGCATTGGGGCCTATGGACCTTCCAGAACCACATTATCTTTAAAAAGATACATTATTTATTATAGGTCTATGTAGACATGACTGCTCACAAACTCCACATTATTTCTAGGTAAAATAGAGTGTGATCCAGGGAAAATTCAATATTCTAAAGCCAAAGAGAACCCCTTAGAATTTAATGAAAATGATCTATAGGTGGTACATAACACCAGTCAAGCTTGCAAAAATCTATCATCTGCCCGATAATAAATGCTGGAAATGTAATGAAACTGAAAGCACATTCTTTCACCTTTAGTGGACATGCCCAAAGATTAAGGCATTCTGGGAGATGATCTATAATGAAATGAAAAGGGTATTTAAATATACCTTCCTGAAGAAACCAGAGGCCTTTCTCCTGGGCATGGTCGGCCAATTGGTGCCAAGGAAAGATAGGTTTTTTTTTTATGTACGCCACAACAGCAGCAAGAATACTTATCGCAAAGTACTGGAAGACACAAGATCTACCCACCAGGGAAGAATGGCAGATGAAGTCGATGGACTACATGGAACTGGCGGAAATGACTGGCAGAATCCGAGACCAGGGAGAAGAGTCGGTGGAAGAAGATTGGAAAGTTTAAAGTATATTTACAAAAACATTGCAAAATTAATGAATGTTAGAAGGATGCTGGAATGAAGTTATATGGTTTTAGCAGAAATGTAATAAAGAATTAAGTAAAAGCTGATTGATAATGGGCCAAAATGAAAAATTTAAGGTTAGACCGTTAAGATAAATTATAGAACAAAAATTAAGAAAGATGGAAAGAATTTGCTGAAACAATTAATTGAACTAGAATACAAAAAAGGGAGGTGCGAGGAGGTCGATGAAACAAGTAAATGAAAGGTAAAGATATGGAATATTGGATGTGTGTTTTAGTGTTATTGTTTCTTTTTTCTGTATTGTTGTATTGTTTTCTATGTCTTTCTTTTTATGTATTGTAATATATGTCCTGTTAAATTTTTGGTTTTTTTTTTCTTTTTTCTGTAATTTTTAAACCTTTAATAAATATCATTTTAAAAAAAACGAGAACCCCTTAGTCATCAAATAATTATGAGGTTTCACAATTCTCCCTCCTCTGCACCCCCCCACATATATGTTTGGAGGTTATATTGTCATATGAGAAGCTGGGCTTGCTCTGAGGTTTTCCCGAAACTATGGAATAGCCTTCCCTAGGAATGTCTGCTTGCCTCACCCATTTGATTTTTTTCTGAACAGGGCTTTGCAGTCCACCACCTGCTAGGAAGTGGATTGTGCCTCTACCTTTTTGCTTATCTGTAAAAGGAAAGAGGCAATGCTTTGGAAAGGTGCAGATGAACCAAAGCAGTAATCAAGGAAGCACAGAGGATGTGAGTCCATAGGAAGCTGTCTTATACAGGGTCAGACCACTGGAGCTATTTAGCTCAGCATTGTCTACACTGGCTAGTGGCAGCTTTCAGACAGGGATTCTTTGCCAGCCCTACTCAGAGATGCCGGGGAATTCAACTTGAGATGTTGTGCATGCAAAGCAAATATTCTACCACTGAGCTATGGTTCTTCACCAAAATCTGAGTAATTGGGAGCCTGAATCCTGCTAGGCCCTGACAAATATTGAGGCTGAAGCCATATATGTGTCTAGACTCATCATTTGCAGGTGAGAAACTTGCACCAACCTACAAGAAAGGATGCTCTTTTTCTTCCCCCTCAACCCATCTAAAGAGATAGCCAAAATAAAATTTAAAAAATAAAAAAAGAATTAAAGAGCAGATTTTAGCAACAGGTTCACTGGAGCATGAAATTAAAAGGAAAAAATGATCTTCTCTTCCTGGGAACCATCTATGACTCAGACATGGCATTTGCCACAGAGATCATCCAAGAAATATGAGCACAAATATGACACAGAGAAGCACATCACCTCCCTCCAATTATCCATTAGCCACTCTGCTGGCTGTAGGCTCAAGCATTTTGACTCCTAGAGCAAACAGATGGGACACTTGAAAAGTCCACACAATGAAATCATTGAAAAGAGAGGCAAAGAGAAGTTGGGGAAACAGCACTCAACCCAAAACACAGGGTGATGGATTGGCATTTTTTCATTCAAAGGTGGCAGAACAGTATTTTCTTTTATCTCAGGTCAAACTTTCAAGAAAACATGCTTCCAGATGAGGTCGCTGAGATAGCACTAACAGGTGATATCTGTTGTTTTCTAAAGAAACTTATCAGATTTCCCCCAGAAATAGTAAATAAGGATTAGATGGGTGGGGATACATACTGCCATTTTAATGCCAACAACACTATGCAGATGTTGCAAAACAAAAAAGAAAAGAAAAACCCTTGAATTCATCAGGAACCCTGATTCTAAAATAAATAAGATAAAATCATTCCTCCCTGTTTATCTATCCCCAGCACTGGATCAATTATGCATTACCTAGGAGACTTTATGAACCTGATGGTACCACCAGACCCTGGCTAGTTGGCTCTTTTCAGTGAAACATCAGTATCTGGGAATTTTACTTGTCCTCCAGTATGGATCTAAAACTGGATATCTTCTTCATACACACAAAGGCCAGACTTTCTAAACATGGAGATCAGCCTCCATTGCACTTCTGCTTTCTCTACATACCCTTCATTCCCAGCATGCCTTCTCCTAATCCATTCTTTTCCTATTCTGGAGACACTATCAGCTGTGTTCTATCTCAGAAGCCAGCCATGAGCCAACCCTTCTCCTCAGCGGACTCTATTCGATTCTCCTCCTCGCCACCAACATTCAGACATCCTGTCCTGTTTGGTTGTAACCTCTCGTTAGGATTTTGTTCAACATTTCTCTTCCTACCCTTTCAATTGCAATGGTCAAGAGAGAACTGCATTCCTTATTACAGATATTTCCATCTTCCTGGATACCACCACCACCTGCTCCACGGGCGTCTTACCCATAGAGGCTAGTGGCGCAGGGTGCCAAGTTCTGAAGGGTGCCAGGGAAGAGGCGGAGGCTGGATGTGGCACCTCCCAGCATCAGCTCACCGTCCTTGCCCACCTCCGCCATGCCGCGCCGAAGCAGCGCCGCGCCCGGAGCCTCCGCCTGCCATGGCCACTACAGCAAAAAGTGGCCAGCTGAACCAGGAGCCGCCACGTCCAGCCTCTTCCTCTTCCCCACCAGAGGAGCTGCCCTCCAGTCGCTGCCCACCTCCTACAGCCCCGCAAAGCTGGGAGCGTCGCCGGCAGTGCCACCCCCCCCCCCTAAAAAAGGTCAGCAACTCTGGAAAACGGGGGGGGGGGGGCGCGGAGGGATCTTTGCACCACGGCGCCAGATATGCTTAAGACAGCCCTGATCTGCTCAAAAGACATGTCCACAAAAGCAGATCTGCTATTTTCAGAGCCATCGGATTTGGGGTGGTTCCCAAACTGCTATAGTTCCAAGGTTTAAAAAGCACAGGCAAGATTATTTCACAACTACTGCAATTCAGTCACCACTTAAAGACAGTGCTCCAGTGGTTGAGAAAGGGGAGGGGGATCCTTATTAAAACCCACAAGGTCCCCTTCCTGACTCCTTATCATTCCCCCCCCCCCAAAAAAAAAAACCTGTAAAAAAATGCACCTTTAAGGGACTGCCATGAAATGTATTTTGAGCACTGTAATTTGAGCACTGATTTACTTTACTTTTATTTTATTTTATTTTATTTTATTTTATTTTATTGCAAGCCACACTATTACACATTGTTATCTGACTAATGTGTATGTAAAGGGTTAATTGCAAGAGCTTCAGAACTCTGTGATGTCATGTGCTCTGTGGCAGTTATGGCAGTTGGTACCTTTATGGCAGTTAGTTGAACAGTCTTAACAGTTAGACCAGCAGGTATGCTGTGTTGTGCTGCTGTCTGCCTCAGAGTCAGAGTTCGTCTGTAACAATTTAATCTATGTAAGATGTTTTAGCAACCTATGTATCACCTACCTGCATTGCTTTACACTAAGTAAAAGCTATTTGCTCTTTAAACTTTAAAAGACCCAGGACTGTCTTCCACAAAGCTCTGCTAAATGGGAACTAGAGTCTAATTCCCACAATTCTGAACCACCATTGCACTGAAGGCGACAAGGCTACAGCACTGCTGGTTTAACAGTGCAACTGTTCATGCTGACTGTTTTTTTTTTCTCCCCACAGCTCAGTGAGAACTATTTGCAAATGGTTGCTTCCTCAGGACCGTTATCCGCAATAGCAAATATAACATTTTTCACTCCAGGAGAAGAAAAACCACAAACATCCATGGCACCCCCTGTTTGATGCCTTGGCCATGCCCATGAACGCTTCCAATCCATTCCCATACCTACCGATGACGGTCAGATGAGTGCTAGCTGTTATGCTTGTGACTATGTTGGTAGCGACACATTCCCACTCTCCGTGGTCATCCTTACTGAGAGATCGGAACTGGAGGCTGCCACTTGGAAGGGTGTTGTGCTTGCTTCTACTGGGCTTCCCTACCTTGGTCAAACAACAGAGAAAGCACAGGGGAAAGGAAGGAGAAATAAAGAGAGAGAAAACACAACTCAGAGGCATGTCGCAAAGGCAGCAGAGTGAGGCGACACGATGCCAATGCTGCTAGCACAAACTGGGAGAGGGGTGCGATTCCGGGCCCCTCCTGCAGACACTTGGAGGCATCTTTGGCAAAATCATTGGCCAGAGAGGTCAGCTCCCAAAAGGCGGTATGAGCAGGTAAGGCAGGTGTGGAGAAAGGAGCACAAAGAGGTACAAGGCAGAGCTGGAGAACCAGCAGAGATGAGGGAGCAGGCAAGGACAGAGCAAGGAATGGGCATGAGGGTGCTTCTGCTGCACAGATAAAGTGGGGTTTGGGCAGGGGACCCCCTTCACAGTGGACAGTTCCTTACTTGAAGGGTTGCCTGGCTCAAGTCCAGTTTAAATGAGAAAGAATCGTAAGAAAGAAGAGCAGGAACAACCCTGAAGTTACACATTCTCAATTAGCAGCTGGTCAGCAGGCTGAGCAGAGACACAGGTAATCAACCCATAGTCTGCTTCCTCTACAGTGAGATGTACAAATTTAGAAATAATTAAAACAGAAATCCAGTACATCTATGAAGTAGCACATGTAAATCTGCATCTACCACTCTTCTTTGAGGGTGGGTTGATGCATTAATTTTTCTTAGCCACTGTTATAGGAATTCTATGTTCATAAACTTACAAGGCAAACACATGCATAAGTATATAAACTACGTGTCTGAAATAGTACAGGAGAGCAATCCTGAAACCATTTTGACTCTCTCAAATTGACCTCAAATGTTTCTCTGCAAGGAGGAAGGAAATGGGAAAGCCTCCACCTTGTTTTTGGCTAACAAATCCTGTCTGAATGGTGTATCTGTGTATGAATAGGGTGAGCCTGTGACCCGGATTCAGGAACTGAGTATTTATCATCACAAAAGAATGGCCAGGATGCCCAGATGAAAGCAATCAGTGACCATTAGGTATCTTGGCAGACAGGTTTTCTGCTGTAGACCACCCCTTCAGTAATGTATGTATGATGTTTTGGGGGGTGGTCTTGAGCTACAGGGGAGGCAATTTTCAAATGTCTATATAAGAGCTTGCACACCATTGTTCTAGGTTCCTCTCCTCCCTCCCTGCGTGGGGTGAGTGTGGGACCCTGTTGCAACAGTTTAATAAAGATCATGCTTACTAGCTGCTTTGCTTCTCAATATACTCTGGTTGGCCTCTGTTATTTTCTCCTACCATTAGAGAATCTACTTAAGGACTCTATATGGGCTCTTAGATACCCCGTAAGGGAAAGGGAGTAATATTTTTCTTCTAACAGTCACCTTAAGGGACACCTGCTCCTGACAACTGGTAGTGATGGCCGTGATAGCTGGAAAAAAGTACCCAAATGTTCCTGCTCTACTACCCCACTGGCAAAGCACCCACTTGAGTACAGCAGGCTTCTCCCTGCAGATGTTCACCCTCCAAAGGATGCAGGTCAGTGGGGTCAGGCAACAAAAAGATGAAGTGTTCCGTGTGACCTGAATGCCTGCATAATTCTGCAGCAACTGAAGGCGGCCCACCTAACAGCTATGAACCTTACATAATTGTAATGTATGTTTTTTAAAAGACAGTAATATTTGGGAGGCAGAATAGATGAATTCTGGGATATGAAACACTGAGTGCATACATTTATCTGCACTATGACTTTAAACCACTTCTAGGCCAGTTTTAATGCCCATGGCCCCCAACCCAAGGAATCCTGGGAACTGCAGTTCTTCAGGAGTCCCTTCAAAAAATATCCCCCATGCCACAAAACTACAGTTACCAGGATTCTTTGTGGAATGGGTCAAAAGTCATGATAGCTGATCTGGTCACTGGTAGATAGATATTCTTTTGCATTCTGTACGTACTGTTATTTAGTTTAAAGCTTTAGGCCGCTAGAGGGAGCTACGACACCATGGATCTCACCTGCATTCACCCTATCAATATCTGGTTGCATGATGAGGCAATCACTCTGTTTCCCTTGGGTTTCAGGCAGTGCCGTTTCCCAAAGAACAGGTATGGGAACCACAGGACTACAAGCCCCACCATCCCTTGCCACCAGCTGTGCTTGGTGGGGTGATGGGAGCTGCAGTTCAGCAACACCCTAAGGGACAAAGGTTCCCCGCATCTGCACCAGAAGACGGCCATAGGGTGATGTTTAGGGTAGCACTTGGCCATGGGAATCACTTTAGCTGCAGCAATGGACAAAAGAGATCTCCCCCTCCTGACCTCTGACAGTGTATGTTGCTTCTGCTTGTCAAAAAGAAAGAAGATGCAATGCTATAAGGAGGTACAGACAGTCCAAGCAGCAATTAAGGCCACCCTGAGGACATGAGCAGCTGCCTTATACTGGGTCAGACCACTGGGTCCACCTAGCTCAGCAATGTCTACACCAGGCATAGGCAAACTCGCCCTCCAGATGTTTTGGGACTACAACTCCCATCATCCCTAGCTAACAGGACCAAAGTTCAGGGATGGTGGGAGTTGTAGTCCCAAAACATCTGGAGGGCAAAGTTTGCCTATGCCTGGTCTACACTGACTGGCAGCAGCTCTCCAGGTTTTCAGACTCTGTGTCTTTCCCAATACTAGTTGGAGATGCTGTGGGATTGAACTTGGGACCTTCTGCACGCAAAGCTGATCCTCTACCACTGAGCTACTCCCCTTCCCTGAAGTTCAGGGGCCCAAGTCCAGATGTGGAGCACAGCTAGGCAAGCAGCAGTAGGCTAGGACTCTTAAGAGAGTCAGAATGGGGAGAATGCAAAACAGAAGATCACAGAAAAATGGGAAAGCTGATATCACTTGGTGGCTTTGGCTTGGACCTTACCCCCTGCTGAATCTCTCACAGCAGACACAAAATGGGAGAAACCCCTTGTCCATTTGCTAAGAGTCAAAGCTTGAGGGAGGACACCCAGTGGAGCAGCAGCTGAACGAGATGTTTTGGAGTGGGAAAGCTCAGAGCTGCTACGCTACTTGTAAGAAATATGCCTTCGCTGGAGGTATTTAAGCAGAGGCAGGATTACTATTTCTTAGGGCTGCAAGATTCCTGCATCAAGCAAAGGGAGTGGGACTGGATTACCTCCCAAAGACCCTTTCAACACTAAAATTGCAATGCTCCTCATATGAAAGACTGCTGTAGTTAAGAGACAGCGTCCTCCTGACTGTACTCCAGCTAGGAACTGGAGAAAATTTTGAGTTTTGTTTACATTTTAAGGAGAAACTACCAAATTTGCACATCTCAAGCTGATGCACAAAACAAAAAGCGGCTATCCTACAAAATTCACACTTCCCCAAATTCTGCAATGCGGTTGCCCAACCAATCTGTCTAAAATGTAATATAAGGGAAAGTGGGAATAAACACACATATATTTCATTAAAATAATGAACAAGAATGCATTGTGTTTGGGGAAATTGCTTGCAAAAATCTGCACATTAGTAGAAACTGAGTACAAACAAAGGTGTATTAAGAGATATTTGTACTCAAATGCTGGCAAGATTTTCAGGAGGACACCCCCCCCCCCCCAAAAAAATGCAAATTGCTGGGGAAATGTTGAGAACTGGATTTAAGAGTAGAAAAACAGAGAGAAGCAAAACTAATAGGTTCCTTCATCTGTAGCTCCAGCAAATTATGGTTTGATCTGGCAGTATGTTGCAAAATATTAGCACAGAAACCCATGCACTGCACTGGGGCAACTGTAGCACTGGAGGGAGGGGTCCACAAGGGGGAGGGGGACCTGCAGTAGATACCGGCACAGAGGAGTGAGTGGAGGAAGTGAGCAAGTGAGAGCCAGTGTGGTGCAGTGGTTAGAGCATCAGACCTAGGAGACCAGGGTTCAAACTCCCACTTAGCCATGAAGTTCAGTGGGTGACCTTGGGCCAGTTGCTGCCTCTCAGCCTATCCTATCTCATGAGGTTGTTTTTGGTTTTTTTCTGGAAAAGTTTTCAATTAGCAATAACCTCATTGGCTACGATACTGCCACTGCGCAAAGCTATCTCATGAGGTTGTTGTGGGGACTAACTGAGGAGAGGGGAAACCTTGAGTTCCTTGCAGGAAAGGTGGGATATGAATGCAATAAAGAAATGAGTAAAACAGAGCGGCTCATTTTGCAATTGCTGCTGTTGCTGGCTGACGGTGGCTAAGGTTTCTGCAGCTTCTAAGGCTTCCTTGCTAGGAGCTGGGTCTCTCCCCCACCCACCTGCGGGACGGGGGCGGCAGTAGTACAGCCCGAAGCGAAGCAGCTGAACCTGCAGTTTTGCTCTTACCGGGACAGAGTGTGGCTTCTCTGTCTGCAATATTCATCAAAAGCCAAAGGCACTGCAGATTTTTCTGGCAGGCCGGGTACCTTTCTCCAGGCGATGGCAGGAAAGGGGTCTCCTGCAGCAGCACAGGGTATCAACAGCTCCCTCCCTGCCTCTTGTCTGTACTCCCAGCCTGGTAGCACCGTAAAATAGGGCGGGTCCTGCAGCCAGGGATGGAAGGCAAGGGGAGAGAAAGGCGGGGGGGGGGGGAATTAAAAAATCGAACAACTCTCATTGAACGCACAGCCGAAACCTGCATTAAAAAAAAATCTGCCATCCAATTACAGAACTTTTAGCCAGTTAATGAGTCTGCCAAAAGCCAGATGGTTAAACAGATTACATTGACATACATACAATCACTGACCCATGTAAATTCACGGATGAGGCGGGTGTGCAATACCTTCTCTGTGTTCGTTCTCCCTTCGCACACTCTCCCCCACCAACGCTTAGCTGCTCACAACGCTCATGCAAGCATGCAGCTTGCTCGACTTGGCTTGCACGATGCTCTCGTGCGCACACACTCACATTCACTGTCCATTTCATGGAGACAGTGTGTAAGAGCTGCCCAATGCTGGCAGATTGACAGGTCATCTTCTCTGCTGGATGCCTCCAACTGACAGCACCATCTCCTCCTCCTCGACATTTGCATGCTGACTTTTTCAGCTTCTTAGAAGGTGGATTGTTATAGTATGTCATATCACTGGGGTCCCCACAGGCATCCTGGTGCACTCAGATACCACAACCCCTTGGTAGCTGCCAGATCCTCATGCCCCTCCCCACTTTATTTTTTAAATTAAGAGTTCTTCCTCTTTTTTTCTTTTTTTTTGCATTTTGCAGTTGTTAGGTTGATTTTATTAAAGGAGGCTGTCTTTCTTTTGTTTGTTTGTTTTTAAAGAATTTTGCTCATTGGGCAGGGAGGGTCTAAGAATCACCAGATAATGGTTCCCCACCCCCATGAAATGGATACTTGTGGTGTCCGTGGCAGTTTTTTAGACTTCCAAGGGGGCCTCTGAGCTCAAAAGGGCTGGGCATCTGTTTTCTATCACATTAGCAACAGAATCAGACAGACACATTTCAATCGAATGAATCTACAATTCCTTTAAATCAAAGCCTGTGGTCTCTTCACTTTAGGTGAGCTGATCTGATTCGGGGCACCCAGAGAGGCTCTGTACTGTGCCCCCGCACACCACACCCAGCCAGGACAGCTTCACAACAGTCAAGTCTTGTCATCACAGCTGGCATTTTGTTGATGCGGATTGCATCCAAAGTTAGGCATGCTCAGTGCAATATGCATAGTTCACAAGCTTTTCAGAACAGCAATATATGAAGAGGTGAGATACTAGCTGCATCTGGCTCTTCCCAACTGTCCCTCAGAGTTATTGCATCAGGCTGCTGAGCTTGAGGGAGAAGCAGAGCAATTCAACTGCCTCTGTTGAGAGACCAGACACCTTTAGCCTTTCCTCAGATGTCACCTGGCAGCAGCCATTCCATCAGGCTATGTGGGCCATTTGCATTCAAGCTGATTGGTATAAGCACTTTAAGAACTGCTGCCTGACCTGGGGGGGGGGAGTTCTGCCCTCCTCCCTCCCTGTTCCTTTTTCCTTGTGTGCCATGCCTTTTAGAATAAAAGCCTAAGGGTATGCAATGCCACACTACTTCTCTTTTTTTGTGAGTACGCTGCTTTGTGAGCCTCTTCAGTTAAGGAGAAAGATACTAATGTTTAAAAAGTAAATAAATACCTTCAGTACGAGTCGGGCAGGGGGGGACTGGCCCATTGTACCCAGGGCATTATAAGGCACGCAGGTGTATGTGCCAAGAGCTTCTTCCGTTGCCTCTTCTATTCGAATTGAGCCATCTTCCATCAGACTCCAGCCAGAAAACTGCACAGGCAAGAGAGAAGACTAGACACATTGCAGTTTTGAGTTTCATATGAGATATATGGCTGTTTTGTGTTTTTCTCTCCGCTTAAATTATCTGGTTGAATGTGTAGCCATATATTTAAGTGTAGATGCTGCATAGACTGGAACCGCAATGAACCCCTCCTCTTCAGCTGACAATTCAATACATACTTTGATGTAATGCTTTTCATTTGTCAGTAGATGTCTCTACAGTGCTTTTTGCACCACCTAGTGATTCAGGGTAGAACTACAATAAACTTAATAAAACTTGTAGTTGTAGGATTCTGTTTTAAAGACTTTTCCTTTAAGACAATAGAATTACTGTAGCTGCATTTTGAGGGGGAAGACCAATTCTTGGGGTGAGAGAGAGGAGCATTTTAACCCTGTCCAATTCTGCATTTTTTTTCTTCTAGGAGTTCTCCCCTGCCCTGACCCCCTGCAGACACATGGGTTTCACCTCTGCAAGTGAAATAATATGGGTATCTAAGGAAATTTCAAGTGGAGGCCTAAGGACTGTGTCATGGCCAGGAGCTGATTATGGGAGAGGGAGTTAGGAGCAAATCTGTCCTAGGTACCTAATTTGGATTAAAGAGTTCTAGGTCTAAGCACAACATGTTAAATACAGGAATGGGGGCCTAGTCTGTCCAGGTACCTGTTCTGATTCAGGTTTTTGGTTCCCAGGCCACACAGGCCTCCATCTCTATGCCCAGAAACCTATAATGCAGCAACAGGGTCAACGTTACAAGTGTTGGGAGCATGCAAAGTTCTCCTGGATGCAGAAGGCCTCAGAAGGCATCCTCGGTTCAAACTGAAGAATCCACTCCAAATTTCACAATCTTCTGGAATTCTGGCAGAGTGAAATCGCCCAAACTTTCCAGAATGGGAACAAGCAATTCAGCTTATCCTTAATTCAGAAACATCCTAGCAGCTGCCAGATCCTTAATGTCAGAGCTTAGAAAGTTCATTTTTTTAAAAGCAACTAATTCTAGTTCTAGGTGAACATGTCCAAAAAGAAATTAATTCTAGTTCATGTTGGTCCCTCTTTACAAAATGAACTATCTTGGCTCATGTTCCATTCAAGTTCATCCAAATGATCATTGGCAAAATACTTTTCAGTATTCACAATGTTACAAACAGCTGTGCTGAGGCCATACAGTGTACTTCAAACAACTAAAACAACAACATCAAAATATGGACACAGTGGGATGTGAATAGCTTAATTCATTCCTTCAAACAATTATCATATTTAAGCTTAAAGGCCCCCAAAGTCCAAAGTGTAAAAAAAGAAAACCCACATGTAAGAAGTTGAAGGTTTTAACTGGAAATTGTTCAAAGTTCCACCCTAAAACTTAATCTACATTCAATTCACTCAAAAGTTATGGGAGCAACTTTCAGGTGTCGTTCAGAGGTCTTTGAACTAATTCAGTGGACTTTTTTTTAATTCAAGCTACTTTATTCCAAGCACTGTATAGAAGAGAGAGAATGGATTACTGGAGTTAGAAACTAGTGAGCCCTGGTCCCCAGTTCTTTTTCTTTTTTCTTTTTCTAAGGGGAAGGGGGGAGCAGGAAGGAAGATTCAAAGCTGCAGCTGTAAAACATCAAGAATCACACCTAGCAAATTCTGAGGAAGAGGAGAAAAACAGGACAGCAGTTCTTTAGATTTTTTTTGGGGGGGGGATTCATAAACCAAAATCCCCTTGTCAACATTTTGGACTGAATTTGTAATCCCTTCGTTTCTGTCTGCTGGGAGACGGTCAGTTATCATAATTGGCCTACTTGGATGGCACAGATGTATTGCTTCGGGGAAACATGTTGACACAGAGCCCTGCTAATGAGATGTGGACAATTCCTCCTCCTGGCATCAGCTTGAATATAGCTCAGGTCAGTAGCGCTCAACAAAAACAAAGTACCCTAGGATCACCAATTATTCCCATCATCATGATGGCTGGGGTGCAAAATCATCCCATACCATCCTGAGTGCCGGCCTCGATTCCAGCATACAGCAACTTATTCCAGAGTAAGCTGACTGTAATTTCAAGGGAACATATGCTCGCTCGCCTCCATAGGCCAGTGAAGGTCCACATTCAGCCCCAGTGCCCACCTGACTTAAGGGAAGCCATTTGTATCAGATCAAGGCAGGAGCACCGCTAGGTACCCAGAGGGCTTTGGGTGCAGGCCCACGACACCTATGTGCATCCATGTATAGATCTTCCTTTGGGAAATTAAAGTGGTGGATAGAACATGGTCTCCCTGGCACTGCACTTTACAGCATGCATCACCCAGTAAGCAAGACTAAAAATGTATTTTTTTAGGTTTAGGTGTTTAAAAGCGGGGACTGGGAGAGGCAGGGCTCTGCAGAAAAGAACTGGGCTCAGGCTTCCTAACAATCTTCCTGGATGACCAAAGGATCATCTGGTGCACTGCTGCTTCTCCAGCTGTGGCCAAGCAGCTTGCAAACAAAGCAGGACTGAGGTATCCTTTGTTGCCTGCTCAAAAACATCTGAGATCTCATGCCTCTGAATAAAGCATCGTGCCAAACATTGGGTCCCTGGGAGTGTCATTTCTGGTGGTCAGGTCCTGAGAACAGGAGAAGTTAGTATCCATCCAAGCAGCCCAGTAGCAGCTGTGTTGTCCAAAACAAATCTGGGGCCTGGTTCTAGAGCACCAATCAAGGGTGGCAGGAGAGGCAGGAGCTTAGGGACTATCCTTGTACCAGAGAGAAGTTCCTTGGAATACAAAGCAAACACTAAGACTACGGCTGTAAAAAGGTCCTGGTGGACAGGGATTGGCTCACGGGAATCAGCTGACTCAGAATTGTAACAGGCTGGGACTGCAGCCAAGATGGCGCCTGAGCTACAGTGCTGGAGCCATGTGGGGAACACAGGAAGCTGCATTATACCAAGCCAGACCATAGGTGCAGTAGCAGGAGCCACCACAATGAGTCCTACCAGTTCAATGGGACTTTCCCCCTCTTCTCCTTTCCATGTGTGTCCCCCACCCCCATTGGCTCTGGAGGGGTCAGGGGAGCATGCAGTGGGAGTAAGCAGGCACACCATTCCATCAGGCAAGCAGAAATGCATACACTGATGGAACATTTGTGTTAGTGCAACACTGAATTCCTTCCCATTTAGATCAGGATTGCCTACACTGACTGGCAAAAGCTCTCCAGGAATTCAGGCACAGTTCACTCCCAGCCCTGCTTGGAGATGCCAGGGATTGAACCTGGGACCTTCTGCATGTATAAAGGTAAAGATAAAGGGACCCCTGACCATTAGGTCCAGTCGTGACCGACTCTGGGGTTGCGGCACTCATCTCGCTTTATTGGCCAAGGGAGCTGGCGAACAGCTTCCGGGTCATGTAGCCAGCATGACTAAGCCGCTTCTGGTGAACCAGAGCAGCACACAGAAACGCCGTTTACCTTCCTGCCGGAGTGGTACCTATTTATCTACTTGCACTTTGATGTGCTTTCGAACTGCTAGGTTGGCAGGAGCAGGGACCAAGGAACGGGAGCTCACCCCGTCGCAAGGATTCGAACCACGACCTTCTGATCGGCAAGTCCTAGGCTCTGTGGTTTAAACCACAGTGCCACCCGTGTCCCCTTCTGCATGTATAGCAGATGCTATATCACTAAGCAACAGACCTTCCCCAGAAAGACATGCAACCCTGGCACCATGCGATAATAAGTTATCAACATGTTATGAACATAATTTCTCATTGTATCTTGGTAGAAACAATCCATGACAAACATGTTTCTTCGCTCAGCTTGAAATCTAGATTGCTCATTAATACATATATATAAATACATTTCTACCTTGCTCATTACAGAAATCCATTCTGCTGAGGGGAACACCCTTACTTGGGGCAATATCTGCTCATCTGGAGCTCCGGGGGGCGGGGGGGCATTTGCCACACAGTGCGGCTGTGGCCAGACAGGGGAATATTGCCACCTTCCTGCATGGCTGAGGAGGGGGTGGGTGCCTGATGCCGCCCTCCCCCTGGCCAAGCCGGACCCTCTAAAAGAGTGTATATTTCCCACAAGCCAATCAGGGCATGGGCATGGGGGCTGTGCCCTGCCTGTCCCTGGGGTATTTAGGAGGGTGACCTGGAGCAGACCACCCTCTTGGTTGACCAACACATGATTTACCACCCACCCGGACAGTCGAGGCCTGCTCAGTGGGGGAGCAGGCAAGTTGGCGTAAGGACGTTGCTATGGTTAATTAGTCATCATATTTGGGGCCAAGGAGCAATTTTCTTCTACAAGCGAACTGGCCAGCTTGCAGACTTTCGCCCAGTGCTATTTTTCTAGAAAAGGAGGTGCAGGAACTCACCATGAACTCACCTGAGAGGTACTGGAACTGAGTTCTGGTTGAAAAAAAGCCCTGCTTTCACCTACCTCACAGCAACTGTAACAACTTTGATGTATAAAGCATTGGGCTGGATCCTTAGTCACACGAGTAACCCGTTAAAGGGGTCCAGAAAGGGTGACTCTGTCTGGGAATCTACAAGCAGACCGATGGGCCAAAACACCTCTCCCAATGGTGGGCCTATGTGAGATCGTGGCACCTGACCCATATCAGGAGTGATTCCCCAGCACTGGATCAACCCATTGGGTTCCTATCCTCCACATCTGCCACAGACATCATGTGTCTGTGGTGGCAAATAGTGGGCATGATATTTCTAAACACTGGGCATGATGAACACTCACTGATTTCAATGAGTGAGCTAAGGACATAACAAGTATCTTCCCCGTGGAAATCCACAGGGCTTCCAAGTGCTCAGCTTTGGCTGGATTGTACCCTTCCCTGATCATCAACACTATCATGCCTGAAGTTGAGAATCACATTAGTAGATGACTTCCCTGCACACACACTCCATTAGAAACAGTCAGAATATAATCTTTAAACTGTTAATATTTAAAGGAAACTCTAAATATTGAGTATTTTGTTTAAATATTTAAAAGAATGAAGTCCTTGATAGGATTTTTCAAACCAAGGTAATAGCAGGATGGAGTCTCATTAAAGAGGATCTTTTAAGCATCCCATATATAGTAATATCTGCCAGATGACCCGTTATACTTCCACCAGTGTTAGATTAATGATGCTCATCTCCCACAGTGACAAGAGGAATAAACTCCCTATGAGACCCTAGATGGAGAGATTGCTGTTGATTAGATTGAAGAATCCAAATTATTGTTCTCTTCTAAATGCCAAGAGACTTTCACATGGTGTGGGGAGGGGGGAAGACATGCAGCATCTTCGTATGCAACAAGGGTGTCCCAGCCTAAATTGGCAGAGATCACATGGAAGGGGGTAGGTCAGTGGGTCACTAATTGGCAAAAGGCATTCCTTACAGGAGAGGTATTCAACCAGTAGGTTGGGACACGCAGGTGGGGGCTCTCACAGGCTGGAGGGGAAGCTGGAAGAGCCTGAGAAAGGACCAGTCCTGACTTTTCAGCTTTTTCCAGCTGTTGCTGCCATGTTGGAATCCAGCTGAGGCCAAGCAAACCAAAGAAGAACTACATGCAGTGTTCGGGCTAGAACATGTTCTTCTGGTAAGACACCCATTTTTAATTTCCAAGAGTTCTGCAAAGTAGCAGGAGAAGGGCAAGTGTCTTTTTCAGTAAGAAATATATTTCTGACCAACTGTATGCCTCTTGCCCTAGCAGACAGATGAGGTTTAATGTTGTGCAACAAAGGAATCCAACACAATGGATGTGCTAGTGGAAATTCATTGCACAACAGATTGCACCATCTGTCATGCAACAAGGTTACTACCAACCTGTTTATGCATTTGCTTGTGCAACAACGGTGAATTTCTTCATCGGAACATGTATACAGCTAAGAGGCATTAACTTAGTGCTACACTGGATGCAGACCCATTGAATTCAACAAGGCATACTCATAGCTAAGCAAGTATAGGATAACAACCAAAACCTAGTTTCAACCAGGATAATTAAATCAGTGCGGTAGATCAAGACCAGATCTGGGGAGATTCAGCTTCAAATCTCCCACCAACATTACTGAAGGTTGGTCGCTATCTCAGCCTAGCCTACCTCATAGGGCTACTGTGGGAATAAAACAGGAAGGGAAAAATCTTGCATGCCACCCTGAGCTCCTTGAAGAAAAGTCCAGATATTAATGCAAGTAATAAACATCTGAAGTCCTAAAACAAACAAAATCATACACAACTAAGAGCTCCTTCTACCTTTTCAATGTGCAGAGGGCGTCCATCTTTGTTCCACTTGACCAGGGTAACCGGAGGTTCCGCCTCAACTGGGCAGCGAATGTATCCATGTATCCCCACAGGAACGTATATGACGGGTGGCATGTTGACCACACGGGCAGGATCTGGGATGGGATAAGTCAGAAGGGATGAAGAGCTTTAAAATATGAACCCTCCAGACAAGCATCAAGCTTGTACCTTTCTACTGTGGCCTAATAGAACAGAGGTCAGCAACGTTTTTAATAATGGAGTCCAAAACCCCACATACTAAATCAGTAACATTCATAAAACTCTGGCCTCCAGAGACCTTTATCCTTGTGCTCATTATCTCTGCCATTTCCATTAGAGCAACACTTAGCATTTACATGGACCCTTACGTCACCAAAAACGTTTTATCTCAATCTATCTGTGCTAAGCTCTAGGAGCATGGAAGCATTTTTCAGTCAGGAGGGAGGGAAGGAGAAGGAGAGGGAGGGAGGGAGGGAGGGAGGGAGGGAGGGAGAGAGAGAGAGAGAGAGAGAGAGAAATATAGGCACACACACACCCTCCATCTTCACACACACACACACACACACACACACACACACGATCAGCGTTAAAATCCTTTGCCATCTTACTCAAGAAGTAAAATAAACCTTTCCCAGTCAACATTTAGCAGGTGCAACTCACACCTTTCCCAAAGTTGTTTGCATAAAATTTGAGGAAGGATAGTTATACTATAATTAAAAATGGGGTAAGGGATAACAAGGTTACCCACTTTGGTACATCCCACTGGGAGTTAGATGGAGTGGAATTTGAGGTGTACTTGAAGGTCCCTGTTCAAATACAATGAACCCTGTAACCATAGAATCATAGAGTTGGCTCAAACCACTAACCATCATCTGGTTAACAGCCAGATGCATTGACCCATTGCGCCAGGTGAGAGAGAGGGAGAGAGAGAGGGAGAGAGAGAGGGAGAGAGAGAGAGAGAGAGAGAGAGAGAGAGAGAGAGAGAGGGAAGGAAGGAAGGAAGGAAGGAAGGAAGGAAGGAAGGAAGGAAGGAAGGAAGGAAGGATTTTGATCAATTTCTCCATGTTATTCTTATTTTATTTTTATAGCTGGGAAGGTGGGTTGTACATCATCAAGCTGCCACCTAAAATAAAATAAAAATCAAGGCTACAGTAAGGTGGGAGCTCCCACTCAGGAGAATGAAGAAGAATTCTGGGTAAAGCAGAAGAGAGATTCAGTGAGCACATATTCAACAGCACAATTCTAAACATGCCTAGGTTTTGCAGAATTTGAAAGGGGCTACTTCCAGGTAAGTGAGTATATGATTGAAGTCCAGCTTTTCATAAGCGGCATTATACTTCCCCTTCCTCTCATCCTGCCTGCATCTCTTCCCCCCCCCCAAATCTACTCCTGGAGGTTGGGGGACATTCTGGGGCAGATTTGGGAGGCATGCAAGGGGGCTGCAAGGGGAAGAAAGGAAGTCTCATTGTACAAGGAAGCTTCCCCTCACATGACATTGGATATTGCTCCTTGTTTCATCCCTTTTCCCCCCGTTATTAAAAAGATACCATATCTATACCACAGCCTTAAACTGCTTAAAAACAGTCATTCTCTCTCCACAGGGAACTCTGGGTATTATAATCCTGGGTGGAATCTCAGCAACCAGTGGGGGTGGGGGGAAGAAAAACATATATTTATCTATATGAAAACTACCACATTCAGAGAACTCTCAGTTGAGCACAATAATAAGAGAGGAATCAATTTTCAGTTTCCTTATTTAAAAAAAAACATTTCCTTTTTAGTTCTAGCTGTTGTTGTTAACTCAAGAGGTTGCACTGCTTCTTTGGATAAAGAAGTTACCTGTAATAGACAGAACATGCAGTGAACCAACAGAGAAGGGTTTTTAAAAAAATCAAATACTAGATATTACTTTTAAAAAAAAATTAAGGGAACGAAGGCAACCTAAAGTAATTTGCTGGGAGTTCTCTGCTCTGGCAGGGACACTCTGATCGGCTGGAGGAGTATAATTGGAAGGGAACAGGAGTCAGTATTAAAACCTTTAGTTGCATCGCTAAGGAAAGGAGGCTATTTTGGAACACATGTGGGGGGAACATAAAAGACAACAAGGATGGGGGAAATACCTGACAAATAGTTATGAACATCAGAAGCTTACTGTGAGGGAGGCTGCTGGTATACTGTCTGCACTGACTAGCAAAGACACACTCTCTCTCTTTCTCGGTGGTGGATACAGGGGTGTGGGCTTATTGGAGAGAATGGCAGAGCTGAAACATGAGTTGCAGCATGATTTGGGACCAGTGGCATAGGATTCAATTTTTAAGTGCAGGAGCTTATCATGACAGCTTTCGTAGCCAACAAGAGTTCAAAAATGCAGACACCACTGACAATCCATGCACATGTACACCTTAAATAGCAGGTGTATATAGCACAATACCCATTTTGTTAGGATCAGTTGACATCCTTAGGCTAGTGAGTTGGCAAAGGGTTGTGAAGTGATTGTTAGTGTGTTGGAATTTGGCTGGGGAGACCTGGGTCCACAACATTGGTCAACTATGCAGCATGACTGTAATCCTGGAAGCAAGAGCCATTTGACTCAGTGATACTTAGTTCTGACTTCATAAATTCAAGTTGTAAAACATACTGAGCTTTAACAACAGATCTGAAATGCAACAGTTCTTCTAATCAGAGATGAAAACAATCTTGCAAGGAGGTGTCATGAAGCAGGAACCCCATCAAAGAAAAAGAGAGAAGTGCCCAGCCTCTGCTTCACTATTTTCCTTCATTCCTCTGGTGCTAATCTGCCACAGACCATAGCAAAACTTGAACGCTCGATACCACCTCATTAACTTGCCTGAGCAAGGAGGGCCTGTCAGCTACCCATGTGGTCCAGCACATGACACTATCACTCCTGCTCTGGAAAGAAAGAAAAAATCCCAGAGCAGTGTTTTCCCTCTGCCCTTGTTTGTACTCCTCAAAATCACTGGGGGGCAGAGATGGGGGTCAGAGACAAATGCATAGCACAGTCAGTTCTAAGTCAGGACCTAAATCAAGAAATCTGTCTAGTGCAGAGCTGGAACAAGGGGGTAAGGCAGAATGGACAGGAAAAGCAAGTTTGCAGAGACCAGACCAGACAGGTAAAGACAAAAACTGACTGAAGGGAATACTTGAAGTAAGGCTGGAGGAGCACACAGGCAAGGCCAAGGCCTGTCTGTTGCCTAGGCAACAACTCAGGCCTCACCTGGAGGTATTTATAGCCAGACCAAGCCAGAAGGAACCAATAAGCTGACATAGGGTGGAGCCACACCAGAGCCCAGGAGGGCAACAATGTTCTTCCTTCTACAACAGTGACTGGGTTCCTCTCAAGGGGCTCCAGGACACTGCCATGAGGTTCTTGGTTCAAAAACTGGTTGATTGCAACATCGTGCCTGGATCCTGAACCATAGTCCTCCAAATCTCATCCTCCACATCTTCCTGTGTCTGCTCCCTTGCACTACATAACCTTGTCCAATTAGCAGTATTACAGAACAGAGACTATAACCTCCTTTTGCATTCTCCGCTTTCTGGTCCACTGACTATTTGGGAATTCCAGATTCATTTGTTTTTCTCCTCCCCTTCCCTTGGGTGATGGGGGTGGGGAGCAAAAAAAAAGGCAACGGGTAATTCCTAGCGTCAAACCAAGAGTGATTGAATGACGCCACCATTGTCAGGGATTTTGGATCCCCCTGCTTCTGTGATTGATGGGAACAAGTCAAAAGGAGGAGGGAGGGCATTAATCCTTATTATTCTGGCTTTAGAGGGTTTTGTGTTCGTTTCTTTTCGCTTTCCAAATTTGATAGCCTGCCAGGGACAAAATTAAAAAAAGAAAAAACCCACACAACAGAGGTATTAAAGATTAAAAACCAAATGATTAAAATCCATAAAAGAGCCTTGCATATTCCCATGCAGCAGTGTTCCAGCGGCACTCAGCACATGAATTGTGAACGGGAGTAAGATTCTCCAGAAGGAGAGGGATTTTTCAATCAGAGGTTTTGTCTGATCACACTGCACAGCACACACACAAACACACCACTCCCCCAGCCCATCACACTTTGCAAACAGCTGACAACCACCAAGGACTGAAACGTTTATCAAGGTCATCTGATGCCGTCTGTGGCATCGTAACCCAGATTCATATCCAGGGCGTAATGAGGAACTTGATTTGTATACACACAGTTTAGTGCCATGTCTTAGGAAATGTAATCAACATAGGCTCAAGGGATTGGTAACGGGACACTGAGCTTTTTCACTTCTAGGTCACTGGACAGCATCCAACTTGGTTGATTAATGACTGGCCAAAAGCCGTTGCCATCTGACAGCTACTTGGGGAACACCGAACGAGACAGCTTTCCCTCCCAGACAAGAACTGGAGCAAAAGTGACCCGGAAAACCGGAACCTAAAAGTGATGCTCCTTTCCTCCTAGGTACATAGCATGTTGCAGATGCATATGAAGCGCCAAAGTCCAAACAGTGAATCCAGAACCAGGAAGAGGTTTTAATTCTGGGCAAAGATGTAACCATAGTTAGGAGATGTGGAACATGCTGCAGGCGTAGTCACTTTCTCCTCCTCACTTTTCTGGCATTAATCCCTCTGCTGCCTGTGGTTTACTTTTTAAGCAATGGTGTAGTGTTGCGCCAAGGTTAACGCAGACCATGGTTAGAAGTAACCAGTGTTACACCCTGGTTTCAAGGAAACTGTGGCTAGCACTAACTTAACTGCAAATGCAACACTATTTTATTTTCTTTAACAACAGTTATATACCACTTAACTGTAAAAATGATGATGGGTGTTATAGTCCAAACTATCTGGGAGGGCACTAGCTTGGGCAAGTGGTCATATGTGGTCAAAGTGCACAGCAATGACCCATGAGCCAACATCTGGGTCGCTTCAAGGAGCTGCAGGCAGTGCCTGCTGAATACTGCTGGTTGTTACTATATGCCTTGGGCTTTCACCTTGGAGGCAAAAGCCTGCCCTTTCCCAAGCTGCTTGCTGGTCTATTGATCCCCAACTTCCTTCTCAGAGGCAGTGGCATGCCAAGTGTGCCAGGGCATCTGCACAACTACTGTGTCCCTTCCAGCTCAGCCTTGTGGTTAACATCCAACTCACACGGCTAGGTCTGGGAGCTGCAGGACAGCTCTCACCAGCCACCTTGAGATAAAACAAATGTAACAGAGATGAAACCATTCTGATGCACTTGAGTTTGCAAGGATCGGTGTGGTATCTCACCTATAGCTTGCTAAACTGCACTGTGAAGCACATCTCCCCTCTTTCCACCCCAGGTGAGTTTAACAGAGAGGGGACAGGTGCTCACTGAATCACAGCCTGAAGGGCACTCCCACCACCCCATTAAACCCCAATGCACGGCCAGTCTGCCTGGGCCAGCCTGCTGCTCCTCACACTGCAGTTGGCATGGCTGCCATAACCTGCAGCAGGACAACATTTTACGTGTGTGTGTGAGAGAGAGTGAGTGAGTGAGTGAGGGGTTAAACTGTGTCCTGTTTGGGGGGTGGAGGGCTGCAGGAAGCAATGCTGGCCAAGCACCTAGCAGATTGCATGCACTGGTTTAAAAACAAAGAATTAAATAAAAGCTGATGGGTGTGCATCCTGCCTAGGCAAGGAGTGGCAGCTTAACCCTCCCCGGGGACATCTAATACTCGTATGATACTCTAACTCTGAAGCATCTGCTGCTTGGTACAATATGGCAGGGCTAGGTAGCATTGCATTAAACAAAGCAATTAACCCAGCAACCGCACTGATCAGCTTGTGCCTCGTCAGTCCCAGTAATTTAGGCACAATTTATTCTCCACTCTCTGGGCTGACGTTGTGCCAACACAGTCATCTCAGTGCCCGTAAAAAGTTACGGGGAGGCTGCACAGGGATGCCGCTGCCGACATTTCTCATGCCAGTAAGCATGTCATTGACTGTCCTCTTGTGTCTGGGAGCTCATCACCCAGGCAGCCTCCATTCACCCCAGACAAACGCACTCACACTGCACAGTCAGGTAGGCAGAGGCTGATGGCGAGCGCCCCAGGCTGTTGCTTGGAATGCAGGTGTATTTTCCAGCGTCTTCAGGCTTGACTCGGAAGATGATCAGCGTCCCATCAATCAGGATCCGAACCCTCAGCTTTAGGTCGCTGCAATGGAAAAGGAGCAAAAGAGAGGACAAGTGAGCAACGACAGGCTCAGGGAGAAAGGGGTATCCAGTGTGTAGCAGAAGGAACATAGCTCAGTATTAGAGCATGCGCCTTGCATGCAGAAGGTCCCAGGTTCAATCCCCGGGCATCACCAGGTAAGGCTGGGAAGATAACCATGTCTGAAAACCTGGAGAGCTGCTTCCAGCCAGTGTGGCGAGTACTGAGCTAGATGGGCCAAGGCTCTGACTCAATAAATGGCAGCTTCCTAGGCTCAATTATGAATGATTTAACACCACTGAATGTGAACTGCATGATGGGCAAGAGGCAGACATCTCCTGACTACACAGACTCCCGATATTGACAGGTTTGCAGAACAGCACAAAGGACTTAAGCACAAAACCAGAGTCATACTTGGGATCTCCCATGGCTTTTACAACAATTGAACAGCTAGTTTGGGCAGGGAGGCAAATTCAATCAGGATCACAGCATTGGGGAAGGGGGTTGATCCTTTCCATCAAACCTTACCATCAAACGTATGTGTCAAATGCACTTAATTAAAAATGAATAACTGTTAGTGGATGATTCCAAGGGCCTCCTGCTGGAGTGTGCAGTCCTTTGAAAAGAGAACTGAGGCTGCTTGCTCACCCTAGCTGCCCCATTCCCATCCACATCCTTCACCAAGACCAGACAAGAAAGAGACCCGAAAACAGAATCCAAACTCACTTCTTAAAGTAGACGTTCTCGTCTTCCCAGTGCCAAGTGTAGGTCAGGTTGCCTGGATATGCCTCAGCCTGGCAGGTGAACATTGCATCCTGGGAGATGTTAACCGTGATGTTCTCTGGAGGGGAAACGATGAAAGGGGGTCCTGTGGGAGAGCAGGAGACAAACAGTTACCTCAGCAGCCAAGAAAGGGAAGATGAGCTCATTGCTAAGAGCGGCTGACTTAACGGTGCAGGGAACGAGAGCAAGAAGAGCCACCGTGCCTAAAGAACACAAACTCTTGGCATTTCGCCCAGGTCACATTATCCAGCACAGCTCCAATCTGAATTCCTCCCTTGTAGAGTAAGAACCGTGTACTTTTGAGCTGGTGCATCTGGCCCTGAGACGACTTTGCCATAAGAACATAGGAAGCACCCCCATTGGATCAGGCCAAAGGACCCATCTGGTCCAGCTCGGGAACTGATCAATGTGAACTTCTCACTCTCAAAAGGTGCTTAAGGCAAACTACTCTTTCTCAGCCTCAACCCCTCAATCCCACCTCAATGGGTACTGGGGCATAGCTCAGGGCAGAGTCTTGCTTTGTATGCAGGAGGCCCCAGATTCAGTCTCAACCATCTCCAGGTAAGGACTGGGAGAGCTCTGTCTGATACTCTGCAGAGCCATTGCCAGTCACTGTGTGGAGATTCCAGGCCACGGGCCAATGTTGGCCAACCAGGGGATCCAATTTGGCCCACAAGGCTGTTTTCCCCAAATCACGCAGGATCGTCAATCAGCTGATATCACTCAGGTGATGGAAGGAAGCGGGGGTTCAGTTCTGTTTTGGTTGCACATGCAAGTCCCCAGCAGGGAAGAGCTGCTCGCAGCCAAAACAGGATTTGACCCATTGCTCTTCAACCAAAGCAAGCAGCCTCAGTTGCTGTTATTTGCAGACATTGGCTACTAGAGAGACTTTTCCCACCTACAGCCAATGTTTGCAAACTCCAATGTAGACTACTGGTCTTGAACTGGAGGGCTGGGACCCATTAGTGGGTCACAGCCTGATCCAAGATGAGTAACAAGAAGAGCATTGCCACCATGCAAATGTAGGGTGAAATATTAAGAAATTGGTCCCCAAATGCATGTTTGGGTTAAAAGTGGGACTGAGAAAAGTGAAGGCCCCTGTTGTGTGCAATAATGAGCTAGCTGGACCGTTAGCCTGGCTCAATATTGCAGCCATCTCCCAAATTCCCAAATCCAAATCTAGAATACTAGGATAATGTTGGCTTGCTACAGAGGTTTGTGGTCACGATTATCAAGATGTTATGAGTTGCTTTCAATTTTCCGAAGTGCTAGAAAAATGCTTATTACTATGATTATCTATAGCCCAATCTCAACATTTGGCAAAGGGCCATTTTTAAATTGAAAAGAATTATTACGTGGGTGTTAACAATGGCCACGTTTTCCCCTCAGAGCTAGATGGGAAATGAATGTTTATGTATCTATGTGTCAGTCACCACATGGCATAGATTCAGAATATACAGCATTTCTCAGTAAGGCTGCTGCAGAACCATCATGGGTGCTTGAAACACCCAGATCCTACAGAAAAGTAAAGAGGCTAGTCCTCATGGCTATCATGTTTCCTGTCCTCGAGACAGATGAAGGGAGCAGTTGCAAAGGGTTCTGGGGTTTGCGTGGAAGTTGGCCCCTAGGTCAGGCATTTTCCTCTTCTATATGTAATAAGGGGCATGCTTAAAAGGCTACAAAGAGGTTATCTGTCACTGGTATCTAGAAAATCGAATTCTGTGGGGATTCAAATAAGACAACTTTGTGTGTATATGCAAGTACATACAAATCATGGCCTGGGTGTGACTCTATTACACCATACATTTAAAGCACTTTAAACAGTCAGAATCCTGGGAGAGTGCTGGCCAGTGGTCAGTAATGATGGGAGTTGTAATCCAAAGTCGGGTAGGCAAAGGCTTGGCCTGTGAGGTTGCAAACACTGCTTTAAATCAGCATTATTTGCACAGAACATCATTTCTGCTCTTGCAAATTTTACATTCTCCTCTCCAGGAGCAAATGTTGGCTAGATTAAAATAGGTTTTTGCTTTGTTCATGAAGGAAAGTTGTGCATGCACCGTTAAAAACAAGAAACAAAAAATGGCTATTTTCTCTCCAAATAGATCTCTCCCTTCCCCACCCCCCATTTTTCATTTTAAGACTCTCCAGACTTTGGAGGGAGGGTGTGAATTAAAACAGTCTGCCTATAAACCAGGATGGCTGTTCAATCAGGATGGCAGGCCCATGCACAATTGTGTTCCAATTAAATGGATTTTTCTTTAATACTAATGGAATGCAGGGCCATTAGCTGCCATCATGACAGACGAATGCCACTTACACATTTGCGGTGTCTGAAAAGGCCTGGGAGTTCTTTTTTTAAAAGCTGGGGTAGCCAGCTGAGAAGGAGGTCAGGGCTCCTGCAGATTTAACAACTGCGCAGAAGAGGACAGTTTTGCAGGACATAGATCATTTCCTCTTCTTTAAAAGACAGAAACCTTTTGCTTCCAAGAAAAGAGGGTGGCGACAGCTGTCTGCCCTGCATTAATAACTTTGCAAGGGAGCCTTGGAGTGACTGTCACATAGCTGGGGGGTGTCACACACGTACCGCAAAGATGCCACAAATACAAATAATATACTTGGGGGGGGACCTACCTAACATATTTTGAAGAATCCCAAGGCTTGCAGAAGTTCAAGAGAATCTTAAAAAAAATATTCCAAGGTACCCCAAAAAAACAAGTGGAGGGGCATGCTCAGTAACTACTGAATGTTGTGTGTTAGTTGGAACACTCTCCACCACCCAGCCCAGTTTGAGCTCCTTGATATCCAGTAGTCAAGCAAGGCTGTTGGGGAGGAACCCTGATCAAGAGCACTCCTGAAGAGCTGCAGGCCAAAACTCAGTGGTAGAGCATCTCCTCTGAATGCATAAAGTCCCAGGTTCAATCCCCAGCTAGGGCTGAGAATGCCTCCTGTCTGAAACCCTGAACAGCAACTGTAAGTAGAGAGAGTGTTGAGCAAGATGAGCCAAGCCTCTGACTACATACAAGGAAGCTTCCTGTGTTCCTGGGAGGTGAGGACACGCCAGTGGCGTAGCGTGGGTTGTCAGCACCCGGGGCAAGGCAAGTAATTTGCGCCCCCTAACCCGTGGATTTGTGCCCCTTAACCCATGGATTTCCGCCCCCCTAACCCTAACCCCCAGATATTGCGCCCGGTGCGGCCGCCCCCCCCCCTGCACCCCCCACGCTACGCCACTGGGACACGCCGCAACATTTTGTTGCAGCATGATGCAGATCTTTGGGCACTCCAAAGCATACCCACAATGCAACTTATCACTGCTCCAAAATGTTACCCTCCAAATGGGGCAATGAGTCTTCAAAAGGGGCTGCACCTCAGTGGCTGAGCGTGTTCTTTGAAATCAGAACATTTAAATGGCTTGGAATGGCCACTTACGCACTTATGCCAGTCAAGAACAGACAGCGTGACACTGTGGCCTCATCCACTGGCCAGTGAACCCAGAATAGCCTGAGCCCTTCCAAGAAAATATGCCATCAGCAAGGGCAGGACAAGGGTTGCAGGTGGCCTCACATATTGACCTGGAGGACTGACAGCTGGGGGAACACAAAATGTCATCTCTCTTCCCCTAAGGGGACTCCCATCAGAACCCACTAGCTGTTCTCTGTATTGCTGCCAAAAGAAACCAGGGGAAGAGAAGTAGCCTGTGCTCTTCTGGATCTGTCTGCAGAATTATCTCTCCCTTCTTTATTTCTTTTGCTCTTTCTGTTCCCCCCCTGTTTTTAAAATGGTGATGCTGCAAACTCGAACCGCGAGCTGCCCCAGCTCTTAAAGAACAGGAGGGACCCAACTGCAACAATAAAAATCAATGCACAGACAAATCCAGCTTGCAGAACAGCTGTTAAGCAAGCAGGAGGAAGGGAGCGGGAAGGGAAGTTAATACTATCGATGCAGACACAGGAAATCAATACAAAACGCCCCCCCCCCCTTTCCCTTCAAGGCAAGGCCAAGGCTGCCAGTTTGGGCTCCACCTGCCTTCTGCGAAACCTTTTGTCTCCCATGCAGGACAAGGAGGCATCAGGCCTCTGCTCTTTTACACACACACACACACACACACACACACACACACGACCCACTGCTCCTCTTTTGCATTCCTTGGGTTGTTCAGCTGAGCTAGCAGCCTTCAGCGCTTTTTAGATGTCTGAGGTCTGGACTTAATGCTCTTGTTTATTTATTGATGGCATTGTGGAGGGGGTCTTTTTTTAATGGAGGGTTGGGAAAGAGGCTCATCTCACTGGCTGAAGGTTATGTGGCCACATGCTCAGGGTCACCTTCAACAGATGCTGATGTTAACTATTCTTTTAGCAGGAGGCACTAAGAAAAGTCTAGGAAGCACAAGTGGGGAGGCCAGTTGGACTCCATCTCCCATCATCTCCAGCCAGCATAGCTGATGGTCAGGTATGATGGGAGTCTTAGTCCAGCAATGCTTGGAAGGCTGCAGGTTCTCCCACCCGTGCCAGAGAGCACATAGGAAGATAGGGTGGATGATGCTAACTCAGAATCATAGAGTTGGAAGGGACCCAAGGGTCATCTAGTCCAACCCCCTGCAAGAGAGGAATCTCAGCTAGTTCAACACCCTGCAAAAGCGTTTGTGGCCAAGACGTTTGGGGATGCAGCAAGCCTCTCTCTACATAAAACAGCACATTGTACAAATCTGCACATGCAATTTCCTGTCTGAGAAATACAGGACCACGAAGAATCAGGGCTGAAAGGCAGATTCCACACACAGCCCAATTCCAACACTGTCCCCAAACCAGCGTTTTACTTCCCTACACAGGAGTAAATAAAAACCACCTACATAGATGATTAAAAAAAATAGATGTGGAGATGCAATTTAGGGGGGTGGTCTCAGCCTGCTCTCTCTCCTTATCTCAGCCTCTTCATTAACCCTCAATACTATCCAGCCATCATGCTAGCATGTGAAGGGACAACCAACCACTGGGTTTTGATAGACAGATGCTTGGAAGAATTACAAAATGAGTTTTGGGGGGAGGAGGAGTATCAAATTTCAATAGTATATATATATATTTCTATGAATCCCTTTTTTGCATTTTTTAAAATTAGATTTATATGCCTCCCTTTATCAAAAGATCTCAGGGCAGTTCACAAAAGAAAAACACAACTAGTTAAAACCAGTGCTTTTTTCTGGGGGTACGCATACCCCTAAACATTTTGTGAATCTTTTTACTTTTGTCCATTTACTGTATTTATGATTCTCAATTTGAACTATAAAATGGTGATTTTCTTGAGTCAAAATGAGAGTACCCCTAAACATTTTTAAGGGGGGGGAAGCACTGGTTAAAACAGAAACATTGCACTCCTGTTGCAGGCTATTGCACAGCTTGGTGTTTGTGCGACTCTGCTTCTCCCTTATTTCTCATATTATACGCAACCCACCATGCAGAGGGCATGGTAGGGCAGCAGCACTCACCTGCACTCCCAACAGCCGAGTCACTGATGAGTACCAGGAAGGTTGGCGCTGTGCAAACATGGCACGCTGACCTCTTTGCCACCTCTCCTCTCCCAGTAACCAGCAATGACCCGGCTGTAAAGAGATCAGGGGAGTGGCACGACCATGCCATCCACACCTGCTGTACGTTCATGCTTAAAGAGAATCACAGGGCAAAGGAGGAAGCCACTGCTCGTGCCGTGAAACAGAAAAGCCAGCTCACAAAGTTTACCAAACCCAGAAGAACAGTCTTCATCCGTTAGCCACTAAGGCATTTCTCTAACAACTTCAATTGTACACTAGGCAACAACTCCTAAACAACTCAGGTTTCAGTGGCTTCCTAAAAAGAATAAACAATGCAGCCATTGCACAGGGTCATACAGGACAAAAAGCGAAATATAAGACCTAAAACAAATATAATTAAGTAAAATATGCTGCTGAAGCAAGCATCAGTTGTAGCACCAAATGGATACCCCCAAGCTGCTGCTGGACTGCAACTCCCATCATCCCTGCCTAGTGGCCATGCTGGCTGGGGCTGATGGAAGTTGGGAGTCCAGCAATGTCTCTAGAGCACCAGGTTCCACACTCCTGTACTAGGGAGCCCATAAGGACTCTCCAGCTAGTTACCTTGGACAAGCAAGCGGGTAGTGTGCACAGCCTCTCCCTGGATGCTATAAGCCCGGCAGGTGTAAGCGCCCCGGTCATCCCGACTAACGGAAACAACAGTCAGACTCCCATCACTAACCTGAAGAGGGAGAAAAAAAGAGAATGAAAGTTCGTCACCCAAAACCATTGCAGATACAAACATGTGCATGAACACACACGCACACCCCAGCTAAACCTATGTGCAGCATTAACTGCATGCTTTCATTCCTTCCCAATGCAAATAGCAGCTTCAGAGGGGCATTTTTTGACAGGCAGGGGAGGAAAGTGTTAAAACACCACCTCCCTGATCATCACCATCGCTCCCACAATGACTGCTATTTGCATTTCTAAAAAATATGCATCTAGACCATTTCTAGCTGGTGTCTCACACACACACACACACACACACACACACACACACACACACACACCAGTATCCCATGCCAGAAAGCATGAATCTCATATTAATGACTTTGCCACAATCTAGTTCAATTTTGTATCCTGCATGAAAATGGAAAATTGTTCAGTGGCTCCTCCATCAACCCATGGATGACTATAGTGAAAGTTACAATGGACATCATGTACTGAATAGCTAAATCAACACTGTACCTCTATGTTCTTGTTCATCATCACCCCATCTTTCCTCCAAGGTGGCATACGTGCCCCCCACATTTTACAATCACAACATCCCTGAGAGGTAGGTGAGGCTAAGATGCGGTGACTTGCCCCCAAACACTCAATGAGCTTTATGACTGAGTGAGGATTTGAACTCTGGTCTCCCAGGTCCTAGTCCAGCACTCTAACCAATAGAGGAAAAAGTGGGAGACACAAATGGAAAGAACTCTTACCTTTGTACTGTTGGCTACATTCCTGCCAAGTGAGCACCAGAGGTTTATACACAGAAACACACACACACACACACACACACACACACACACACACACACACACACCTCCATCCAGGCAAGCAATAGGAATGATCACATTTGAAGAACACATTCCAGGCATGCAAAAGCGATCAAGGAGTGCATGGATGAAGCAGGACCAGGGAGGGGTGGAGCATGGGGAGAGGAGGTAGAGTTTAGAGAAAGTCCCAAGGGCCAGACAGAAAAGGCTGGAGGCCTGTATTTGGCCTCTGGAGTGTGAGGCTGCACCCTCCTGCATCATTTTAGCTATTCATTTGTTTATTTAACAAACTTTATACACTGCTTGATTGGAAGGAAACCTCCAAGCAGCGGAAACAAACATGAAACATTAAAGTGTTCAATAAAAACACAGTTAAAAACATGAAGATAAAACCAACAGCAGCTAAGAAGACATAAAACACACATAACTTCTAATTTCAACCCATGTGCAACTGCATTCATTGTATGTGCCTATCTTACAGTTTAGCTTTTCGTATTTTAAACTTCATCCATCGTTATAATTATTCCCCGTTTTATACATGTTATAGAATGAAATAAAGAAACCCATACATGTAACTTCTGCAGGTCTGGACAGGCTTGCTGAAACAAACAAATGTTTTATGTGGGCACCAAAATGAGTACAGCGGAGGCACCTGCTGATGTCAATAGGCAGGGAGTTCCAAAGTGTGGGTGCTGCCACACACAAAGATCGATTTCTTACACGTGTGGAACGAATATTAGGGGGCACCTAAGCCCCTTTCTGAATGGGGATATGATAATCCCACCTCATCCTGCCATAACACACTGTGGACAGCCAAGCCCACTGCAGGGTCACTTAAGCTACCATACTTTTATTCCCACGTTGCTTTGTTTAGCACAAGTGTGAAGTGAGCATACAGACAATGCATGCATTATTTCCTCCACCTTTGATCCATCCTCTTCCACCCCGCTGCCAACGCGAAGCTTCATTTCACTTCACCCTTCCATTTCAGCTCATTAACAAATGACTCCTAATTATTCTCGTTGGTGCTGGTACCAATTCCAATGCCTGATTTGCCAATTACAATTCATACAGATGGAATTCCTGGCTGAGCAAAGGACAGAGGCTTTTCCGGGGGGGGGGGGGGGGAGAGAGCATTTACGAGAAAGGATGAAACAGGGTGGTCCTCTCTGTGAGATTTTGATGAGGGTATGACGGAGCTTTGCACCCCGTGGGGCGATTGTCACAGCTCAAGACAGCAAACATGACATATTTAGAAATGCATAGTGTGTTTTTTTTTTTATTTTAAAAAACCGAATACAGTAAAAGGGTGTTCAGTGCCACAGGCACTGCTGATTGATGTGTGAATCCTTCCCGATTTGGGCATTGCATTTCAGAAGGTTCTCAGGACAATAAGTCCATGAATGTCAGCTGGTAAATACTTGCAAATCCAATAGCGGTACCCTGTGGCCATCCAGGGGTTAAAAGTACTGTTTGCTTGGAATCACAAGATCAGGAGAGTTATCAAGCACCTGCCATGTATAGGTAGGTAGGTAATATGGCTGGCAAATTTATTTGCCTTACTGGTGAAGCTGACAGAGAATCTCTCTTGCAATTTCCCCTAACACACCAAACTTCAGTGGTTCTGTGCCTACTGCTTTGGAAGCGAAAACAGAGCCATCCAAAAAGAAAACAGGATGCTGGACAAGACATGACCCCTCTCATGTTCTTACATTAGCCCAGTACAGCATGCTTGGATCATCAGCAGCTCTCCAAGCCTCATCCTGGGTTCTTTCCTAGCCATCCTACCCACATTCCATTGAATGTGGTGATGCGAGAAATTGTACCTCCCTACAGAGCCTAGGACTTGTCGATCAGAAGGTTGGCGGTTCGAATCCCTGTGACGGGGTGAGCTTCCGTTGCTCGGTCCCTGCTCCTGCCAACCTAGCAGTTCGAAAGCACGTCAAAATGCAAGTAGATAAATTGATACCGCTACAGCAGGAAGGTAAACAGCTCTGGTTCGCCAGAAGCGGCTTAGTCATGCTGGCCACATGACCCGGAAGCTGTACGCTGGCTCCCTTGGCCAGTAAAGGGAGATGAGCGCCGCAACCCCAGAGTCAGCGACGACTGGACCAAATGGTCAGGGGTCCCTTTACCTTTACATTATGCATGCAGAGGATTTCCTCCATCCTTGAGCTGTGGGGCCCTTCTGAGCATGACCTTACCTGATATTTATTGTTGGCACCTAAGAGATCCCCCTCTTTCAGCCAGGTGACGGTTGGCTTAGGGTTCCCGAAAGCCATGCAGGTGAGTGTAATGCTGCCGCCTTCCTTCGCCTCTACGTATTGGGGGGGAGTTTCTGTGAAGGTGGGGGGAGCTGCCAAGGAGATTGGGGAAAAAGAAGAAGTGAGAAGGATGATGGCACACACCCTGGCCACACATTCCGAATCTGCTTGAACTTGAGCACTGCTGGCCTACAAACCCTTTGCAAATGCAACATGGTTCTCTTGACCCACACATAGATATGGATGCATCATACCTATGTGACTTTTATAAACTTTGTTCTGTCCTGTATCCAATTCAATCTGCTATTTCTTCTTGGGGAGGGTTGGAGGAATGAATAGGTAAGAAAAACACACATTTAATTATTTTTTTCTTCTTAAACTGTGGTGCCGAGAACTGAACACAGGACTCCAGTTGGGGGTCTAACCAAGGAGGGCAGCATGAACTATTCTTCGCAAGGCACACACACAAAGAGCCTTGTGGCACTAGACTAACAGATGGCATAAGTCTTTGTGGATTTGAGACTATTTCAGACACATGAAGTGTTATGCTCAGTTTGCAGATACCTTATTTATATATACATACACATTCATATGCAGAGAGAATATATATTATAAGCAGTGCGACCAAAAGGCTATGAAATGCACGAAGCGTAGTTTGCGACATTTCTATGCAAAACTCTTAAGTATACATTCAAGCAAGTGCAGTGACCTTTTGCAGTGGCCATTTTGGCTAATGTGAAGTATGAAAGGAACACCCTCTCCATCAAATACAGGAAAATCTGCCTGTGTTACTCCGGGACCCATTCACCCCACCATTGTAGGAAAGCTATCAAAATGCACAGATGCACCACAGTGCAGATAACTAATCTGCCTTTTGATTAAACAGGCTCTGGGAGAATTATAATATAGGCCTAATCATAAATAGCTGTTAATTCCAATTTTCTACGAAGGCATTCCAGCAATTTCAATTGACTCTGAAAAGAACTGATTTTTGGGTAACCACCCCCAGAAAACGTTGCTTATTTTCTGAAAAGAAAAAAATTAACTAGGCTAATGTGCTCGGGGTGGAGGGGCGAGAGAGGGTGGGGAGAGAATCATAATGTATGAATTATAAATTCTTAAGAACACAAATTCTACTTATATTGCACTGTTGGACCTGGAGGATTAAGTCTGCAATAAGGTTATTTAAAAACCAGGGTTTTTAAAATTAAGTGTTCAGTGTCATATGTAGAGGAATGGCGGATTCCTTGGAACCGGAGACATCTCACTGATGCGAAGATGCTGTAGATATATCTGATTTGCAGTTTCCAATGTGAATTATACACGCTGCCAAATGCCACCCTGGCCGTCCTCAGGGGGCAAAACCTTAGGAGTTGGCTGGACTGAAAGAACTAAATCCCACTGAATTATGGAAGGCTGTGGACCAATCCTGGGAAGAGGCTCCGATGCCATAAAAAGGTGGCATGTGGGATATTTTGCCACTCCTTTGATAAGCCACAGATCTCAAGTCAGAGGTCTAATGTGGCTCAGAGCCAACCCAGAGCCCTGGGTTCACCTGTTGATATGGGCTGGGGAGCTTCATGCCTTGGGAGCTGGATGTGGCCTTCAGGGTGTCTCTTTCTGTCCCCTAGGACTCTTACATACATACTTACTTACTTACTTAAACTTTCAAGTAACACTACATCATGAAAATATATCAAAGTGGTTTATATTAATAAAACCATGCAGTAGAAGCATCAGGAAGTTAAAAGCAAAACAAAACAATGCTGAAAATGAACACCAGTAAACCACTGTATAAGGATGTATTCTCAATTGCCTGCCTAGGCCTGGCAGAAAGGGAAAGTTTTCAGCAGGCATTTTAAAGTTGGCATAGAAGGCCAACTTTTGAGTCTGTATTGGCAGAGTATTCCAAAGGGCTGGGCAGCTTACATTAAAGGCTTAGGATTTCTCCATGTTACCAAACGAACCTCATGTAGGGAATAGCCAATGATGTTTCTGCAGATGACCTCGGTGCACAAGCTGGGATTGAAGGGTCCAGGAAATATCTCTTCCCAAGCCACGCCTCCTCAGGCCACATATCCCTCTTCCCAGGTCACACCGTTCACTGATCTTTACCTTCTACGGGCATTTTTGAATGACTGGAAAGTGCCCTTGAACTGCGGCTATACTTCACGTTGGCCTGAACGAAGGCTGGAGGAGTGCATGTGTGGGTGTGCGCCTGTAAAACATTTGACTTTTGCATGGTTGAATGTGGCCATTGGGTTGAAAAAGGTTCCCTCAGCCCTCATCTGGGGTCTCTGATGAGGTGAGGAGGCAATGAAGATTATGCCCCCTTCCTCTGCCCAAAGCCTTAAGGTACGCACTAAGAGGTCTAATCACAGCAGTTCTCTCTAAGGGTGCCCACCAGGGACTGAAGAATCTATCTCCGTTCCTGACATTCATTCCAGTCTGGCAGAGCAAAATAACTCCAGAACTCTGCAGGCCAGAACCAGGTAAATCTGACCACCTCACATGCAAAGACCGCCATAGACGATTACCGCAGCATCTTAAGGCACATTATTTCGTAGACGTTGCAGCAACATGACACTGGAATCAGAGGCTGACAACTCTACCATGCAGACAGCCGCAGATGTAAGGCCTTTGAAATTTTCTTGTGTGGTTTTGAAAGCTATTCTATGCCACGAAGAAACAGGGGAAAGGGTTTGTAATACCCATAAGCATTCTGGCAATTGTAGGTTTTCTCTTACACAGCTTGGTGAGTGAAAGCAACTTGAGATGTTAGCCCCAGCTTTAAAAGGAAGGTTGTTGTTTGGGGAGGGGGCAAAACCCTCCATTTGGGCTCCCAGCAAGCATTAGGAACATCATTAGCCCTTAAATACAATGCCACAGAATTCCAACCTTGCCATCCCATCCCCATCCCTTGGGGCAACTGAACCAGACACAAGCTAGTTAGTTTTTTTGCGATTCATTAACTCCCCACAATGCAGCCAGACTGGTGGGTTTCATTCTCTCCAGCCCACAATGTCACAGTGTTGCGAGCTGCCAGCGACATGGCCCAGGAAGTGTTAAACAAAAACGAAATCCCAGCCACACTGGAAATGGTTTGAATGTTTCATTCTCAGAACACACACACACACCAAAAGATGGTAACGTAAAAGTCTCAAGGTCACGGCTTATGCAGGAAAAGATTTGCTCTTCGTGCTGCTAACAATGGTGAACCAAAAGAAAAAAGGAAGAAAAGAAAGAAACCCTAAGGATGATATTCCAATTAAGGCTGAGCTAAAGGTTCCCTTTGGAGGCCAAAAAGAGAGGAGAACAATCTTACTTTTTAACAGTGTTTTGCTGTCTTCTAATTTGCAACAGCAATATTCCTTTGGGTGCTTGTAAATCCCCCCCCCCATTTTTTTAAAGGTTGTTTAGAAATCCATTCCATCATGACATATAGTCATTCCAAGGGGATATTAAAAAAAAAAAAGGTGAGGCAGGAAGAATGGGAGTGCTTCTGCCATCCACAAGATTATTCATTTAATTAAGAAATTTATATATAGTGCTTCATCAAAAGGCCACAGGGAGTTTTGAAACATAGCAATATGACAAACAACACAACATACATGCATAATGTAATATACATAAAATACACAAAAACGAAAGCTATATGGATAGAAACCATAGTATGCATTTGTGGCAAATTATTCATAAATTATTTCAGCCATTCACCCAAAAGCCTGTTGGAAGAGGTGTGTCTTCACCCATTTCCTAAAAGAAGCAGCTATGTGCTCAGATGCACCTCAGTGGGCAAAGCAATAAGGCAGACCACTGAAAAGGCCCTTCCAGGGACTTCATCCTGTGTAGGGACCATCACCTTCACCCTATTCTGCACCCATTTGGGGACCCATACTGGAAAACCACCCAGATACCCAGATACACACACACACACACACACACACACACACACCATTTTACCAATTGCAAACGAGGTGCAGAATTGGAGGTTCAGTCCCAACTGCTATAGGATGGTTTTATACTATGTTGCTCCTCTCCTTTCTAGGCTATCTATAACCTATATCTATATCTCTATCAATATCCCTATCTCTTCCTTATACCGAGTCAGACCTATAGTTCACCTAGCCCCCTTCTAATTCCCCACGGTTTCAGGGAAGGCATTTCTCTGAGACCCAGCATCCTTTATTTGGAGATGATAGAAAGTGATGTTCATCTCTGCCACGGAGATATGCATGCAGGCGCTCGCCGTCTTCCGAAGCCACGGCCCTGGTGATAGCAACTCCCAGCAGGAACTGGTGAGAGGGGGAAAGGGAGAGCTTCAAACAGCCCTGGCTCTGAATTCCACATCCCATTACGAACCTTCAAATGCAAGCTTGGGTTATAGTGAGGTCTGCTCCTACCATCAGCCAACCCTCCCCACCAGTTCTCACTACTTCCCCCTCCAAGCAAGTGAACCTTTGCGAAGGGGGAGTGTAACCACGCCTAGTTTGCTGGGAGAGCCAGGAGATGCCTTTCAGGCCTCTGCTGGATCAGGCCAAAGGTCCACCTGGTCCAGAATCCTGTTATCACTGTTACCAACCAGATTCCCCAAGTGGGAAGGCTGCAAGCAAGTCACTTCAGTACTGCACTCTTCCCACTCAACTTGAAAACCATCTCTTCCTGTTGGGATTCAGGGGGGTTGTAGTTTCCTAGCTTCCCAATTAAACTCCATTCAAGGGCACTGACTTAACACTTTCAATAATTTAACTTTTAAAAAGATAGAGACCTCTTGATATCGGGGGAAGAGATACGAACCAGGGAAAACAGTCAGGCAAAGCCAGCAAGCCCCATGATTAATGGTGGATACGCTCTAGTCCTCAGTTCATTTGTTTATGTCACATTCCCCCAAAAAAAAAAAAAGCATCCAAAATGCTGATGGGAAAATGCAGCACTGTCCAGAGCCTCCCCAAAGCACTTTACAACTCTGAAGCCTGCATTGATTATTCTGCAAGTCAGAGAACCTCTCTCTTCAGTCAGCCATGATGCAACAACAGTGCCCCTTTGTCCCAAGGTAGCGTTGCTTGATTTTCTAAGGGGTACAGCTGTCTATGATCAGTGAAAATGTTTCTATGTGTATGGGGGGGATCCCAATAAAATTAGGTCTAATCAAATCCTAGTAAACTTGAAGAATTATAACTACTGTGGCCTCTGAGCAGGACTGAAGTGACCTATCCAGTGAGGAAGCAGTGGCTGCATTAAACCTGGCACCACCGTAGATACGAAGTTGTCAAAATGAAAATTCAGAAGCAGCCTTTCTCCTAGCAGTGAACTGCAAGGGCAGGTGTGTGGGGATCCTGTGTCCCTCTAGATGCTGCTGAGGTACAACTCTCAGCATCCCTGGCCATTGGCAATTCTGGCCAGGGCTGAAGGCAGTTGTAGTTCAGAAACATCTGGAGGGTCAAATGTTCACCATTCCTGCACTACATGATCTTTCAACAAGCCCTAGAGGTCTAAACATTTTCCCAGGGGTGGCTTCCTTTTTTTAAAAAAAGTGCCAGCCAAAAAAATACGAAGACATTTCCCCATCAATGGAGAAAAAAAGACAAAGACACACAGGGGGAGGCCTGTGATTCTTACAAAGCGGTTCCTGTTCCATTCTCTGAATTGAGACATGACAATATGCTGCATTTTGCAAGACTTCAAGGCTTAGCTAATTAGAGCAATAAAATAAAATAAATGGAACTTCTGATGTCCTTGGAGCCAAGCCTTAAAGCAAACCCCAGCCCATGGTTTCATGCAGGCATAGCTCCTGAGCTTTGCCACTGCTTGCAAATCGTGCAGCTGGAACGAGAAGCAGAGTCTGCCTCAGTGAGCATGCCTCATACTTCAAGAAACACACATTCAAAGGATGCTCAGTTGAGTGCAAAACTCTTATTAAAAGTTAACGAGGCCAAGTTGCTCATTTTCCTGGAGGTTTGTTCCTCCCATCTC
Source organism: Podarcis liolepis (assembly GCF_965112155.1). NCBI lineage: Eukaryota > Metazoa > Chordata > Lepidosauria > Squamata > Lacertidae > Podarcis > Podarcis liolepis. The sequence continues at coordinate 24,963,675 of NC_139567.1, read as the reverse complement.
CCAGGCACGTCTTTTAAGTTAGGCACAGAGCAGAGCCATTTAACGAGGTCACTCACTTTCCCCTCTCTGCTCCCCCCCTTCCTGACATCGCTGATCACCCCCAAACACTGTCACAGCTTATGAAAGTTGCAGGTGACGAATCACAAGCATTAAATGGCATGTCTGAAAAGGGCGTCGCAAAACAGGTCTGATATGCAGGTGAGATGCTGCAGCAGCCAGACACACCTGCAGTTTCCTCCATGGTCAACAACTCAGCTTCTTAGAAAAGGATGCACCAGCATTTTGTATCTCACCTACAGAAATGGGTTACCAGAAAGCAGGGCAACATTCCTCAGGGAGATGGATTAGGTCCACGAGCTGCTGTTTTCCTGCTCATCCCCGCTGCATGTTAACCCTCCAATATGACATCCTTACCAGTCCCTGATCAGCACTCCTCCCTCTCACCTGATGACATCCCATAATGTTATTCTACTACAGGGGCAAGGGACCTTTTTCACCCCAGGGCCAGCATTTGCTCATGAGTGACTTTCCGGGGCCCACATGTCCAGAGTGAGCAGGGCCAGAGGCAAAAGAACAAAGGCTCTTACCTTTGTCCAAATGGACTATATTTTCATTCATGCAAAAGCCAGATCTTTGCATAAACATCTTTTTCCATCTTCCATGCTGGTAAGCAAGAGCCATTATCACAGTTGAAGGATATATTGCAGCTGGGCAATATCACTCAAGGAAAGACCAGTGAGGGATGGGGGCATGGCCTGCAGAGATTTCTATGGGCCACAAAGGGGTATCTGGAGGGCTGCATTTGGACCATTGGATGGTGATTTCTACCTCCTTGTTCTACTGAAAGCCATCTCAGCACAGGTAGCTGCTACTTTTGTCCCAACGCTAAGCAGCTCATGGGAAATGCATCAGCTCCCTGTATAATAATATGGGTCACCTCCTACAAGGCCGGTTTTAGGTAATTCCTCTCCCTCTCACTGGAACTTGGAGGCCTGGACTGCTCCTTGCCACCCACTTACAGCTTCTCAAACCTTGCCACTAGATCCCTTTTTCGGCTCCAGAAGAGTCACTGAGCTCCAGCACCCAGCTATCAACAGGCTGCTGCACACCTGCTCCACCTCACTTGTCACTGCTTCTCCAAGACTTCATGCTTACCTCCATCTCCCCCTAGGGTGCTATGCCTTTTTTGAACAACAGAACACTTGCACTTCCTTAATGTGCTGTTCTTCCTTAGAAGCAGGAACTGAAAGCTCTGAGAAGCAGAGGTACTTTCCATCTGTTGCTGCCATGATAACTTGGACCCCAGTCAGCTATTCACACCTAGACCTCAAGACCCTCTAACAGTAACCTTGAATCAGGAATATCCGTCTTGTAGGGCCACTATCCCTTGACTCTACTGGCACAGAATATGAGGAGGGGACTCTTTTTCTGATAATAAGGGTTTATTGTCAGACTGTGAACCCAGGCCTGGCTCCTCTTACTTAACACATCATGTATCCAGGCAGTTTGTCTTCATCAGAGGCAAGATCAACAGTTGGATGCCAATGATGAAGTACCCTTTGTTGGCTTAGGCAACTTCTTCCTGTGCAAATTTTCCTCAAAACCAGTGTGGTGTAGCAGTTTCAGCATTAGACTAGGACCTGGGATAGCATGGATCAAATCCCCACTCAGTCATAAAGCTAATAGGGTCACCTTGGGCCAGTCATCGCCTCTCAGCCTAACCTACCTTACAGGGTTCTTGTCTGGCTAAAAGAGGGAGAGGGAGGACCATGTTCACCACCTTGAGTTCCTTGCAGAAAAGATAGGGAGTAGAGGCAATAATTGAATGAATTTGGCAATCAGCAGAGAGGCCTCTGGCCTTCACCAGAACAAAATTGGTGGCAGCTAAGAATGAGCTGTCCATGGTCCTGCAGATCTTGACTCCACTCCTAGCTGTCTACCTCCTCAAACTTCTAAGTTTCCCACATATTTATGTTGCTGTCATAGTTTCTACCACTTGGTTGAAAGTAATCCAAAGCTGAAACTTGACATTTCAGCTCTGCTAAGCCAGACAAACTCTTATAGCTACATCGTGCAAAGGGGCAAGAAGGCCCATGCACCAGCCAGCAGCCTGAGGAGACATTCTCTCCCTCCCTTGCTCCCCACATGGAAGAGCCACATGGGATTACCTTCTAAGATGATCCCATGGGGGGGGGGAAATGCTGTGGAATGCAAAGTCAACGGGAGAAAGTTCAGAAGACAAAACGTGTGCATGAAAAGCTTGCTGCTACATGATAGGAAAAGCTGAATAATTGCATTCAGGAATACAGCTGTGGTCACTTGTGCAACAGAAAAGGGATTTAGTAGTTGGGGTTACAGAGAAAATTACAGCCTCCTGTGATTTACTCTATAAATGTCAACTTGATTCAGTGTTTAGGTAGCCAAGCAATGTTACTGAACAGACATTTCACCACAGGAGGAGGGGGAGGCAGATGGATCTAACTACGTGTACAGCTCTATTCGTTCTATTCTCAACTATCCTCTTACCAAAGGAAGCCTCAACAGTTAGTCAGCTGTTTTAACCCCCAATTCCTTCTCAATATATTTATCCAAGCAAAGTTTATACAAAATATAGTAGGTTATTATTAATCATATATGTATTTGGACAATAATATTTTATACATAATAACATATGGAAATGTAACTGATTACGGTAAATATACTATATTATCTTTTTCTTATTGTATTTTTGCACTATTTCTTTCTCCGTTTTCTTTCCTCTTTCATCACTGAAATTCTTTCAATAAAATGGTAATTTGTTTATTTTTTAAAACCCAATTCCTTCTGTTACCATCTCCATATGAACATAAGAAGGGCCTGCTGGATCAGGCCAGCAGCCAATCTAGTCCAGCATCCTGTTCTCACAGTGGCCAACCAGATACCCATGGGAAACCCACAAGCAGGATTTGAGCACAAAAGCACTCTCCCTTCCTGGTGTTTCCAGCAACCACCGCCAATCTTTATCATCCATGGACTTCTCTAATCCTCTTTTAAAGCCATCCAAGTTGGTGGCCATGGCTGCCTCCTGGGGGAGTGAGTTTCATAGTTTAACTATGCACCAAATGAAAAAATACTTTATTTCCCCTATCCTGAATCTTCTAACATTCAGCTTCACTGTATGTCCATGAATTCTCATGTTATAAGAGAGGAAGAAAAACTTTTCTCCATCTACGTTCTCCATGACATGCATAATTTTGCAAACTTCTATCATCTCACCCCTCACTCGCCTCTTCTTTAAATTATAAAGTCCCAAACCCTGCAACCCCTCCAAATGGAGGAGTCTCTCCATCCCTTCAATCATTTCAGCTCCCCTTTTCTCCCTTCATTCTTATTTCCCACTCATTGGCCACTGTGACAAGACTGTGATTTAGACTATTCTTGGTTCCGTGTGGGTTTTGGATGCTTGATCCATGTGCTTTCTCTGAGTATGAAACACATGGGAGCCTCAGAGGACAATTTCAGGTCCTGTAACCAGGGGATGCAGAGAGAGGTCAAGGGAGCACCAAGCAATTAAACGCACCTTGCGCAAGGGAGTTATTGAGCTTGTGGAATAGCTAGGTAGATAATTAGGCTTCTTTACTGATATTTACTCCAAGCAGACCCGTTGACATTAATGAACAGGACTAGGTTAATTTCAATAGGTCTACCCTGAGACAAATTTAGTTGCATTATTATACACACATATACACATCTCCCATGATTGGTCCTACTTCTGGAATAGGCAACAGCAGATGCTTTGATGAAAAGGGAGAATTCCACTTGGTGGAACAGCATGAGAACAATTGTGTGACAGGCCACCACACATGGTTGGCAAGAAAAGAGAGTGATACAGAGCAGCCCCCATACTTACCATTGACGGTGAGGTGAACCCAGCTGCCGTTGTGGAACGTGTCGTACTGCTGATCCAGCATGAGCACCTTGCACTCGTACCAGCCTTGGTCCTCGGAGCGAACCTGCTCAATGCGCAGAGATGCCTTGTCATGAAGGTTGGCACGGCCTTGAAGAGAGCAACAAGGTGGAGATCAACAGAGTTCGCCAACTGAACCCAACAGAATGTGGGCAGCACAAGGACGTTCAGGACAACTGCAGAGCCGTATTTTGCCAGTAGAAGGAGAGTTGTGTGGGGCATTCATGGTGGTTGTGATCCCAGGTGCTTACCCGCAAATGAGTAGAACACTAAACATTTTCTTCCACAGGACTTTTAAATTTTGGTCCATGGAAGATGTTCAAAACAGCACCTACAAGACTCATGAATCAGCTTCAATTGTCCCTGTTTATTTATATAGGCCACACCATACATTTATAGCACTCTGATACTACCGTTTTTACTTGAATGTAATGCACCCCTTTTTTGGCCAAATTACGTCGTGAAAATTAGGGTGCACTACATTCAAGTAAATATGGTATATTAAATAGTTATGGCTTCCCCCAAGGACTTCTGGGAGCAGTAGCTTATTAAAGGTGCTCAGAGCTATTGTTGTTGTTGTTGTTTAGTCGTTTAGTCATGCCCTACTCTTCGTGACCCCATGGACCAGAGCATGCCAGGCACTCCTGTCTTCCACTGCCTCCCACAGTTTGGTCAAACGCTCAGAGTTGTTAGGAGACCCCTATTCATCTCTTAGACCTACAATTCCTAGAGTGGTTTAACCATCTATCCCTCTTCCCAGGGACCCTTGGAAATTTTGTACTTTTGTAAGTAGACCAGGGATCTCCTAACACAGGCATAGCCAAACTCGGCCCTCCAGATGTTTTGGGACTACAACTCCCATCATCCCTGGCCACTAGTCCTGTTAGCTAGGGATGATGGGAGTTGTAGTCCCAAAACATCTGGATGGCTGAGTTTGCCTATGCCTGTCCCAACAACTCTCAGCATCCTTAGTGAACTCTAGGTCCCAGAATTCTTTGGGGGAAGCCATGACTGTTTAAAGTGACATTGCAGTATGAATAAGGCCTTAGACAACTAACACAAGCCAGGAAAGGGCATAGCTCAGTGGTGAAGCACCTGCTTTGCATGCAGAAGTTCCCGAATTCCAACCCCTGGTAGGACTGGGAATATCCCTGCCTGAAACCCTGAAGATCTGCTGCCAGTCAGTGAAAACAGTACTAAGCTAGACCAACTAATGATCTGGTTCAGAATAAGGCAAAGCTCTCAGTAACTTACAAAGCAAGTTTACAACTTTTATAAATTCTATTAAATACCCGCATGAAGAGAAAAGCCATAACCTGGCACCAGAAAGATGTCAAGGTTGGCAACAGGCAGGCGTCACTTGGAAGGGCATTCCTTGGGCAATATATGCATGTGCAGGAGCCCTAACCATCACTGCGCAGCACCCAGCCTTCCGTTTCACATGCTGCCTAGATGTGCTTTGAACAGCTAATATCTGAACCGCAAGGATGCTTTTCAAGCATACCTTTAACCACAACAGCAACCACTTTTAATTCTGTGGAGGACAGGGCTATTGCAGAGTAACATGGTTACAGCAGAAGGAGCAGTAGAGCCTCCAGCAATGTGAGCAATAGTCCTTGGGGGGCGGGGTGTCAAGCAGTATGAGAAATGGAGTAGAAAAGCAACCAGAGACCTGGGAAGGCAAAGCAAAAGTAAAAGATGAAGACAGAGAGAAGGAAACTCTGGGTGTTTGGTTTCACAGAGGCTGAGCATATTTTGGAAGAGTCCTTCTTTGGCGGCGCATTTTAGGTGGTTCAGCTGCATGAACCATCCTAGTAACTCGTTTGTGTGCTACAAGCATTTGCAGCTGTGAAACACTGAAGGGCATGAACGACTCAGGGCCAGATCAGAAGTGGCAGGATCATCATTCACATGCCTTGCCCTGTTTGCATTCAAGGCAGGCAAGGGTGGGAGGGTCTTATGGTTGCAGAAAGAGGAGCATGCAAGAGAAGAGTGAAGAACCTGCCCCCACTCCATAGCTCCTTTCCCAGCTTTGATATCAGAAGTGAGCTGGGAAGGGGGGGGGAGTGCCCGGAGAAACAGATTAAGGGTTAGGGGGAAGGGACAGGGGGAAGTTCAGCACCCCTGACCCACATTCTCCTGCTGATGTAAGACACGCAACCCCATCACCCCTGCTTTATAAAGGAATGAGACAGGGGCAATGTAGATGGAGAGAAACTGTGTCCATCACTGTTGCATCTTGTTTAGACACCAGAGCCCCTAGTTTCCAGGAAAAAGCTCAGGGAAATTCCTGCATCTGGAGATGCATCAATGGGGGGGGGAGAGAGAGAGAGAGATAGCAGACAAAGCGAATGCATCCGGTTTCCAGTCTTCTCTGAGGCCAGAGAAAAGCTTGTGGGGATTAAAATATCATCACTGAAAGCTGTTCCCTCTTCCCCTTCCCTTTTCAAGAAAGAGCCTGTGTATTCAGGGTAAGGCAATCCCCCACGAAGCAAGCAAACCAGGTAACAGAGAAGGGAAGAGGAGAATGAGGAGGACTAGACTGAGAGGCACAGAATGGAGCCTTCCTCAAAATGTACCCTGCTCACATAGCCCCTGTTTAATCCTTTCATCCTTGCCTACAAGGAGACCTGAGTGAAGAGCAACTCTGCTTTCTGACATGCATCTTTCCCATGCTTTGGCATTTGTGCTGGAAAGTAAGGGGAACGGCCTCCCAAGGGTCTTTGTCCTCTGCTTCATGGTAGAGGCCAGTGTGTTGCTGTTTCTCTCCCCCCCCCCCTTTCAGGTGCCCTCTTGGTGTGATCTAGCAGCTGAGCTCTTCTTAGAGTCCAAGGGCAGAGAAAGACAGAGAGAAAGACAGACAGAGAGCGCCCAACTGACACCCAGCATTGGATTCAGCTAGATTTTGGGGGGTATGGGCTGCACAAATGATGCCCGAACTACTGCAGCAGCGTCAAATGCATCTTCTCTCCAAATCTGCCACTCAAGTGCCGGGAAAACTGCAGTGCTTCAAGAGGTGACCTAATAGGCTAGTTCACATTCCTGAATGGCATCCAGGGGCACTCCTGGCTGCTTGTGGCCACAGCAAACATTCAGCCAGACACGTGGGAGAGCATAGCCAGGGCCATCCAAGCCACTCGCTTCCATCCCTTACGCTGTCTTCTTCTACATTTGCTTTTCAAAGTTTTCAACTCTACACAAGCGCTCAGAAATTCAAAGGACGGTCCAGTAAGCACAGGAGTCCTCCAGCATTTACCAGGCATCCTCGTCTTTGGAGCTATCCTGAGATGGCCCTGGAGTCAAGCCCTCAGGGCCACGTGGAAGCTGGGGACAAGGACATGCCAAGGTAGGCCATGTCCCTCCACAATGTCAGCTCTCGTTCTCTTCTCCCCGGCTCCCCCCAAACGCATCCGTCCAAAGAGGTTTAGCACATGAGCATGCGAGCGAGTTGCAGCAGCAGCAGCAGCTCCCCCTTCCGAGGATGTCACATGAGGTTTCCAGCACAGGGCCCCCGAAAGCATCACTCAGGGCTCTCTGCTGCCACTGGAAAGCCAAGGCAACAGGCACGGGAGCAGCAGCGGATGCCCTCCTTTTCGCTGCCTCGGCTTCTCTTGGCCCCGACAGCCCAGCTGGCTTCTCTCTGCCGCTGCTTAATTAAAACCAACCAGGCGGAAATGATGGAATAAAAAAAGGGGGAAAGAGAGAGAGAACTTCCTGAAAAAGAAGAGGGAGGTGGTGGTGATGGAGGCAAAACGAGCCTGGCCTGATCTCTGTATTTAACCAGCCAGCCCAAATTGAACCAAGGGTAAAGACAGATGCAGCAGTTTACTTGTGGCAGAGGTCACTTTGAAAAGCATCTTATCTCCCCAGCCACGAACACAAGATACGCGTTTTTCTGTGCAGCTACAAGTTCTGGGGTAGGAAAGATACAAGAAATGATTCTGCAGGTTTCAAATCTATAGACCCTGCAGATTAGGAGCTTACAGAACTGCTGCCTGTAAAGGGGCGGGGGGAGTCCACAGTGGTAAGCACCTATTGGCTAGCAACTGTGATGATTTTACAAGGGTCCCTCCAGCCTGGTTTTGGTTTTTTTTTACAAGTGTATTATGCAACATGTCGTTAATTTGCAACAAAAGTAGTGCATTACTGGTGGACTTAGATGAAGCATGCATAATCCTGCTTAATAGGTGGTTCTGCAATGCTTCCCTTTTTCATGCTTGTCTTTTAAAAATCAAAACCCTATGCAAATAATAGAACCCATTCAAGTTTTTAGTGTAAATGAGAAAAATTCTTCCATGGTTTTTATTGCGACGGGGTAAAAAGAAGACTCACCGGCATATTCTGGGTCCACATGGGGAGGGTAGAACCCAAACTTGATGAAGATGGGGATAGGCACTCCAAACTTGAACCACTCCACCACATAAGGAGGGGGCTGGCCGGTCAGTGGGTGGATTACGTCGCATCCCAGGATCACACTCTCACCAGCACGAGCTGTCACAAACTCGGGTTCCTCCCTTAAGCCGTGGGCACCTAGAGAAAGAGAAGGAGGAAAGGGAGAGGGGGAATCAGTGGTGCTGCTTCCCAATTGCTCGTCTGGCAAGGGCCAGTGATTCTTGTTTTCAGTAGGAGCAACTTTTAAGCTCAGCAAGCTTCGAATGGCCAGTGACATTGGCTGCACTTACTCACTCGCACTCTGTACTTGCCAAGCCGCAGGCCAGAGGACTCCTTAACCAGAGGCAGTTTTAGGGGAGCAAAACCAGTTCAGGTGCACTTGGCACCATGCTGCAGGGGGCACCACAACGGTGCTGCAGAATGGACCGAGAGAGGCCGGGGGCAAGTTTTAGTGTTGCACAAGGTGCCACTGGAATTTGAGAGCCCAAGGTCCACCACTGCCTTAATGCCCTCTTCCTGGGCAGAAAAAGAACAGAGGTTTTGGTGGAAGGCTCCCCACCTCAATCAAAAAACACCACAGTAGATTTTATTGTTTCTAGCCAATGGCCATCACAATCCCCACCCGTGCTATATACCGTATTTTTCGCTCTATAACACGCACCCGACCATAACACGCACGTAGTTTTTAGAGGAGGGAAATCCGTAGGCATGCCACCCGTAGGCATTCCCTCCATAACACACACAGACATTTCCCCTTACTTTTTAGGAGGAAAAAAGTGAGTGTTATGGTGCAAAAAAGACGGTACTTGAAACATCATCATACCACTTTAAGCAGTCATTACTTCCCACAGAGAATCCTGGGAACAGAAGTTGGCAGATGTTAGGTGATCCCCTTATTCCCCTCCCAGAGCTACAATTACCAGCGTGGTTTAGCAACCAATCCCTCTTCAGAGGGAACTCTTGGAACTCTAGCTCCATAGAGGGTGGGGGGGTCTCCTAACAGCTCTTGGCAGCCTTAATAAACTACATTTCCCAGGATTCTTGGAGGGACGCAATGGCTGTTTAAAGTGGTAGGATATTGGGGCTTAAAAAAATTCATAATCAAATGTGTTTAGTACAACTTTGGCTTTGCAACACAGTGCCTAGGAAGAGAAGAAACATGTCTGTACTTTTCCCCATGATGCGAGGAGCTTTGTTGTTTAAGGCATTCTCTTTTGGGGGGCAGCACCCCACTACCAGGAATCCACATTCTGAGGGTTTCAAGCAGGGATCTCTCCCAACTCTAGATGGAGATCCCAGGGACTGAAAATTCTGTATTGAAGGGGGTTGGTCTAGATGATCCTTGGGAGCCAAATTGCAAATCTACTATTCTGTGAACCTGGGGCCTTTTGCATGCAAAGCACATGTTTTATCATGAAGCAATGGGCCCTCCCCTTATATCCATCAGGAGGGGACAAACGCACAACTGGCTGCAAATTTAATCTTGAGAAATACCATCGTATTCCTTATCACGGTCAACACCAAACTTGTGCTCAGAATGCTCTGCGCCTTTTGCATCGTCTCGGTCCACTTTGCTCTTGACAGCCAAGCGAAGGGGAACAGGCTCCCAGGATGAAAGGGTGGGTCAAGCAGAGGGCATAGGAAAGGGGAGAGATCAGCAAGATTATAAAAAAAATCAACACAAAAAATAGGCATCTCTGCAAAAGGCTCCAAGATGCAGCTGACTGTTGAGGATAGAAAGCAGGAAGTAGAAAGAAAAAAAACTGGGAAGAGAAGAGACACCTGTGTGTCCAAAGGAATATACACTTGTTTGTGCAAAAGCCTGTTCTGTAAAGGTAGCAAGATGAGAAATCTACTCTGGACCCCTCTGCTCACAGCACATAGGCAGGCATCCTCTAAACGCCCCCTGCCTGGAGGGGATTTACCCTGAGCCGACAAAGGCAGAGTCAGGCAGTTCAGGCAGTTGCCGAGTCAGCCTCCCAGCATCACTCCAAGGTGACCTTCCCGTGGGGGCTTCTCACAACCACCACCAGAGAAGCCTCCCTGCCTCTCATTTCAGAGAACAGAAAGGAGGAGGGGAGACCTGGGAAGAACCACATGGGTTTTGGTGTGTTTCTTTGCGGGGGGGGGGGTATTTTAGCATCTCTGCATCGCCTAGCAATACCTGCAGGGAATTTCTCCCCTCCCTATAGCAGGAGCAGCATCCATTCATAAACCAATTTGCCTTTGCAGCCAATCACCAGCAAAGCGCTCCAAAAAATCCCTGGAACGGGCCTTTGATGGGGAAACCGCTGACGCAGCCGGGCTGCAGTACAAGCAGTGGCAGCATTGTTAAAATAGAAACACGGTGGATTACAGCGGCTGCTACACCCAGGGAGAGAGAGAGAGGCCGGCATCCATTACACACACCTGGTGCCTTCCACCCTAACTGCAACCTGAGAATCACACCTCCATCCAACCCATAAGCCAGAATCCAGAATCAAATGCACGCACGGACACTTATAGACCCAAATTCCAAGTCTATTTCACCTGAACATGCAGAGCATCAGAAGTTCAGCTCAAATCTGCATCATCGTCTGATGCCCCAGAGAGCCAATACTACTCACTGTAGACAATCCTGAACCAATGAGCTAACTTGCTAAAAAACAGCCGTCCCATGTCCTGGCTAAAGACTCAGCTGTAATCAAACAGCATCAGATTTGCAACTCAAATCCTGCAAAAGGGAGATGTGTATCTGCATCACTGTCTCTGCCACCTGCACCCAACCCTAGATCGCAATGCTAATTTTTGGCCTTTTAGACCCACAACCAGTTCCCCACATGGGACCCCATGATGTGGCCATTTGATGGGTGGCGGGGTGCTGACCTCTGACATGCTGTAGGAAGGCACTGCCTCACACAACTGAGAGCACATCACACAATGGGAAGACCACAAGTCTACCGGGGCTGGCCCCATCATGACTCAGGCAGCATACTGGAAAGGGTGATGGATCATAGGCACCAGCCTCCTCCACCTGTATGGCTGGCCCATCCACCACCATCACTGCCCTGGATCGAACTGGCTGGCCAGTCAACCATTCCCAGCTTGCTGGACCTGTCCTCTGCAAAAACAGACCTGAACAATAACTCGGAGGGGAAATAGCTCTTTGCTGTCATTGCAGCAAAGCAGCGGTGCAGGTGCTCTCTGGAAGGAATTTGCCCACAATGCCTCACTCTGAGGAAGAAGCAAAACAACGTGTAGAAAGGAAATGCCCATAGAAACCTGTGATTAAAATAAAAATACTGCCTTACTCATGCTTCCAATATTGGATAGCTTTGGATAGTTTTGTGTCTCATTTGTAGAAAATATATACTTTTTTGTGCATTCTGCAATCCCTTCCTCAGAGTGCAACGTTCAGGTGGCCAGGACTGCCACTAGGGGACATGGCATGGCTGGCACACAGGTCTGTGCAGACTTGAAACCTACCATGCCTCCCCAATATTACTGGCCTACAGGGTCTGACTCAATCACTCTCGTTCTCTCATTCACACACGGTAAAGCTATGTGAGAAAGGCTCTCAGTTCAGTTCCCAGACTAATCCCACCTTCAGGGAAACAGCGTCCAGAGAGCTGTTAGCTCAGTGGTAAAACAGAACATTGCATGCAGAACGTCCCAGTTTCAATCCCTAGCAGAGGAAAGACTTCTGTGTCAAACCCTGGACAGCTGCTGCCAGACAGTGTGGACAATACTGGGGCTAGATGGACCAGTATTGCACTATAACCCCCCCCGCCCCCGCCCCCGCAAGGCGCTCAAGGTGGTATGCACCCTCCTCATTTAACCTCTACAACAACCCTCTGAGGTAGGTGAGGGTGAGAAGCAGTGGCTGCCCCCAAATCTCCCAGCAAGCCTCATAGCCGAATGCAGGATTCGAACCCTGCTCTCCCAGGCCCTGTTCCAACACTCTAACCAAAACACCACGCTGGTGTGCCTTTGCTCTCAGGCTTTAAAAGAGGGGATTAGATGGATGATATGTCTGTAATCCACATTGATAAAACAGATCCTCAAGGTTCATAACCCTGTTACCTCTGCATGTCAGTACAGTAGCTGTACAAACAGCAGGAATAAGTACTGACTGCAAGCTCTGCTTGTGTGCTTCCTGGAATCATCAGATTGGCCACTGTAGAAAGCAGCAGACTGGTCTGGTTCAGTGGGACTCTTTCTGCGTTTGAGGAGCAGAGGAAGCTGCCTTGTGCAGGCAGAGGCTGCTGGCCCAACCAGACCAGCCTATTCTGCATTAATTGACAGTGTCTCTCCAGGGTTTGGGTCTTTTTCCAGGTGAGAGTCTTTTGTCAAGGATGGAAGCAGGGGACCTTCGCATGCAAAGGCTGTGCTGTGCCTCTCAGCCGGGCTCCTTCCACCAACGCAGAGGGATGAGGGTCACTTAACAGCCCTTGTCTCACTGGTCTAACCAGGCAGCCAACCCTCCTGGTCTGCTGTTGCGTAACCAGTGTCAGGATCTGCAAAGCCAGTAAATCGCAGCATTTATTTTTAGAGCCCGAACTGCCAACACTGTGAAAAATCACAGCTTCCTTATTAGAGGAGAAACATTTTTTAAAATAAAAAATAAACAGTACGGTTATGTCAAACCTGTGCCTTTATTTCCACAGCCTTCCTGATTCACCCCCTCCCACCCCCTACATAGCCTCAGATATCCACAGAAACCTACATGGGTGTTTTTTTAATTACTTGTGCATTTCTGTGCATTACACACACACACACCACTTTTTTCTTTCTCCACATTTGATTGCATGCACAACATTTTGCATGCAACCAGAGAGCTTAGTGTTTCATGCAACATATTTTGTTCCACCTGCTACCTGCTCAAGCTCTGCCTCAGAACCTCCAGATTATGCCAAATGTTGCTCCTCCCCTGCTTCTGCTCCCCTCCCTACCTGGTCCAGCCTGAGTTGGGCGGAGATTTTGGCATTTTTGGAATAAAAGATGTTGGTGACTCTCTAACCAACTCACACCACACGAGGTCCAGTTGTTAAGGTGCAGGCGCAGAAAAGGGAAAGGGTACAGTGGGTGTCATGGAATAAGAGTACAGTGGTACCTTGGTTTAAGAACAGCTTAGTTTATGAACAACATGGATTAAGAACGCTGCAAACCCGGAAGTAGGTGTTTTGGTTTGTGAACTTTGCCATGGAAGCAGAACATGTTCCGTTTCCTGTTGAGTGTGTTCCATTTGTAAATTGAGTCCCCTGCTGCTATTGGAAGGCACACCTTGGTTTAAGAACGCTTTGGTTTAAGAATGGACTTTCAGAATGGATTAAGTTTGTAAAGCAAGGTACCACTGTATTGTGATTTGAATCCATAAGGACTAGAATCTTACTTTTAAATTGGGTGGAAAGGGAACCAGCTTACATTTACAGGGAGGTAAATCATTTGCCTCTATATTCTGCAGTGCTACCAAAACTCAGCATGCGCCTGGCCCTTATTACAGATTCTAATGTCCCTTTTAATAAGCACTTAAAACAAAAGCACTGAACATCAGAACAACCCTGAACATTAGCAATAATGGCATGGCCATCCATTAACACTTCATTAACAAAAGCCTGCCTGGTCACTCTCTTGGGGCTGGCAGGTGAAAACGAAGCTGAAGCCCATCTCACCTGGATTCAAAGTAAAATGCGGACTTAGTTTATATCGCTAGAATCACTTATATAGGGCAAGCTACGGCAGGAAGAGCGAGAAAAAAGCTTGGCGATTAGAAATAAGGGCTACTGGGAAAGTGAGGTGCTTTGAAACAAAGAAAAGGTATTTTTCTCAAATAAAAGACCTCCAAGCATTATGATGTTCTTGGCTCCTTTTGAGGAAGAGAGCAAGAGTTAACCAAACACATTGCTTTTTGCAAAGGAAAGGAGAACCCGGCACAGCAGCTGGTGCAGCCTGGTGATGTCATTTCTCATCAGTACTGTCATATGAAGCTTGACTGTCTGTTGAGAGGGACGGGGTCCTCCATCTAGAGATTAATATCTACAGAGAGAGAGGCACACCAGGGCATTAAACCTGAAGCAAGACCTTCCTTCAGCTTGGGAGCCTCCTTCTCCTCCCTGCCATCCCAGCTGTGTGGAACACAGGCTGTAGTGACCCTCCCCACCAAAGGCAAGCGAATTGCATTCCATGAATATTCAGGGATGCTCTTAGCTGTCTAAAAATTGACCAGGAGGTAGATGGGCAAATTGACACAGGCGGAACAAGTTGTGTGGGTTGAGGGTCTCTTTTCCAAACCATTAACACCCACCCCACCCCACTCCAAATATTGAATGTTGAGGGAGGGAGAGAAACAAGAAGCTTCATCCCAACAGAGAGGTCCTATTCCTCACTCCCAAACCCCTTTTAAAAAAAAAAAAAAAAAACCTTACGTTTTGCACACTCTAGAAATGGGTGTCCCTATCAGAGAAGACCCATCTGTCAACTGTCAAGGGTGAGGGTTTCCCCCACTTACTACAACAGCATAAACCCCTCACCTCGCACGCTGCCCCGTATGCACAGCCAACAACCATTCAATTCTATTTTTGAAATTAAAGGGGAGCAGGGAGTGGGGTGCTAAATCTGCCCCTCCCAGGGGACCCAGCCTTTGAAAGAAAACAAGCCAGATCTGAATAACCAGAATCCTTAAGTTGTGCCCCCCCTCCCCCCCCCTCTCTCTCTCTCTCACACACACACACACACACACCCTTATCTATATCTATGACTGGATGAGTGGAGCTGGCTTCCATCTACACTGAAGATTCAGCCATCCCAGGGCTAAACCTCAGCACAAAAGAACCACAGGCTTGCCTCGCTCCCTTCTCTCTCTCTCTCTCTCTCTCTCTCTCTCTCTCTCTCCCTCCCTCCCTCCCTCCCTGCATGAAAGCAGGACAGGACCACTGCCTCCTCCAGCGAGGCATCTTAAGAAAAAGAAGTTGAGCGGGGAGAGAAAGAGAAAAGCTTCCCCTCCCCTTGCCAGCTCCTGCGCTCTGCTCTGCAGGGCTGGTGCTGATTGGCCCAGAATGACATCACTGTTTTTTCCACAGCAGGAATCTAGTACGCCGGCAAATCTATTTTTGGCACCCAGGAGATAGAGGCATTAACCAGCAAGTGGCCCCAGCGGGGCCCCAGCTGGGCTTACGACGAAAGTCTCTCGGGGACCCGGGTGGGTCAGGTGGCCTCGGTGTTGCAGGTTGCAAAAACCAGATAGCTGGAGAAGCCACAGCGCTACACAAACACCAGCACAAGCCTAGGGAAGATAATAGAGATATGCATACGTGGATGTTATCAGGAGGGAACAAGAATGCGGGGAAGGAGAGAGGGAGAAAGCTGTGTGGCGTTTAAATGCAGATTGCACCACATCAATTGCAAAGGGTGGGCAGGCATTACTCTTGTGTGATCAACTTGGGGTTCACTTTTTTTTTTACTAGAATCCCCCAATGACCCCCCATCCAGAGCCTGATGCAAAACAGTGGCTCAGAAGCAATGGGGGGCATGCACTCAGAATAAAGGGGGTCTGCTGAATACATCTTCGGCCAGAATTTTCCCCCAGTACCAGAACCAAGCTGAATGTCCTTCCACAAACACCCCAAAACCCTCTCCTGGTCCCCACCTAAGCTAGCTTTCTTTCAGTAGCCTAACCTAAAGGGAAGGGAAGCCTTTTTCTTTTCTTTTCCTTTTTGACAATATAATCCTATATATGTCTACTCAGAGGGAAGCCCCACTGAGTCCAATGGGGCTTCCTCCCAAGCAAGTGGGTTTAAAAATACAGCCTTGTTGTTTTTTTCTATTGTCAAAATGTCTAGAAGTTGAGAAAGACCTGCAGCTGCAAATGGGTCGGAAGTCTTATCAGGAGATTTCAGATATCCCCTGGTCTATAGGACTGCAGAGTAAATGGTGGAATCGCTCACCTATCAGCTGCCCCTCCCCTCTCTTTTTTTAAGGCAACCCTGCGCTTAAAAATAAAGGGGGTGCGTGAGTGAGAGAGGTCCCTCTCAATTTCAAAGACTGGTGGCAGCTCCCTGCTGCCTCCTCTCCATCCCCCAAAAGAAGCCTACAGAAAGCATCTACTGCTGCAACCTCCTCTCCCACCCTCCATGCAATGGCTGACCTCCCCCAATGCGCACGCACACACACCAATTGCACACGCTTTGTTCGCACCTTGATGCGCCTCATTATCACTGCATTTCAAATCTGACTGAGGCTTTCGCAACCTGTCAGCAGACAAGAAGACTTCAGCTCCTTCCCTCCCCTCTCGCCCTCCCCACCACCTCAGAAAACCTCCACGGATGTGCAAAAAGAGCAGGATCCTGCCACCTCTCCCCCCCACACACACACACAATATCTGAGGGAGGGTTGAGGGAGGAAGAGGAGGGAAACTTTTATTGCTGTCAAACATGCATGCATGCTATTGCAAGGAACATGCAAGGACCTCTGGAACTCAGAGCCCTGAGCAATGCCTCCTAAAAGGGACAGGTTCTGGTTTTCAGTCACTGGAGCTGCTGCAAAAGATCCTGGGCAAAAACTAGCTGAAGCCCAGAAGCCTTTCACATCTTGTTTTACAGCGCAGACTCTGGCTGCATCCGCCTTGCACCTTTTGCATGACTCTCCCCTAAGTGTTACATGCTTTCATACAACGTAAAACCTACTTCTGGGATTCTAGTGAAATACAGCGCAAGGCTCTTTTCTGTGCTCTTATATTTATTTATTTTTTGCAAATAATGCAGAAAGGAGTGCTAAACTTGTACTATATTTCACTATCGTTCCAGAAGGGGCTTATATATATCATGTGCGAGCTCAAATAGAATTACCTAGAAATTAACTGTTAGGGAAATACCATGCAAATAGAATAAACTGCCATGTGAATGCAGCCTCTGTGTGTTTAAGAATCCGTGTAAATAAGGCAGGAGTTAAGAACCTGAGGCTCTGGGGCTAAATACGGCCTGCAGTCCTCTCTATCTGGTACCAGAAACTCTCCAGACCTCACTACCACTCTCTCCAAGCCACTAGCCTTGCGAGGGCTACTTCACACCTCAAACCTTTTTGGCTGGTTGGAATGTGTCCCTGGACAATAAAACCTCTTGCTCATCTGAATGGGGAATAAACAAAGGTGTATGGGGCAGGAAACAAAGGTTAAGTTCACATTAGATACCCTGCCCACTTTTGCCTCTGGCCCCACTCCCAGTACATGGAATGGCTCAGTGGATAAAGCATGAGACTCCATCTCAGGGTTATGGGTTCAAGTCGCACATTTGGTAAAGATTCCTGCGTTGTGGGGGGTTGGACTAGATGACCCTCGTGGTCCCTTCCAACTCTACAGTTCTATGATTCAATATGGCCCTCCAGCTGAAAAGGGTTCCTTATGATCTTATTCCCACCCCGCTGCCATTTAACATTAACCATCCACAAGTTCTGCAGCTTGATCCATAGTTTTAGAGTCTCCATCTTTATCTCTCTACAATGTTTTTAATTTCCCTGGGGATTTGGTAGCGCAATTCCTCTAAATCAATTAATTCAAGCACCTTCTCTGCAATATCTACTTTGCAGCCGTCACCCATTTCCGGAGAGCACCTTTATGTTTCGCCCCAAACTTGACCCTCAATTTGACAGCTTGTGGCCAGAACCTTTTACACCTTTTCCTGGTGTGTTCAAGACCAGGCTGCAACTTCTTTTGTTGTCCCAGGTTCATTTTCGCCTTGAGAATGAAACTAGAAGAAGTACTAGCAGGGGTAAATTACAGGGAAGGACCATTTTGCAAGAGATCAAGGCACATGTGACCACCGACCAAGCGTGCCCACCTTGCCCCCGCAATTGAGGGCAGTGGTACACTGCAGGGTGCATTCTACCTCCACTGTCAGAGGCAGTCTAGTTCTGAATACCAGTTGCTGGAAATGGTAGATGGGGAGAGTGCTACTGTGTTCATGCCCTGCTTACAAGCTCCCCTTAGGGGCATCTAGTTTGGCCACTCTGAGAACAGTATGCTCGGTGAAGGGCAGAGACAAAAGGCAGAACATGGGAAAAGTGAAAATTCGATCTCATGTTGCATGTGGGATTACTGGCTAGATAAAGGTAAAGGTAAAGGGACCCCTGACCATTAGGTCTAGTCATGGCCGACTCTGGGGTTGTGGCGCTCATCTCACTTTATTGGCCAAGGGAGCCGGCGTACAGCTTCTGGGTCATGTGGCCAGCATGACTAAGCCGCTTCTGGCAAACCAGAGCAGCGCACAAAAATGCTGTTTACCTTCCCACCAGAGCGGTACCTATTTATCTACTTGCACTTTGATGTGGTTTCGAACTGCTAGGTTGGCAGGAGCAGGGGAGCTCACCCTGTCACGGGGTTTCGAACCGCCGACCTTCTGATCGGCAAGTCCTAGGCTCTGTGGTTTAACCCACAGCGCCACCCGCGTCCCACTGGCTAGATACCAGGTCTGAAAAGAACTAGTCTCTTCTCTCTCTCTCTCTCTCTCTCTCTCTCTCTCCCATACACACGTGTGGCACAAAAGCCATTGTGAAAAGGGCTCCCTGAACAGGCAACGTTCCATTTCATTTTACAAAGGTTTATACCCTGCTTTTCAACTCTAAGATTTTCCAGATGGACTATTAAAACAACATTTAAAACAAGAATTCAGAACACTGAAACAATTGAAAAAGCAGAACATTAACAGCAGGTGTTGGAAATCATTTAAAAACAAATGCCAGAGGGGGCAGAAATTTATCAACAGTAGCATCTAGCAGGCTTGGGGCCAAAGAGATAACAAAGGCGGCATCAAGCAACTCTTTCTAGAGAAGACGCCCCCATGGCTCATCGGCACCATCACTAAGGGCTGCAGAGCACATGTGGATTTTGGCAAGTAACTTATCCCATGGCCAAACTATTCTTCGGGAAAAGGGCAAGGCTGAAATTAAAATGTGCTCCAAGAGAAGTCACCCCAGTTTGTAGCACCTGTGAAAAAGGTAGATTCCACGCTTCTGTACACAATATGCATTTTAGAGCACATTCAAATCATATTCTGTCCCGTCAAGAATTCTGGGTGCCACTACCAAGAAGGCCCTCTGCCTGGTTCCCTGTTAACTTCACTTCTCACAGTGAGGGAACCACCACATACTTTGCTATGAGCTCCTTGGAGGAAGTCCAGGTTGCATCCAAGGCAAGGTAAAAAGAATAAGCATTTGCTGGGTTATAGCCCCTTTCCAGACTCCTTGTTCAGGGTCTCACAAAGGAGCTTCTGCTGAAACTTCCATCAGTGATGGGAGGTTGGTTGGATGCTTGGAAGGAGAACAGTGCCCCAAGCTGCTTTTTCAGCACCTAACGAAGCCAGCTCCCTGCCCAGTCATTTTATGCAGCGTGGAAACTCGGAGCTGGTCCAAGTTGTCTCTGGTACAAAGCAACTGCGGCATCTCCCGAACACACAGCTGGAGACCAGCCAGGAAACAGAGGACTTGATGCGCCTTGGCATTGTCCCCAGTTCTCTTATCTCCCGGTCAGCACCAGGGCCACCTGCTCACCTGTAGGGTTTTGCAAATTCAGTTTAGTTTGCAAGGCTCGAAGCAGAGCAAAGCAGACAGAGAAGGAAACGGGAAGCAGGCAGCAGAAGAGGCATAGAATCCCAGGGACCAGGGAAGTCATCCAGGTCCAACCTTCTGCTGGCTCAATGCAGGGTCTGGAATGCTGGATGCAAGCACAGCATCCCTGGCAAATGGCTGCTAATCTAGTGGGCTACCATCTCTCTCTCTCTCTCTCTCTCCCTCTCTCTCTCTCTCTCTCTCTGTGTGTGTGTGTGTGTGTGTGTGTGTACTCAGAGTCCACTTTAGACCCAGACATGACCCTGGAACTTGGCAGTCAGTATGAGCCTCTGGTTTGGGCAGGCAACATAAAAATACTAAGGACTAGCCCCTTGCCTAAACAGTCATTCAAGGATTTTGCTAGTTATGCTTCAGACTCTAGCTTTCCTAGGTGAGCTCCCAGGTCCAGCCACCAAAACGTATTTTTGTATGCAATTTTGGCTAATATACATATTTTTGCAAGCAATTTACCCCCAATAAAATGCATTTTTGCCATTTTCACCAATATATGCATTTTTGTGCATACTTTCAGTACATTTTTGTTGCTTCAGAGAACTGATTTGCAAAATTCAGAGACATGTGAGTTTCGAAGGACAGTTGTGCCTCAATTTGCCTGTCAGTTTGAGAAATGTGAACTACTTGGTTTCTCAATAAAATGCAAAAAAAAGAAGAAAAAGAAGTTATCCTCCACCCATGCAGAAGACCATGCAGAACATGAATGGAGCAGCCCTGTACAAGACTTCTGCTCCCCAAGACAGCCAGATGGCTACACAAGCAAGGTTCTCCCTGCCTTAAATACACTTCCCAACAAGCTGAGTGGTTCCTTTTCACAACCCATGCACATCCAGAGGTGGCACCAAAGCCACTCATGTATTCCATTGCATCAGTAGCTTTCAAGGCAGGTAGTCCTCAGTGATGAGAGCCAGTGTGGTGTAGTGGTTAGCATGTCAGACAAGGATCTGGGAGACCAGGGTTTGAATCTCCACTTAGCCATGAAGCTCACTGGGTGACCTTGGGGCCATTCACTGCCTCTCAGACTAACCTACCTCACAGGATTATTGTGGGGATTAAATGTACCACCTTACATGGAAGTAAGAAGTAAGAGCAGATTTAAACCATCCCTCAACTGGCCATTCAGATAAGATGTGCAACAAGCACAATCTGCATCTACTAAGCAGTCACATGAATACATTTAAGAGTTTGCTTGCTTTCCTCTTTCCTCCTCCTCCCTTCCTCCTTTTGGGTCATGGCTTGTTAGATTACAAACCTGAAGGCAAGTGGCTGTTTGAATTGGTTTTGGAAACCATTCTGAGAGCTTAAATACAACCATGGTAAACTACCTTTCAATGAAGGGTCATTTCCACATACCCGCTGAATGTCAAAGCAGCTCAAACTTGCAGCTGAGGCAAAAGAACAGAGGGTGGAAAGGTGCCAGAAGCCCCTTCCCCAAATTCGATTCAAGCTATGAAAAGAACCCGGAGATTAAACTGGAAACAGCATTTCTCAGGAAGTTGCTCAGGTAGACGACATCCGATTGATCTCCTGTCTCCGTTATCCTGAGCCAGCTTCCAGATCCCTCCATGCTAGTAGCATAATGTTTAGAAACAGCTCTCAACTAGACTGTGTTTCCTCGTGGGCCCTGCTGACAGGAAGGAAGCCGGTAATTCAATCTCCACACAATCCTTTAATGGTTTCTCAGCACACAATTTTTTTAAAAAAAATAAAAATGCATAACCACAGCAGCTCCAATAAAACTTGACAGTGAGCCAAGCCAAAGGCTTCCACCCTGAAAAGTCTCAGGTAAGAATATAGTCCACTACTGGAGTAAGCCTCAATGCCTCCTCTTCCATGTCTTGTCCATGAGGACATTGGCTGCAATTACTTTGCAGTGTACATAAAATTAGGGTTTGGGAGCTTCCAGATTACCTGTTTATTGATCATAGACCTGTGGAGTTGGAAGGAACCCCGAGTCATAGGCCCCTGCAATGTAGGAATCTTTTGCCCAATGCAGGACTCAAACTCACGATCCTAAGATAAAGAATCTCAATGTCTACCAACTGAGCTATCCCATGCAAGCTCTTTCCATGCTGGGTTTTCCTGCCGCGGAAAGGGCTTTTAAGTTCTCTGCCTTCTTCCTGAGCTTTGGGAAGCCATCGTGAGATCTTGGATGGGAGGCAAGGTCGCGTTTGTACATGCTTTGCCAACAGGCATGGGGGCCAGGAGTGGAACTCCCATATGAAATGGTTACCACCTGTATATGTGATTTCAGCTTTATGCACAATCCCCAGAACGTAAGCCCCACACAAGGTGCGTGTCATTTGTATTTGAAGATTGCTTTCATATCACCTCTTCTCCAGGCTAAACATACACAACTCCCTCAATGGTTCCGCATCAGATCTTTGATCATCTTGGTCACCCTCTTCTGCACACCTTCCAGCTTGTCATTCTCAAACTGCAGTGCCCAGAACTGGTCACAGAACTCTAGGTGGGAGTCAGACCAAGGCAGAATAGTGTGTTGCTATTACTTCCCTTGAGGACGCGGGTGGCGCTGTGGATTAAACCACAGAGCCTAGGACTTGCCGATCAGAAGGTCAGCGGTTCGAATCCCTGTGACGGGGTGAGCTCCCATGCTCAGTCCCAGCTCCTGCCAGCCTAGCAGTTCGAAAGCATGTCAAAGTACAAGTAGATAAATAGGTACTGCTCCGGCGGGAAGGTAAATGGCATTTCTGTGTGCTGCTCTGGTTCGCCAGAAGCGGCTTAGTCATGCTGGCCACATGACCCGGAAGCTGTACGCCAGCTCCCTTGGCCAATAAAACGAGATGAGCGCCGCAACCCCAGAGTCAGCTACGACTGGACCTAATGGTCAGCGGTCCCTTTCCCTTTACCTATTACTTCCCTTGATCAGCACACTACTCTCTTGATCAGATACTTTTGTTGATGCAGCCTAGAATTGCATTAAATCATTTTGTTAACTTTGGTCCAGTTCTCCAATCTGATCATCCATCCAAACTGTTTGCAGGGAGATTAGATGGCATTGGCTATTTAACAAGCATTCATTTTGATTTGTTTGTGGGGAAGTTATATGACCCTTGCATTAAAGCAAGAATTATCTGACAATTAGCCTTGATTAGAGTGCACACATTCTTGCTCTCTCTCTCTCTCTCTCACAGACATACACACACGTAAGTCCCTAATGTTTTAGCCTTTACTGCATTCCTCTCATTTAAGCAAACGCCTGTCACCGCATGCATGACATCACTCCTACTTACTGCAATTTACAACCCCTCTGTCAACATTTGGGATGCTTCCCCTAGAGGCCATTCAAGCAAATGAGACAGGCTTCTAAGCAAGGCTGATTGCATATGCTACTCAGCATCTAGTTTAAAAAGGGGAAAGGGGTGGGGGGAGAGAATAGATGCAGCATAAGGTTTAATTTGTGCAGGGCTCATCCAAGGAAGCTATTTTTAATACCAGGGTCAAGTCCTGGAATACGGGTAATAATAAAGATGAGGCCACAGCACATCTCTCATTTACTGAGCAACCCAGGCCTGTCCTGCAGGCGTCAGATGGAAGGGGTGGGGGCAGAAATTAAAACAGTGGATCGCCACATGAGCTTAACTGCAGGGACAGAAGCAAAGTCCTGGAAAAGGGGGAATCCGAAGTGCTGGAAACGCAATGGAAGCAAACCCTCTTCTCCCTGCCTTGCCGCCTGCCTATCATGTCAGCTTCAACACGGCTCACGGCTTTTCCTTTGCAAAGATATGAAGTCACCTTTTCTCTCTCCTGCTTTATTTGCATGTCGCGTGCCTATTGGATGGGAGAGCTCTCCCTTGATCTATTTGCATCCTGCAAGCTCAACGTGGAAGCACAAGCCACAACCAGAGCACATACGTGTCACGTAATGCCAAGAGAGAAGAGATTTTGCCATTTCTTTCTGTCTCCCCACCACTGCCCGCTCTCCGCTCTCCGCTCTCCCATCCCTAGCAGATACTCTCTAGCGTCTGCAAAGTGGAAACACAGTAATTGCTAAAGGGCAAGTGAATTGTGGGAAAGAAGTAATCTTCAGGATGGTTTCTTTGGTGGGGGGGGGGGGAATGGCAGCATGACCCAGCAAGCAGGCAGCTATATAAAGAAGTAGCAAAAGCCTACCCCTGGCAGAACTGGGACCAGAGTCCCTGGGCGGGTCATAGTCACAGAAGCATCATCAGTCTGAAAAAGGAGAGGTTGGGTGCAAGGCTAGAGTGTGAGCCATGAAGTCCATCAAACAAAAAAAGGCTTCTGTAAGCAATTATCTGTGTGGGTAGACACATAAATGAATCCATTTCAGTTTCTCTAGTTTGTCATTTTCCAGTCTTAAGTTTGGTTCTCTAAAATTCCACAACTGTTTGAGTGTTGTTTTGTTTTTTTAAGGTTATCATGAAGATTTGTAAGTCTCTTAGTGCAAATTTCTCCAGCTATACCGGACCCTCTAAGTGTCTCTCTTTTCCAGGAACAGTCCCAAATTTATAGAAGCCGTCCCAGTTTCTGATTTGATCCTGAAATGTCCCATTTTTTCCTTAAAGGTAAAGGTAAAGGGACCCCTAACCACTAGGTCCAGTCGTGACCGACTCTGGGGTTGCGGCGCTCATCTCACTTTATTGGCCGAGGGAGCCAGCGTACAGCTTCCACGTCATGTGGCCAGCATGACTAAGCCACTTCTGGCGAACCACAGCAGCGCACAGAAACGCCTTTACCTTCCCGCCAGAGTGGTACCTATTTATCTACTTGCACTTTGGCATGCTTTCGAACTGCTAGGTTGGCAGGAGCAAGGAACGAGCAATGGGAGCTCACCCCGTCGCGGGGATTCGAACTATCGACCTTCCGATTGGCAAGTCCTAGGCTCTGTGGTTTAACCCACAGCACCACCCGCGTCCCTATTTTTTTCCTTAGGACATACCTATTTTCATCAATGTCGGAGGGTATGGAGTTATGCAAAACCATGTTTCCTACATTCCTATGCCTTGAGCATCATTGGCATATGACAAATTGCTTTATCCCGAAATTGCTTTACCCCAAGTCAGTCTCTCTCCCAGTAACTTGTCTGTTCTGTGAAGCAGCATCTCTCCCAGGCTCCCCACTACCCAATCCGTTTTCACTGGAGATGCCAAGGGAAGGAACTGAACCTGGAGCCTCTTGCAAGCAAAAGCACCATGGAGCTCTGTCTCCCTCAACCTGCACAGTGCCTTGCCACAAGGGACCCCAGCAAAAAGGAGAAGCTTCTGGTTTGAAGCCCAGCTAATGCCAAGGTCCACATCCTCTTCCAGGTGGCTGCACGAACAGAGAAAGTTTCCACTGTCCTCCAACGACCCATCACTCTCTCCCAGATCACTCTCTGTCTATTCTCATTATACTCCTTCAGCCTTTTACCTTTCTTACTTCCAACCTCTCAATGGTATATGTTGGACAGAAAACCCTGACTAGGAGCAGACAGATTAAAGCTGGTATCTCCCTCTTTCTCTCATTTTAGTTACGTTGCCCGGAGTTACGTCACCCAAGAGTTCCGACAAAGAGTAGGAGAAATGTTATACATAGGGGAGAAAGATCACCACTACAAATCTCCAGAGCTGCTTTAAAAATCTTTCAGAAAGCTTCTGCGAAATTGACCGAAGCTATCACCAGAAGTTTCCATCTTGCTGAAGCTAAAGGCAAATGACTTCTTGTATTATTTCCATCTTGTTAGAAATAAGTAGCAACAACTAAAAATGATGTCACTTTGAACTTATTCTACAGTGCAGCAACAGCAGACAACTTAATAGCAATAAATGCATTCTAATAAGTTAAATTTATACAGTGGTACCTTGGTTTATGAACTTAATCCGTTCCAGAAGTCCGTTCTTAAACCAAAGCATTCTTAAACCAAGACGTGCTTTCCCATAGCAGTGGGGGACTCAATTTACAAATGGAACATACTCAACAGGAAGCAAAACATGTTCTTATTCCAAGGCAAAGTTCACAAACCAAAACACCTGCTTCCGGGTTTGCAGCGTTCTTAATCCAAGTTGTTCCTAAACTAAGCTGTTCTTAAACCAAGGTACCACATAAGCCAAGCTTCCTTGGCTTATGGCAATGGTTTTCAACCAGTGTGCTGTAGCACCTTGGGGTGCCTTGAATGATAGTCAGGGGTGCTGTCGGCAACACTGGCCTCTGTCCTTTTTCCTTCCCTCCCTTCCTCTAATGCCCTCTTGCATCTCTGCCTCCCTAAGTCTTGCACGGCTTTTTGTTGCAGCAGCCCTGGCTATAAGCTCTCCAAACAAATAGTGCCTCTGAGGCTGGCTGGGGGTGCTTCCCAGGCCCCTGTAAGGCAGTGTGAGAAGACACCTCTCTTTGGGGTGGGGGGCGCAACTCAGAGACCAGGGGTGGCAGCTGCGGCTGCCCAGAGGACTCCCAAGGAGAGGGGAGAGGGGACGAGGCTGAGGGAACATTCCACAAGGGAGGGAGTTCAAAAAGTGGTGAGGGGCTACCAGCTCTGCAAGCAAGGGGAGACATAAATGGGCTCCTGAGCCCCACAAGGGTGCCACAGAAAGAATGTAGTTGGTCAAGGGAGCCATGGACCCAAAAAGGTTGAAAACCTCTGGCTTATGTTGCTAATGCTGTCCAACTTTTGCTAGAAATTTATTAATGTGACCAAGATGCCTTCTTTCTGCCTTCCTTAGGTCCAACACCCCCCAAATACCGTGAACTGTTTGGCCCATTTGGATTCCCCATTCCTCCAGCATGCCATGTTTAATTGCATTTGGAGAGGGGAGGTGACACAGATGTAAGTGTGGGAAACAGAGCCTACACAAAAAACTACCAAAAAAACCACACCACAGAGCAAAACCCAGGTCAGTTTCCATGAAAGTACTTGTAAGAGCATGGGATTAGAAAGGATCCTGGAGGTCATCTGGTCTAACCCTCTGTTCAATGCAAAACATAGGATTGCAACTATAGCATCCCTAATGGAGGACTGGCCAGGCTCTGTTTAAGTGCATCCAGTGAAGAGGAAGAACATGAGACGAGTCATGCTGGATCTGGCCAATAGCCCATTTAACTCAGAATCCTGTTCTCACAGTGGCCAACCAGATGCCACTGGGTACATGAGCACAGCAACACTCTGCCCACCTGCTGTTCCCAAAAACTGGTATTCAGAGTGCTGATAATGGTGGTAGAACATAGGCTTGTTCTCCGTTAATTTATTTAATCCACTTTTAAAGCCATCCAAGTTGGTGGCCATCACTGCCTCCTGTGGGAGCAAGCTTCATGGTCTAGCTCTGCACTGTGTGGAGAAGTCCATTCTTTTAGCTGCCCTGAAGCTTCCAACATTTAGCTTCTTTGGGTGTTCAAGAGAGAGGAGGGGGGAACTTTTCTCTGTCCCTTTTCTCCATGCCACACATAATTTTTCTATCATGTTACCTGTTAATCACATTTTCTCTAAATGAAAAAAGGCCCAAACACTTCAACCTTTCCTCAAGAGGAGTCTCGCTCCATTTCCCTTGATCATTTGAAGCTTCAGAAGAACAAGTATGCTCCATCTTTCACATAACAGCCCTTCAAATATCTGAGATTCAAAGGCAGTTATCAAGTCTCTAGCTGTTTCAACCATTCCTCCACTGGCAATTGGTGCCCCTTGGGAATGGAAGGGCAAATGGCTGGGAAACCAACAATAGAAGGATCTCGAGACAATGACAGACAGAGTCAACTAATCTCCCTTTTTCTGCCTGCTGAGTTCTACAAGGGGCAACCCTGAAACTAAGGAGAAGGAAGCTGACAGGCAGTGCCACCCCCTGGGTTGCCTGTAAGAAGGCAGGCAAATGGGGGCTGGGTGAAGGAAGAACGAAGTTGGTGGGGCATTGCCCCATTGGCCCTAAGAGGCCTGCCTCCACTGCATTCCTCTTAGGACTTTAGTTTCCAGACATCTCAACAGCATGGTCACCCTTCTCTGGACATGCTGCAGATGGCCAGCATCCTTTTTAAAACGTGGTACCCAGAATAGGACACTATAAACCAGATGTGATCTGACTACTGCCAAAAAAGCTTAAAACTGAATACTTGGAAAGACCTGGAGTTCCTACATCCCAGTCCAACTCCTCTGGCTTTAGCTACCTGCTCAACCCAAGTAATGGCATGTTCAGAGAGCTCCAGCCCATGAGATAAGCAACCCCCAAAGTTGACAGAAGATCCCACTTAATCATGGACCTCTGCATCCCTTTCCAAGAGAAACAAAGTCCGCGTGCATGCACCCAAATGCCAAACCACTTTCATCATTCTAAACAGGGAAACAAGTGGTTGCTGTTGGACTCAGAGACTCAGCCCCACCCAAGATAGCCCATGGTCAGGGGTGATGGCAATTGTAGTCCAGCAACATCTGGAGAACCACAGGTTCCCCATCCTTTTAATAAACATTTCAAAATCACATGTGTTTCTGTCATTTGGTTACTTGCAATTGATTGTGTAATGGGACTCGGCCAAAGAATAACGGGTTTGAAGAGATCTGAAAGTTCTGTTCTCATTCGCATGCATGACACTCAACGCTGCAGTCATGAAGATGTGAACACAGAAGCATGGAACAGTCCACGGCCGAGAAAATCTCTCTCAACCTCTTTAGCTCTGGGGTGAATTGATTTTTTTTTTTAATGCAATTTAAATTGTAAGGGGGAGGACAGATGTAGCTTACCATTTTGTAATGCATTTATTTCCTGAGTGAGAGTGCATATTAACTTGTTATACTATATACAATTTAAACCTACTGATTTTTTATTTATTTTTAAATGGAAGTCTTCATATTTTACCTGCAGTTCAAGCCTGGGCATATTTACTCAGAAGTAAGCCTCACTAAGTTCACTGGAATTTTCTCTTGAATATGTTTAGGATTAGCATCATTCAAAACATGTGTGCACGCAAGCCCACCTGCCTTTACCCTACAAGAATTGTATCAGCTTATGGGAAAGAAAAGCTATTTCTAAAAGGTATGGATTTCTTTTCTTTAAAAAAAATGTGCATTTTATTGATTTTAATAAACAAGCAATAACAAACCAGGTGTGGAGCAGAATCAGTCATACATCCATAACATTGTTCAACACATGGATTATCAAAAGACCCCTCCAAAGAGTAACATGTGTCATTGGTGGTTTAACTTGGGAAACATATTTATTAATATAGTAAATGAATAAAAACTACATTGCATCAAATCTATCTTTAAAAAAATGGTCCCTTGCCACTGCAAAATGTATATATTTCTGTACAGACGCAAACATACTAAGATCACTTTCTTCCTACTGTCACTCATGGCTTGGTGAATTCCTCATTAATATTACTGTGTTCTATGTAGGTTACTCATGAAGTTGGTTCAGAAACAGCAACTGGTACATTTCACTGGTTACAAGATAGCTCCACTCATCTGCTGACAGATGTGAGTTGGCAAGAGCATGCGTATTCTAGCACACCTCAACTGGCAGCCAATTTCTAGGTCAAATTCAAGGTGCTAGTTATGCCCTTTACAACCCTAAATGGTCTGGAAAGTGATTGTATCAAGGGACGCCTTCTCTAGAAAAATCCCTCTGGCCCAAGAAACCAGGGCCCCAGCCTTTTACAAACTGAGGCAGTCTACTAAAAGCAGGGCCTCACTGCTGCAGCCCCACAGCTATGGGGTGGAGCTCATTTGTATATTTCTATCCCTTTTAGTAAACAGGTAGATATATTCTGTCAAACATTTGGAAACTGAAGCTGGTGCTTTTTCTGTTGTTGTTTTTTTAATTCTTAAAACTATTTTATTTCTCCAAGGAGCTCAAGATGGTATACATTGCTATCCTCTTCCTCATTTAATCCCCCTCAAAAACTTTGTGAGGCAGCTTAAAGCTGAGAAAAAGGACTAGCCCAAGGTCACAACCAGGGAGCTTTATGGCCAAATGGGGATTTGGTTGCCCAGGTTCTAGTCTCACACTCTAACCACTATGCAAAACAGCCCACAATCCAATAAAAAGAGAGTTGGGTTGTTAAAAGAGAGTTAGGTGTGCTGAACCATGAGCAAAATGCCCCCAAACGTTCAACAAGCAATGAGCAATTAGAGGGCAAATATGTTCCATGAGACAGAAAGTTTAAGTGACCACGCTGTTTGGTCAACAGGGTTCATAAATATTCATAATCCACCAGGGTAGAATACAATACATGACCTATTATATCATTTATAATGCTGGACCCAGAAGTCAAATATCTTCCCCAACGGTCTTCTATTTTGCCAAGAAAGAAAAAAAGCAACACATGCTTTAATTTGGCATGTTCAATAAGATGGTCGGGCTCATTCGTTTTCATGCTGGCTTACAGGTGCTGTAGTTCAAACACTAGATTGGCAGTTTAAAAAACCAGAACAACTGGGTTTTAAATGAGAACAGCAATCGAATTTCAGAACAGAGGAGGTGATACAAGATATCTGGGTTCTGGGTGAGGGATCAGCAGCAGGGAAGGAGTGCTGCCCATCTCATGCAGCCCTTAGATGCAATAAGAGCCGCCCCCCTTCCATTTGGTCTTTGGAATGCCTGCTCTTCATCCCCTCCAAGATGCTGGCTGCATCCGTTCATTCTGCCTCAACAAGCAGCAGCATCCAACCCTGCCTCCGTCGCCCTAGTGCAGTAGGAAGCTAGCTCCTCCAAAGCACCTCATTGCGCAGAAGCAGCCACGCTTGTCAGTGTAATCTGAAGGGTTCACTCAAGGCCACAGGAAAAAAGCTTAGAGGATGTTAAAAACCATCTCACTACAGGCAGCGTCTGAAGCACTGGGCTTTCTGCCATCAACAGGTAATTAAAGGGCTCAGTGGACCACTCTGCCACTTTGCACACCCATCTGGAACTCCTAGCAGGCCTGGGAGATATATGCCCTGCCCCAAACCAGGACTGAGATACTGGGAGTGTTTTGCATCCTGGCCCTGCATCCTTGCCTGTCCTTGCCATGTGGCTCCATTGGTGGCACAGCCATCCTCCTGAGTCCTCCCCAAACCACAGTGCAAATTATTGGCAACCAGAGGGAGAAGAATGCACACTCGCAATGGCCCCATGGCAATGCAAGGAGCCTATCTGTAGTGCCCACACACAAATCTATCATGATGAGTCCATACCAAGCTCTTAAGATGAGCAAGAAGGAGCAGGCAGCTCTTCCCTGTTAAACCTTTCAGAAAGGGGAAGAAGAAAGAAGAACTGAGCATGTCCGGTGACCTCCAAACACACCCCAAATTAAGCCTAATCTCAGGAAGGGAAAATTTTCCGAAGTGTGACAGCAAAAGGAGTAGAGGTGTACAAGGGTGGAAAAATAGAGAATAAGAGTTGCCTTGCTGTGTCAGGTCTATCTAATGCAGCACTGAGTTTCCAACTTTGGTGGCCAGCTAGACGTTGGTAGCCTCCTGGGGATATGGAGGTTCCACTCAGCTCACACACGTAAATAAGGGTGGACAAATCAGCCTATGCCTGTACTGTGTCAGCTTGGCATGTATTCAGCCATGCCCATTTTGCCCTGTTTCCTGGAAGGTGCTTTTTACTGCATGGTGGGGGGGTGCATTTATATTAGATGCACTTTCCCCTAAAACATGCTTTTTTGCATTCTCTCCCACTATATGCATTTGGATGGTTTTCTGTGCATTTCCCCTTCAATGCATTTCCCCTCAAATCAGCATTTTGCACATTTTTTTCACCAAAACTGCAGGGGGGTGGGAATCCAGAGAACAACTACTAGGCAATCTAATAGCTGCTTTTAAGACTGAAAAATGCCAGTTCACTTTAAAATGAAAAACAAACCAGGATTAGTGGCCGGGGATTTCTCTGTTCCTACAGCTAACAGTAGTTGATAGGTTATCCTTCAGGAAATGACCCTCCGTGTATTGGGCTCCACCTTCATTCTTATTTTTCTAAGGAAGCGAAACAGGCATCTAAGCAAGTGTCTACCACCACATCCAATAGGAGCAAATTCCATGGCTGAATCACAGATTTGGAACTTCCTCTCTACAACAGGGTGGCAGGAGGGGGGGACTACAATCAAGGAAGAGCAGGAAGTACTGGGTGAATCATAGGCTCACACACAACACATCGCCAGTCAAACCCGACTGGAGCCAGCATCTCTGGCTGAGCTACTGGGTGGGGGGTTTACTCGGCCAGTTAGAAACTGTGTGACAGAATGCTGCAATTAGATGCTCAGTCATCTAAGAAACTTCTGAGGAACCTGCCCTCATTCTGCATGCCGCTTCCCTCCCTGTCACTACAAAACATCCAGCAGGTTATCAAATTGCCGAAGGGGTGGGGTGTATCGTTCACAGGCCCCCGCCCTGACCACCTCTGGCAACAGCCATCATCCATGATCACCATCTTTTTGCAAGTCCCTGGTCAATGACCTTTCCTTCTCCTCGGTTTGCTTCTCTGTATCGGTGAAGAAGCAGCATCTGGAGGGAGGGTTCATTTAGGTTTTGGGAGCAACATTTCCTGCTTTTAAACCAGATTTTCCAAATGGAATGACTTGGACCCGTCTAGGTCAAGCAACCTGCCTCAAGGTCATACAGACCGGCAGAGAAAGCAGGGACAGGGCCCAAAAATGGGAAGTGGAGCAGATATACGGGAGAACTGGAACTGGTTCAGACACCACCCCAGTCAGATGAACCCAACTCCCCACAAGAAAAAAAGGCTAAAAGAGAAATCCCCTCTTTCCAGCAGTAAAAAATATATATATGCAGAGGCAAGTAGAAGAAATTAGGGTTTCAAAGATCCTTTGAGATTTTCCCAGTGAACAACGACCATATAACACCGGTCTTAAAGGATCTACATTGGCTCCCAGTACATTTCCGAGCACAGTTCAAAGTGTGGGTGTTGACCTTTAAAGTCCTAAACAGTTTTGGCCCTGCATACCTGAAGGAGTGTCTCCACCACCATTGTTCAGCCCTGACACTGAGATTGAGCACTGAGGGCCTTCTGGCAATTCCCTCACTGCGAGAAATGAGGTTTCAGGGAACCAGGCAGAGGGCCTTCTTGGTAATGGCACCCGCCCTGTGGAACGCCCTCCCATCAGATGTCAAGGAAATGAACTACCTGACTTTTAGAAGACATCTGAAGGCAGCCCTGTTTAGGGAAGTTTTTAATGTTTGATGTTTTATCATGTTTTTAATATTCTGTTGGGAGCCGCCCAGAGTAGTTGGGGCAACCCAGTCAGATGGGTGGCATACAAATAAAATACTAACAACAACAATGCCCCTCAGAATGCTATGGCTGCGGTGCCCTCAAGGATCCCCAACAAGAAATATGGGGAAAGCAAAGCAAGCCTGCACACTAGATATTGTCAGGTTAAACCAATTAAACCTTCTGCCACTTCAGAACAGCCCAACTGTCTCACTATGAAGTAACTGGATAGTGTTTGTTTGCCCTGCTGTGGCCTGGAGAATGGTGAACATGAAACCGGCTTCTGTTTATAACAGCTCCGGACCTTGGCTTTGAAAAATAATAATGCAGTCCTAAATCTAGTAACTAGGACGCTCACTGTTCTCTGAAAGCAGAGATAGGAAGAGGACAATGCCCCCATTCAGTCCTGAGAGTTGCCAGTCAACATGAATAACATATTGGGGCCTAAGAAGCAAGATGGTTCCCACCAAGTGCAGACCCAATCCCACATTTTAAGGGCCAGTTCATCCAATGCCAGCCTCCTTAAGTTTCAAAGCAAACATTACCATTAAGAAAAAGACCTGCCACATCCACAGACTTACCAGCCACCACCCATTTTAGCCTCACAGCAACCCTATGAGGGAGGGAAGCACCATGAGTTTGGAATAGTGGTTGGATTCAGACCGTGGAGACCAGAGATCAAATCCCTGTTCAGCCATGGAGCCCACTGGGTGACCTGTAACCAGCCACGATCTCTCGGCCTAACCTACCTCACAGTGTTGTTCTGAGGATGAAATGGAGAGGGGGGAGAACACTGTAAACCGCCTTGAACTCCTTGGAGAACAAGTGGGATAGAAATGGCAGAAGACAAAAACGGAAGGCAGAGAGGGGCTCCATTCACATGGCAGTTTGTTCCATTTCCACACTGCTTCCCTAACAGCTATTTCTTACATTTTATTTGAGCTTTCACACAACTACAATGAAATGTAGCACAAGTTTAGCACTCATTTCCGTATTGCCAGTAGATTTTTCCTGGAAGCAAATAACATGGAAAGGAGCACTCAACTTGCACTATATTCCACTATAGTTCCAGAAGTGGCTGGTACATCATGTGAAAGAACTTAGCAGTTAGGGGAAAGTCGTGAAAATGGAATAAACTGCCCCGTGAATGAAGCCAGAGTGTGATGAACCTAAGGTTACTCAGGGTTCGCCCACACTTCCACTTGCCCCACCACTTTCCCACGGGAAAACCAGCTGTTTACCACTGTATTGGAGCCAACATCCATTGGTTTTTCTGTGGGTTGATGCTTGTTCCGATTCAGCGCTAAATAGCAGGTTTCCCTGGGGAAAGCGGTGGGACAAAAGAAAGGCCACTTGGACCCATGCTGAGAAAGCAAGGGGCAAGCAGAAAACCTCTCAGGCCCATGCTTTCTCAGCACAGGACAAGCAGAAGTTGGGACAAGTCCTCAGAGAGAGCATCATGGCCAAGAGAAGATCTGAACCTGGGTCTCCCTGGCCCCAGGCCAACATTCTAACCACAGCACCGCCCTGGACTTCTGCTGAAAGCATCCACGTGTCCACTGCCAGCAGTACAATTGACAAGTTGTCTTACCAAGAACCCTGGGCGATTACTCTTCTTCCCACCCCCACCCCCGCCCCCCACCTCCACCACCTTCTATTGGAGCCTGGAAAGTAATCACGAGGAATCAGATTAATCTTTGCCTGCCCAGCGGGACTGGAAGATTACGGCTCTCGCTCTCCTCCCAAGAGCCAGGAGTCAATAGGACCTCACAGTGGGGAGGCAGGGCAGGGAAAGTTCCCCCTAGACTCAACCAAGATTAAAAAAGGATAAGGCAGGAAAGCAACGGAGCTTTCCCCAGCCAGGCACCACCTGGTCCAATGCTTCATGCCTTTTGTTGTGCTTCTAATGTATAGTGGGGTCGGGAACTTCAGGTGTGTGGGCCAAACACAGTCCACTAGGAGGCCTCTCTCTCTGACTCTCAGGACTAAGCACTGCTTTGTCTCCTTTCTGGGTGTTTTTGCCTGACTGGAATATGTCCTTGAACTCTTGATGGTGCTTCTTACTTGCCTGGATGTAGGACAGAGGGATGGGCGACTTTGAAGAAACTAGCCTCCTGAGCAGAGGTACAGTTTACTTTCATTGCTCCACTCACTTTTGACTCTGGCTCCACCCACCTCTGACATGTGGCCCCCAAAAGGTAGACCAGATAGGAATGTGGCCCTCAAGTCAAAAATGTTCCCCTCCCCTGATGCACAGAAATGTGTTTCACATGTAACCCACCTTGGGATCAAAGATGAAGAGCAGGGAAGAACTACAATAAGAGATATGGTAATATTAATAGTAGTAGAAGTAACAGGGAAATTATTATGGTTATTATCCACAGCAAATGGAAGAGAAAGTTCAGTGCTGGATTAATGTTTGCTACTGTGTTCTCACAATCAGTCGCAAGATGCAGATATCTGGAGTGCAAGTTAACACCTTCAGCAACCTACAGGAGGAATGGGGAAACTGTTGCCCGCCAACTCCCAGCAGCCCCAGGAAGCAAAGCAAGAAGCTAGGGATGATGGGAGCTGTAGTCCAACAGCTTCTGGGAGGGCAACAAGTTCCCCGCCCCTGACTGATGGATTTGTGACCACTGGCCAGAAAAACATCCAACCATTTCCCCCACAATGCAAGATCAAGGTTGCTGCCCAATGCACCCAAACAAGAGAGCAATGTAGTCAGTGGTACACCCCACAAACATTTGGGCCAGGAGACTCAGCGCCACAGGCGACTGAAGGCAGTGTTGTAGGTCCTTTGCTGCCTGTGGGGAGCGCCCTCATTCCTACTGCCCTAATGTCATCTGACAGGCTTTTGATGCACGACAAAAGGACTAAGGAGATCAGTGTGCACACCACGGCCAGCACAGTCTCTATTGTAGTAATTCAACACTTGGGGAGAGGGAAGTACAACTATTCCCGTCTCCAGATTCAAGTCACCCAATGCCATAAAGCCAGTATGGTATAGTGGTTAGAGTGTTGTAAGCCAGTTACTGCCTCTCAGCCTAAGCTACCTCACAGGGTTGTTGTGGGGATTAAATGAGAAAAGTGAGAAGCATGCATGCCACCCTGAGCTCCTTGGAGAAAAAGGTGGGCTATAATTGCAAGGGAAAAGTGCACTTTGGCACATCCATTCCTTCCCAGCCTGCCTTCCAAGAGCACAGGTCTGTTGGGTCTACTGGTTAAAGCTTATTTAAGATGTCACACTTATTATCCTGTCTTTTGTCCATGATGGGAACACTTATGGGCCATGCCTTTGGTTCCAAGAAGTCTCCCATCCAGCCACTGACAAGATGCAGCCCTGCTTAGCTTCAGCAAGGTGGTCACTTCCTGTGCTTTTGACTTGTACCCTAGGATACTGCTGCAAGTGTCTTTGCGGAAGGAAGGATATAAATGCAATGAACAAATTATAAGCACCAAATCGGCCTGAATATAAGCCACCCTTCTTCCTCCAAATTCTGACTGTGAAAAGTTAAAGTGCAGCTTATATTCGCAAACTTACAAAAATTGGCTTGGAGTGGGCTTGTCCCCGGATGTTGCCTGATTTCGGATGGGCCGGCTCCCAAGATGGCGGCATGGCGGGGGGTCCCTGAGAGGAGGCCAGAAGGCAGCGAGGAGGGAGGAATGAAGGGAGGTGCGTAGACGAGAGAGGCAAAGAGTGAGAAGGTCCGCTAGGAGGAGGAGCAGGAGATACATCTTGGACTGGCACTAGCCCAAGGTGCTGCCTAGCTTGAGCCCGCCGAGGGGCGTGTGAGTCCTGCCAGCTGCCACCTCTCTCCACCCATCCCATGGGGGGGCATGGTGGTGCTCTGGAAGTGCTGTTGCCCACCACCACCACCGCCGGAGTGAAGGTGCTGCCTCCTTGGCCCACCTCGGCCCCACTCCTCCTCGGGTATTGTCTTTCCCCCCGTTTACGGGTAATTTTAAAGGTGTGGCTTATAATCAGGTGCAGCTTATATTGCGGCCAATGCGGTAGTAACTGAAGTGAGATAAACTGCACACCCAGGAAGAAGTTGCTGAGGACCACAAAAAACGTGGCTCCTAAGTGTCTGGAGAAATTCCCCCATTTGGACCCCCATCTGCTGTGCATCCATTTGAATGAAGTGTCGCCTTGAGCTGTCCAAACTAGCAAGCCAGGAATGCAAGCATTTATCGATTGGAGTGTCACCTTAAGATTCCATTCAGTATTCATGGCTTATTTGCAAAAGAGAAAAGTCAGCAGTTTCAGCAACGACATCCATGCAAGCAAGAACTACAAATTCCAGTGATCTTTCTTTTTTCTTTTTTTGAAGGAACACATTTGTGTGTGTGTGTGTCTTCATTCACATAGCACATACATTTGCCTCTTTCAACACATATGAAGCAGTGCAGCTGGTCCCCAGGCCAGTCCAGAAGGGGAGAGGATGCACCTGGTTCCATGCAACCAACCCATGCAGGCGGGAGAGAGGGATTTCCTCAACCAGGCTTTGACTCCTTAAGGAGGTGGTTGGCACACCCACATCGAAATCTGCTGCCCCTCTCCACCTCTGCCACTGAAGAAGCTGCGTCACCAAGGCCCATGGTAGCAGCAGCTGCCCTGCACTCACTCCTGGACTGAAGGATGCTGGAGGAGACCATCTCCCTTTTTATTTTTAAATATTTTTTATTAAATTTTACAATTTTATATTCATCACATGGAGGAGACCGTCTCTCGATTTGTGCATATACTGATGCTCGAAATGTCCTTCCACAAAGTTGACCACAGTTCATTCTTTGCTTGCAACCCATTCGTTTGTCAGAGCTGCGAAAAACAACAACAACCACCAAACTCCAGAACTCCCCACACTTTACCTTCCTGACCCTCTCGCTCTACACTTAGCAAGTGTACACAGGCACACACGTCCACACCGGGGGTGCATGGTAGATTTTGCACATGACAGTTGGCGTCCTGCATGCTGCAGATTCCACCCACAGTTACCGTATCTGCCTCCCAAGGGCACACCCTCCTGCACATCGCTTCTGGTACATGCTCGCAAGCAACACCACGGCTCGTGCAGCACGCAGGCTTCGCTACGATCGTGTAGTACTCTCAACCCACACCCACGCACCGATTGGAATACGCAGCCATCATTCTTCACCTTGTGCGTACACTTGTAGAGCACTCACTTTTGCGCTACACACACCGCTCAAGGCAGACACGCTTGTCATATAATTCAGCGCCCACCTCTTCTCCTTCCTTTATGCTCAGACAAGTTCCAATTTCCCTTTTCTAAACCTGGTCTATTTATCTCACTGCATCACAGCTGAGCTTACACTTATCGAGAGGAGGGGAGACTCTTGTTTTTTTCCCCCAACAATCATTGAGTCCCCCCCCCCTTCCTTAAAGCACCCCTCCTGGCCCAGAAAGAAGACAGTAGGTGCCACTATCTCCCCCCCCCCCCTTCACTAATCTTCAGTGGGTCTTTCAAGACCAGGAAGGGCTCTCCCACCAAGCACTCCAGCAACTGAAGAGGCTGGGGCACCTCTTTTAGGAAGTCAGTGCAGCGTTACTGGGGGGGGGGGCGCGTTCAGTTCAGTTCACGTTTCAATGCAAATCACAGATATCCTTTTGAAATGCACAAATTCTGCAGTGCACTTTCTTCTAACCAAATCACATGTGCAAAATGCATAAACCAGGAGGAAAGGTGTGTGGAAAGGCAAAAATGGGTGGAAATATAGAAAACCTATAGCAAAAGTCTGAACAGTTGTGCAAAATTGCAGGCAAAAATGTGCATATTAGGAGGAGAAAGGCACAATAAATCGCTGGTGAATTTTCATGAGCATTTTTTTAAAATGCAAATTGGTGTAGAAATATGGAAGAGTGTAGTTAAGAGTAGGACAATGAGAAACTGAGAGAAACTGAGATTGACAGATTCATCCTCCCCCATTTCATGTAATGGTCAGAGTTTCAATAATAGGACCAAGGGGATTCTAGTACAAATCCCCACCTGTCCACTCCAGTGTTGATTAATACCTGCATTTACTCCAAATGTAAGCAGAAAGCAGCCGATGCCATACAAAAACAAATACAATGATGTTAAAAGACAACCAAACAATGCAAGGGGTTAATATGTCCAGCTCTGTGCAATGCACAAATTGGAATGGGTTCAGAGAAGGGTAGCAAAGATGAGCAGGAGCCATGGGACTGGGGTGGAGAACTTCTAGGCTGTAGCCTAATCTTGACCCATTTGTGGATCCAAATTGGTCCATGGAGCCATTTTCACCAGCAGGGATCAGGAGCATGCTGCTAAAGAGAGCAGGATTTAACCTGCACTCTTCAGCTAATAAGCAGGGGTTAAATCCTGCTCAGTTTGGCAGGATTCAAGCAAACCGCCTCCTGATTCAGGAAGCAGTTTGCATGGAATCCCTGCTAAAATGGGAAAGGAGATTCTGATGCAAACCCTTTTATTGGTTTCAATGGGCCTACTCTGAGTAAAACTTAGTTGACAAGCAGCCCAAGTTCCGAGTTCTCTCCTTCCTTGGAGGTTTTTAAGCAGAGGTTGGATGGTCATCTGCCATGGATCCTTTAGCTGAGATTCCTGCAATGCAGCGGGTTGAACTAGATGACCCTCAGGGTCCCCTTCAACTTTACCATTCTGTGATTCTATGAGGGCAATTTCAAATGCTGCAGTTTTTCTGCCACAGCACAGAACTGCAAAATAATACCCAGAGGCATGCTGAAATCATCTCCAGTACGGGCTGACTACTTTTCATGACAATCTCTGAGGTGGTGTACATGTGCACACAAACAAAAAAACACACCCACCCCAAGATCAGCTGACTTTTAAAGCCCTAAACGCCCTCAGTCCTATATACCTGAAGGAGCATCTCCACCCTCATCGTTCAGCCCGGACA
Source organism: Podarcis liolepis (assembly GCF_965112155.1). Classification (NCBI taxonomy): domain Eukaryota; kingdom Metazoa; phylum Chordata; class Lepidosauria; order Squamata; family Lacertidae; genus Podarcis; species Podarcis liolepis. The sequence goes on along the minus strand of NC_139567.1, from coordinate 24,923,688 downwards.
CTGAGATCCAGCGCCGAGGGCCTTCTGGCAGTTCCCTCATTGCGAGAAGTGAGGTTACAGGGAGCCAGACAGAGGGCCTTCTCGATAGTGGTGCCCACCCTGTGGAACACCCTCCCTTCTTATGTGAAGGAAATAAGCAGCTATCCTATCTTTAAAAGACATCTGAAGGCAGCCCTGTTTAGGGAGGTTTTTAATGCTTAATGCTGTATTGTTTTTAACATTTGATTGGGAGCCACCCAGAGTGGCTGGGGAGACTCAGCCAGATGGGCGGGGTAAAAATAATAAATCATCATCATCATCATTATTATTATTATTAAACCAAAGACATGAACAACCATTTATCAGGTTACCTGTGGCAAATACAAAATCACCTCAAGGTGACTAATCAGAGAACCATCTGCAAACTTGGCAAAAGGGGTGGTTTCATGCCAAGTCAAAAGTCAGGTGTGCATTTCATAGGCATTTTCACCACTTCCAAAACCACCATTTTTGCACTCCTGCATAAAAGGGCACACAAAAAATGTTCACAAGAGACTGGGTGATGAGAGAAGGGGTTACCATCTCATTATGATCAGGCAACCTGACGGAGCCTCCCTCATCTCAATCAAATCATGGGCAGCTAACTAAAACATGAGTAAGAACATGCACTTCAGTGAGGAAGTAATCTATGCACACTCTCATTGTTTTCAAAAGAATGCATGAAACATGGGATTCTCCCATCCACATTTCTGCACCAGCTGCTCCTGCAAGTCCAGGCTGGACCCAGGGCAGAAATCTTGCTGCACAAGCAGGAAATCACCAGCAGAAGAATGCAGGGAATATCGATGCAGCTGCCTGAGCAATGGAGATTCCTGCCTCCTTCCCCATTCAGACAGAGAGAGAGAGAAACCGGAGGGATTCCTTTCCCCTCCATGACATCACCGTCATGCCAAACCTGATTGGCTATGTAGCACCGTGGCATCATCATACTCACTAAGCAGCATCTGACTGGCAGAGAAAAAGCCACTTTAAACTGGGACGTGCAGCCGTTGGTAACAGGGGTGTAGGAAGCCGCTTTCTGCCAGGTAATTCGACTATTTGACCGCCTAGCTCAGTGGTGGCAGCAGCTGTCAAGGGGCTCGGGTAGAGAAATATTTCCCATCACTGGCAAACTGTGGATCTTCTTCTGTATATGAAGCAAATGCCCTGCTCTCCAAGGAGCTGTGGCCCCTCCCCTTGTGAAGTGTGTCACCCCCAAGGGGGCTAGTTGCAAGGAGGAAGCTTCTGGTGCACAGAAACCCAGGATGATCTCCGCATACACATCCTCCTCCAGGTAGCTGCATTGACAGGGGGAGTTTCTGCCATTCATCCTCCACCAACTCATCACACACACACACCATCAATTCTCACTGTGCTCCTTCCTCCTTTTACCTTCGATCCCACAGTGGAACAGTAGGCAGGACACAAAAATCTGGTCTGGTGGGGGGTAATGTAGAGGGTAGATAAAGGGAAAGAACCCCCAACACACACGCACCCTAAAAGCAGCAAAGTGAAAATTCAGCACAGTACTGTCTCCCTCTCCCTTTCAAGCTGCTGGTGTGGCATAAAATAATGAACACAGGTGTGCAATGACAGGTAGGTTAATGGGAGAAAGAGCTGCTCTTCTGATGATTTTCAAGATTTTGTTCTACTGCAGGGTAGCTCTTGTAATAAGAATCCCTCCCTCTTTCCGGTTTAATTCTAAATCATCACATGCCACCATCAACATACGTGGTGTTGACAGTGCAATCATTTTATTCACTGATTCATTCATTTAATTTATATCCCATCTTTTCCTCCAAGAGGCTTCAGGTGACATGCAAAATTCTCGCCCCCCTCATTTAACCCTCCACAACAACCCTGCGGGGTAGATTAGGCTGAGTGGCAGTGACCAAGATCATGCAGTGTGCTTCATGGGAGAACACAAAGGTCCTGGGCCCCAAGGAACAAACCGCTGAGAGCTGCCTTGCTCAATGTGATGACCGCCAGATGTCTTGGACCACAACTCCCATCATGCCTGACCATTGGTCACACTGGCTGGGGCTGATCAGAGTTGGGAGTCCACCATCTGGAAGTCAGCCCTAGGAACACACAGGAAGCTGCCATATCATTGGTCCACCAAGCTCAGTATTGTTTACACTGACTGGCAGAGACTCACCAGGATTCCAGACTTGAATCTTTCATATTCTACACCTGAGGATGCCAGAGGTTGAACCTTCCCATTGCAAGGCATGCACTCTGCCATTGAGCTTCCCAAAATCAGGTTATAGGAAGCTGCTTCATACTGAATCAGGCCATTGCTCCACCCAACTCAACACTGACTGGCAGCAGCTTTTCAGGGTTTCAACAAGACTTCTTCCTAGCCCTATCTGGAGATGAACTAGATTCAGTCTGGGAACTTCACACATACTCCACCAATGAGCCATGACTTTTCTCCTAGGTTGAACCTATGGCTTCCAAGATTTTTCTAGACCCCCAACTCCCATCAACCCCAGCCAACATGGCCAATGGCCAGGGATGATGGAGACTGTAGTCCAACCATACCTGGAGACCCACAGGTTCTTCATCCCTGCTGTAGGGCGTTGTCAACTACAGGGATGGACCACCTGTGGTCCTCCATCCCTGACTATGGGTCATGCTGGTTGGGGCTGATGAGAGTTCCAACAACAGCAACATTTGGAGAGCACTAGGTTGGCAATGGCTGCACGGTTATCACTTGCTGATGGAATTGTCTGCTTTGGACAACATGGGTTGATCTACTGGAGTTGTGGGGAGAGAAGGATATTTCTGCTTACAGGTGGTTGCGCTGCGCTGGCTGTGTAAATATGCCAATAAAATGATTTACAAGCCTATAAAGATTGATAGCAACCCATGCACACCTGTGATTCTGGCATGACGCCAGTCTGAAGAGAGGGGAAGGCAGCAACATTTACACACATTTCACTGTATAGTCCCTAGGAGACAATCCCAACTAGCCACAAGAGGACAAGCTGGTTTGACTGCTTAAAAAGCCTTTCCTACATGGTCCGATAGGTCCACCGCCGGATGGAGATATGGTAGGATCCAGAGCATAACTTGTTAATCAGCTCATCATCAGTGGGGCTGCAGTGCAGTGGAACAAGGTCTTTGCATACAGAAGGTCCCCAATCCAATCCTGCAAGGGGAGGACCCCGGCTGCAGGAGAATAATCAGGAGCGGTTCCTCCTTTGCAGCTGTGACTTGAACTGCAAAGGAGGGTCTGTTGCTTTGGAGCCCTGGTTTGCATTCATGCTGCAGGGGGGCGGGAATAGGAGCTCTGAGCTCTCTTCCAGTTCTTCCTCTGCAGCAACCAAAGCTGAACTTCGCAGTGCCTGACATTATATATGATGTCAGGGGCAGGAAAGAACACAAGAGGAGCTCTGCTGGATCTGGCAAGTGATCTGTCTAGTCCAGCATCCTGTTCTCACAGGGGCTTGCCAGGTACCTGTGGGAAACCAGCAAGCAGGAGTACTCTCCCCTCCTGCAGTTTACAGAAAGTGGTATTCAGAAATATTGCTGTCTCTGGCAGAGGAGACAAAGCATAGCCATTATGGCTTTCAGCTGTTGATAGCCATGTCCTCCGTGCATTTTTCCAGTCCCCTTTTAAAGCCGTCCAAATTGGTGGCCATCCCTGCCTCCTGTGGGAGTTCCACAATTTAACTATGCACTGCATAAAGTACTTCCTTTTATCTGTCCTGAATCTTCCAACATTGTGCTTGATTGGACATCCAGGAGTGGATGGATGTCCACACCAAGGTGGGGGCAGCTTCCCAAAGTATCTTGGCGGGCAGATCTCCAATTCCTAATTACACCCCCAAGACAAAGGTTTCCCACCACTGCTGCAGACTTTTCTACACTACCCTGGGATCTTGTGGGCTGAACGACAGTCTAAAACTGCAATAAATAAGCAGATAAATAAGAGATCTGACTGAGATCCTAAAGCTGGAGAGTTTCTGCCATGGTGACCACAGTGCCAAGCTAGGTGATCCAGCTGTCTGAGCTGGTTCTAATGCATCCGCAGCACTGAGCATCTCAGGAATGTGTAATTCCTGGTGCAAACTGGCCTTGCCCAACTCTGCATGGCTTATTCCTCTAGCACAGATTTCTCCCAATCTGGCACCCTTCCATATGCTGTTGGACTCCAGCGCCCATCAGCCCCCAGAAGCACGGCCAAATGTCAGAGATGATGGGAGCAAGAGTCCAACAAGGGCACCAAGCTAGGAAATATTGCTCCAGGCCGCTCTGGCCTATGCTAATGGGCAGCAGCTCTCTAGAAGAGGCATTTCCCATAAGTTCCAGCCTGATTATTTTAACTGGATGTATCATGGACTGAGCCCAAGACCTTCCGCATGCCAAACAGCTGTGCCACCACTAAGCTATGGACCTCTCCTCCCTGATTTCAGCCACCTATGTAGATGCAAGCCACAAAGCCTCCACTCCTGGGCCAGCCACAGTGTCTAACCTACCTCACAGGGTAGGTGTGACGATAAAAGATGGGAAGGAGGAGAGCCATGCATGCTGCCTTGATCTCCTTGGAGGAAATAAATAAGCATATTCAGGTTTGCAGGCATTAATGCCTTACATCAGCATTATTTATTCCAAATAAAACATTATGCCAGGCAAAGCAAAGTTACAGGGTGGGAAATCGGGTCTCTGCCACAACTCAGCTTCCCATCCATTCCCCATCCCCCCAAAAATGTGCAAGTAAAAAAACCTAGGACTTCAGGGAGAGATCCCAGCCCCTTCCCTGTTGTGCTAGTGTTCTGCTTGCAGGGAGTTCCATAATGCAATTCACCAGTACTGCTACCTGCAGTCTGAAGCACCTTGTTCCCACCTCATACTGCTGCACATGCAGACCACATCTGGCAATGCAGGGGTAGCGACACTAGCCTCCGACGGAAGGTTCCCACTAAACACACTAATGCAAGGTGCTTAGCAACCAGAAAATAAATGACACCGGAGAAATGCAATTAAACTAATGGATCGTGAACATGGTTGCGGGAAATTTGTTTAGAGAGCCACATATGCTAATCCTGGAAATGTACGCCTGACACCATCCCTTAAGAACAGCCAAGCTTTACTAAAAATCATTTTTAAGACCATCCTTTCCCCAAAACCAAAGGGGAGAGCAGGCAGGAGGCCCTTGACCCAAAGCAACAAGAGGTCATATCAGGCAGGTGAGCGTGCCTGGTCACCTGCGGCAAACAATGTCACTTCAAATATACCAAGGAGAACAGCTTCTGTGAGCTGGGAGGAGTTGTGTGCCCTTGTTGCAGGGTGCTGACATGCCACATAAATGATATACAGGTAAGTGTGGTGGACTAGTGACTTGCAGGCTGGTTTGCATAGCTGGACACCAGCTCTCAACTGAAAAAATTGTAAGGTGTTCATGTCATGCCAGCCTCCAGGAGAGTGGAGAGACAAACCCACTATCCTTCCGCTATTTCTTACTCTGCGCTCATGGACCTCAGGGCTGCAGCATTGCCCGCTTCCAGACAGCAACTCTCTCTGGTTAACTTATTGAAAGAAATGTCTCAGAGTGGTCATTCCCTGCAACCCCACTCTCCCCCAGCATCACCAGCAACATTCAGGTGTCTTCCATCCCATACGTTGCACACAATGGCCATCTATGAGCTAAGCTTTCATACGCTTGAGTTTGGACTGACTGCCCTCCACAGAGGTCATTTTTAAAAAATGATTAGCATTTTCATAAAATGCTCAAGGCTACTGCTACTCTAACCTTTCCCCCAGATGCTGTTCAGAACCATTTAAGTACTTAACAATCATACATAACCAAGGCTGATTCACTGGGCAAGAAAGAAGGTATAGGTTTATGCTGCAAACTTTAAGCCCCCTGAGCAAATTGTATATTCACCCGCACAGTCCTTGCACTGCAATGGCAAGAGGCACATATATATATTTATTAATATGGGTATTTATTTATATACTGCTTGTAGCAGTTCACAGCTATAAAATCCATTATAAAATACATACATGGTTAAAATACCCAGTAGCAATTTGCTCAGAACATTTAAGAGCATACTAAATAAAATACAGAATAGCACAAGTTGAAAGCCTTGACTATTTGAACAGGCTTTTTTTAAATAACAAATTAAAAAAATAAAAGTTGAAGTTCAGTTTTGGGGGCCAGTTTGCCTAAACAGGTGTGTCTTCAGGAGCCGGCAGAATGCCAATACTGATGAAACCTCTCCTTTTCAGCTGGGAGAGCATTCCACAGCACTGGTGGCACCAATGAAAAAGCCCTGAAACCAGAGACTGCAGCACAACGCGGTGAGAATTGCCTTTTGCCAAACATCCTACCCAACCTCTCGGAAATCCAGTTTGTCATCTCTTAAGTAAAGTTAGAATCTTCTATTGAATCACAAGCTTATTCATGCCTGCAAGGAAAAAAAATATGAGCTAACCAACTCTCTATATCTTAGTATTTACCGGTAACTACCCAGGATCGCATTTAAATACAAAGCCCAGATGGATTTCTTTCTGATGAACATGTGAAACTAGAAATCTCACTTTCAATGGTGATCTCTCTGCCCCAAGAAAAATACTGCAGGCAGCTACCTAGTGACAGGTCACACACACGTGAAAAAGGTTCACATACTTCATCACTGACCCAGGATCTCTAGCTCTCCCTAGAGTATTCAGAAAAGAGAGGTTGGAAGTAGCTTAGACTTCCAGGCAAACAGATCTTACATATGAGCAAGCATTGCAGCGTTCAGTGGGGCTTTACATCATCGGTAAGCATGTACAGGATTGCAGCCTTCACAGCACTGCTTTGTTAAGCAACTTCAGCATTAAAGAAAAGAATCGTCCTCTTGCTAGATCACGGACTCATACGTTACTTGGATCACGAACATGCACTGGTCAATTGCACACCTTTCTGCAAAGTCCATTGACATGCTCTCTGCCAAACCTTCCTCTGAAATCGTTACAGAAAAACCAGGCAAACAAAAATAAAATAAGACTAAGAACGAGCCACGGTCCAAGGTTTCAAAAACTCTGCAAAAGACTTATTCAAGTCCTGCTCTCGCTTCATCGCATCTTTGGCTGATTTTTATTTTTTAAATGGTTTTTACTGTACTGATGAAACCGTATCACTTAACCATTTCTGAAACCAACCCCTCTCCGGGGAGGAAGGCGGGGAGCAGAAAGCATGCTGCCTTTTTTATTTGTGAGTATTTCTTCTTTTCTTTTCCTTACAATCTGAAGCGATCCCCTACTCGCAAGGGAAACTCCTTTTGCGCGAAGGCGGCGGCGCGGCGGATGAAAAGCCGAGCATCCTTTCCCGAATCGAAGGGATACAGGTAACAAATGAGAGATGAAAGGTAGAGAGAGAGAGAGAGAGAGAGAGAGAAGGGAAGGTCCACACAGGAAGCGTCAGCCCGGAGAGCTTTCCCGGTGCCCAAAGAGGCCAGCCCAGAGCGCAAAGGAGAAACCGCTGCAGGGGGGTGGAGGGGGGGACGGACCCGGTGCACTTCAACTCACCTTGAGCTGCTGCCAGTCCTCTGGTGCTGATCACACTTGCTATCAAAGTGGCCACATACCAAATCATAGTACTACCGCCCGCCGACCAGGAGCATCATCCTAGCTGCAAAGCGCCCTGCCCTGCCGGGGACCTTCTCATCTGCCCAGCCCAGCCCAGCCCGGGGCGAGTGCACAAGGCGCGCTGCCTCCCCCTCGTCTCCGCTTCCTTCTCATGCCCTCCGCAGCCCTCCTCCTGGCTGCCTCCCCGCCGCCCTCGCCATCCTGCCTCTCCCCGACGTGCAGCGGCACCTGCGCGGCTCGCGGAACGCACAGCCAGCAATGAGCGAGCGAGCGAGCGCCAGCCAGAGCGCACAACTCCTCTCCGGCGCGCAGCCTAGCCTGGGCCATTTGAGCCTCCTGGGCGACGCCCCCGCCGGCCGACGATTGGACGGCCGGGGAGAGAGGCGGGCCCCCATTGGCTCCGGGCGCAGACAACGCTAGGGAGGGGGGAGGGAGGGAGAGAAGCATCCCCCTCCTCCCCCCTCCTCCCAAGGTGGGTTGGAGCGTGCAATGCACAGAGCCGCAGAATCATGCGCAATGCCAGGGAGAAGGAGTTGGGTGCCTCCCCCCTTCTCTCCCTCCCCAGTCGCCTTTTCCTCCCTCCTTCCCTCTCTCCCTCCCTGCTCAAGCTGCATGGCCGGTTCCCCAAGAGGAGGGGGCTCCCTGGAGCAGGGTGAAGGGAGCAGCAAGGAGGAGGGGGTCCGTGCAGCGCGGGGGGGGGGCGGGGTGCTGGCTGCAGCCCCAGCTCTGCAGAGCTCCCCATTGCAGCTGGTGTGGAGGAGAAGGGAGGGAAGAGGAGGAGATGCCCCTTTCCAGAGCTCCGATGCACTTGCTCTCCACTTCGCCCGCCGCTTCCCACACTCCTGCCGATGACTCCGATCCCCGAGTGGGATGGCGGAGCTGTCAGCCTTTCACCCACTCGCCCTGCTTGCGCTCCTGCAGCTGAAACTCCTCTCTTCTCCCTCACCAGCCCTCCGTTCCTGCTGGTCTCCCTCCTTCCCCTGCCACCAACGACCAAGGTTTGCTTTGGGGGAGCCTGTGTGTATTGCATGCCGGAATTAGTAACCTTTTCCCTCTCCCCCAATATTCTGAGTGTGGTTGATTTCCCCCCCCCCGACTCCACAATTGAGTTTTAGGGTGCTGCAGGGTTCGCCTCCTAGCAAAATGCTCGTAGTCATGATGATGGACGGAGAGGTTTGGGGAGGGGGAGTCTTGGATCTTGCAAAGTCCGGGAGGGGGGCGTGCTTCCCACTCAGAGGCACATTGCAGCAGCCCTACCCTCCCGGACCCTCTCATGGGAGTCGTGCTGTCTCAGTGGCAGAGCACATCCTTTGCATGCAGACGATCCCAGGAGCGGAGACCTTCAAGGCAGGGCTGCGGGTAGAAGTCCGGGGACCCACTCAGCAGAACGAGCAGGAGGAGGCGGGTCCGAATGCATCAGGGCTAGCTTACCGCGTTTTGGAGTGACGTAATACTAGGCTTCCCCCAAAGAAGCCACTAGGAGAACAGGGTGCAGGAATAGATGGGCCGTTGGTCTTATCCATCTAAAGAGAAGGGCTGCAGCTTAGCGCAGGAATGTCCCAGCATCTCCAGGAATGTCCCCTTCCTGAAACCCTCTGCCAGCCAGGATGGACAATGCTAAGCTGGGTGGACCAATGATCTGACTCAATACAAGGCAGCTTCCTGCATTTCTCTGTAATGGTGGGATGTTATAAAGACCATAACGTCCATAATATAAAATCACCTCACTTCCCCGCTGGGTCCCAGATGAGAAAGCCCTCCTGTCTGAAACCCTCGAGAGATGCTGCCAATCAGTGTGGACAGTACAGGGCTAGATGGGAGACTGTTCTGACTCGGTAAAAGACAGCTAGCTCCCTGTGTGCTTAAGCGGAGGCGGGGTGTTTATCCCAGCCCATTATCCCCACCATGCAGCCCTTGGCTCTTGCTCTGATATGTGAAAAGTGCAACTGAAAACACCATTAGGGTGAAGGCTAAACCCACTCGCATCGCGCCAGCCATTGAAAGTCGCACCTGCTCCTCTGGTCGCCTAATTTTCTTTGTGTCTGGGTTATGCTGCAGCTGGGAGGGGGGACTGTTTTCAGCCCAAGGGCCATATCCCTTCATAGGCAACCTTCTGGGGCCACATAGCAGTAGTGAGCGGGGCCAGAGGCAAAGGTGGATGGAGCAACAGGTCATGTGTGACTCTTGCTTCATGCAGAGGGCCGCTGGAGGTTGCTGCACACACATGTACAAATATAGTTACATCTTCCAATAGACACTATCACAGTGCAATGCATAGCTGTCAACGTTTTCCTTTTTTTAAGGGAAATTCCCTTATTCCAAATAGGATTCCCCACAAAAAAAGGGAAAAGTTGACAGCTATGTGCAATGGTATTTTCAGCCAGGCGAAAGCATTTGAGGAAGTTAGTGGGGGGGTGGCCTGGAGGGAGGGGGGTGGCCTGGTGTTCAGGTTTCTAGCCCTTGTAATGCAATGGCACAAATTGTGGGGAGCTGAGGTGTATCTTAGAAAAGTGGGTCCTCTGGGTGCATTTATTTTGGGAATCCACATAAAAAGGGAATGTATTATTATTATTATTATTATTATTATTATGTTCCCTACAAGTGATTTTAAAAACATATGCATAAACGTATTAGGCCATAGAGAAGAAAAATCCCCATAACATTAACATTCCATACAAAATATTAAAAAACAGCCCCCACCAAACAATGTTAGAAAGCTTTGGCAGCACACTAACAATACAATAGGCTTAACTCAGTCTATGAAAGGCCTTGGGGCCAGGAGGCATGTTTTCACCTGCTTCCAAAAATATGTCAACAAAGGCACCAGGTGGACCTTGCTGTGGAGGGCATTCCGCAGGCAGGGAGCCATAACCAAAAAGGCCCTCTGTCATCCAGGGCTGGTTTTCAGCTGGAAATCACCTGAACTCAGATCTGGCACCTCTCAGCTGGGTGCCATTGCCATCATAAGAGAACAAGGGAGGCATTCATGGTGAGTTCTGGCACCTCTTTTTTCTAGAAAAAATGGCACTCGTCATCACCCTCTGAGCCTCCCTGAGAGGAGGGCCCCCAAGAAGGGCCTCAGATGACAATCAGAGGGTCCAGGTAGGTTCACATAGGGAGAGGTATTCCAAAAGGTATGGCAGGGATGCTCATCTATCAAGACTAAAGACCACCCTACCTTTTTAAGAAAGGTGGGGGGGTGTCAAAGTAACTCCTACCTACGTCTTGCCAAGCTCCAACCCTGGGTACTTAAAGTATCCTGGGCCCAAGTTGTTAAGAACCTTGTAAAGGAATACAAGACCCTTTTAATCAGCCCAATAACATAGGGAGACAGTGAAAGCTTCTAGGCACCAGAGTGCTGGTGGCAGCCTGTCCCCACGAGCAATTTATTGCGTGTGTGTGTTTGTGTGTGTGTACACATACATCAGAATTATTATTTTTTTAAGTCTGGCACAGCATTTAGGGTGACCTGATACAAAGGACAAGGCTTCTGTGCCCTTAACAGTCATACAGAAGAGAGATTTTTTGGAAGAGATGCTTTTCTCACCCATGCATAACACTCTAATAGGTCTTCATTTGGAAAAGGAAAGGTGCTAACTTGTGCAATATTTTCTCTCTCTCTCTCTCTCTCTCCACTGAAGGAGTCTCAAGGTGAATTGAACCTGAGAAGTTAATGGCACTCTGTACATGGACCATGACATTCATGTCCAGCCAGCTTTTATAAGTAAAGAAAGACCATTGCAATTGAGATATCAGGGAAAGGTACTCACACCAGATGCTGATTCTGCACTGTTTGACCTGCACAGCTAGGGGCATTCCAGACATTCAGTGTCTCGGTGGGACAAAACTACTGGGAGATCCAGGGGATTTTGCAGCTTTAAATAGTGTAACCAGAAGCCCACAGTTAATTATTTCAATTAAATGGAATGCCAGAGCTATTATAGGTCTTGTCAGTGCCACCATTAAAGCTGTGCAACATGATCCCTTGCAAATTTTCTCAGAAATAAGTGCTTTTGAATTAAATGGGGGGACTTTGTAGACCGGGTGCACAAGATTGCAGTCTTAGGCATAAAAGTGCTACTGTACACATGTACACACCAGTGACAAATGCCACAGTGTGTGCAATCACCCACAACGTACATGTGGGTTTCTTGCTATTTCCTACATGCAAATGTGTGCATGTAAAAACAAAAAATGCATTTGTTAGTAGCTGCGGACAGCGTTCTGAATCTGTCACAGTGACTGCAGGAGGGCAAGAAGCGGGAGCACAGCTTCACAGAAGGGGACGTGTTTGCATGCAGAAGGTCCCAGGTTCAGTCCCTGGTATTAAATGGGTCACATAGCAGTTAATGGGAAAGGCTTCTGCCTGTGGGCCCAGAAAACTACTGCCTCTCAGAGTAGAGAATATATAGGCTAGACAACAGGTGGAAACCTGTGGGTCCTTGCAGCCTCCTAAACCTACTCCATTCCTTCAATTCCATCAGAGTTTATAGAATCATAGAACTGTAGGAATGGGTTCCCAAGCAGGAGTCACAGATGAAGGATCCCTGTTCAAAAACCTCCAATGAAGGAGAGCCTGCCATGTTCCTTGTGGCTGATTCCCCACCCCCACCTGCTTTTAAAACTGTTTCCCCTCTTTCTACGTAGTTTCAGAACAATTAGAAGGATGGCTATTGATGTAAATAAATTGATTTCCCCACCACACACACACACACACACACACACACATTTTTTCCTAGTTGTATGGCTTGGGGTTGTGTGCTTTTATTTAAAATGCATCTCTGAGTTATTTGTGGGGCATAGGAATTCGTTCATTTCTCCCCCAAATATATATATAGTCTGGCCCCCCACAAGGTCTGAGGGACAGTGGACCGGTCCCCTGCTGAAAGAAGAAGAGGAGGAGGAGGAGGAGGAGGAGTTTAGATTTATCACTATCCTAAGGAGTCTCAAAGCGGCTAACAATCACCTTTCCCCTCCTCCCCCACAACAATCACTCTGTGATGTAAGTGAGGCTGAGAGACTTCAAAGAAATGCAACTAGACCAAGGTCACCCAGCAACTGCATGTGGAGGAGCAGGGAATTGAATCCGGTTCACCAGACTACGAGTCCACTGCTCTTAACCACTACACCACACTGAAAAAGTTTGCTGACCCCTGCACTAAAGTCAGAAAGATATTGCTTCCTGTACCAAAAAATAAATGCCTGTGTTGTTTTTTAAAAAAATAATGAAAGTAACCCCATCAAACTCAGTGGGACTTTTACTTCTAAGTGGACCTCAATCTGAGGTAACAATGGTGAAAATTCAATCAGGGTGGTTTTTATTTCAGATTAAATAATCTGGGGCACTTTTGTTGCTGGCTCCACCCACCACAGCTCTGGCTCCATGCACTACTGCCCTGTGACTTCCACAGATCACCCCCTAGGATTTCCACCCCAGTACTAAAAATTGGCAGAAAAGGACTATAGGTCACTTGACCAAGCATCTGCTTTTCATGCAGAAAGTCCCTGTGGCATCTTTGGGGAGGGCTGGGAGCAGGGCCATGAGGCAAGGGGAGGCAGTCACCTCAGGCAGAAGATCTGGGGGGGGGCTGCCCACTGCACCCTGGCTGCAGCTGTGACCCCACTGCCACACCCGTGTCCTCCCTGCCCACACTGCCACCGTGCTTTAAATGTATTTGGGAATGAGGCCAATGACATGTTCCAGAATACACCCCCCCTGTCGCCCCCCCCCCAATTCTGGTCCAGCAAGACTCTTTTTGCATTTTTTTGAGTTGTAGCAACAAGGCCCCAGGGCCAGCCAAGACCTTCTAGACAAAAGTTCCTAGAATCAGGGTCCCAGACCCTTTGCGATTTGCTTTCTTTGCAAAAACAGGAGACTTTGGGAGGAGGGGTGGGGAGAAAAAGCACCAAGTCAGCTCTTAATCCCTGGATCTGAAGTGAAAGCTTGCAAATTCCCTTCCAACAGCCTGATCACCTTGTGACTCAGATGGCATTCTTCTCATTGGGCTAAAAACAAAAACAAAAATAGGACAGAAGTGTCTAGACTCCTTGTATTAATTTATATTCTATCATCATCAACATCATCATCATCAATATTATTCCAGCCAAATGACCTGATAAGAAAACTGTCTTAAGAAGGGGGGTGCGGACTTTTACAACCTGAGGGCCACCTTCCCTTTTCAGAAACCTCCTGGGAGCCACATGCCAGTGGTGTGTAGGTTCAGAAGCAAAAGTGGGCTGAGCAAGGAATATACCTTTTACCTTTGTAAGTTAAGCTAATTTCTAAAAACACGCACACCACCCTCTCTACCTTCCATCCAGGGATGCTAAAGGCAGTTTCAGTGCTGAAGGACACATTCTTGGCAGGCAAAAATACTTGGGGGATGAAGCCAGTCCAGTGTGGTCTGCAGAGAATTCCAAGGGCCACATAGAGAGGCCTGGAGGGCTGGAGGTCTTCCACCCCAAATCTAAAGTCAGGGCAAAGACAGCCTGAGGCTTTCTAGAGGCTAACCTAACACAAGACAAACTCAAAATCTGCCACCCAAGGCAGGTGAGGACACATTACAGGTGGCCCAGTCAACCAAAATGTGTGTGTGTGTGTGTGTCAGACCCTCCAAGTGTCCCTGTTTTCTAGAGACAACCCTGATTTAGAGAAGCCATCCCGGTTTCTGATTTGATCCCTATTTTCATTGGAGAAATGGGGGGGGGGTAATGGAGTTATCTGACCCCCAAGCCCTCCTGTATAGGGAAGGTTTTTTTAAAATATTTAATGTTCAATTATGTTTTTATGTATGTTGGAAGCTGCCCAGAGTGGCTGGGGCAGCCCAGTAAGATGTGTGGGGTATTAATAGTAAAATTATCATTATGGAGTGGGATCTCCCTATTTTCATCAGAGAAATGTTGGAGGGTATGGTGTGTGTGTGTGTGTGTGTGTGTGTACACCCATGCAAGTGATTATGAGCAGATTCTACTGTGCAAATTATTGTTTTACATGACAAGGGCAAATCATGCTTGCACATTGTGCAAAACAGTGAAATGGTTGGAAAAAAATGCAGGCACACACACACAGACGCACGTCTGGAGCTTCTTCTAGAGTAGCGTTGGCCTTGGCTGCAAAGAGTCTCCCATGCAGTGGGGGGGGGCATGGAATTACCCATGGTTATATTCATACCAAGCATTTAGACCAATATGATGCCATTTCAAATGGTCATGGCTTTCCTAAAGCATTCTGGAAAGTGTAGTTTTTTTAAGGGAGCAGAGAGTTGTTAGAAGACCCCTCTTCCCTTCTCAGAGCTACAATTCCCAGAGTTCCCTGTGAAGAGGGATAGGCTGTTAAACCACTGTGGGGATTGTAATTCTGTGAGGAAAAATAGGGCTCCCCTACAACTCTCATTAACAACCATTAACAAACTACAGCTCCCAGAATCCCTTGGGGGGATGCCATGACTGTTTAAAGTGTCATCATAGTGCTTTAAATTCATGGTTTGAATGTGGCCCAACTCTATCCTCCGTCACACAAAGGCCCAGAATGAGGTGGCCTCAACCAACACCTCTTAGCACTTCCCAATTCAACCAACAAGGCAACATCAGGGATGTGGGTTGGGCTGCCAATGAACTTTGCCAGTTCCTCAAAACTAGGATTAGGAGAGCAAAACAAGCCCTCCAGTGAGATTTTGGAAGACATCAAGTAAGTTTTGAGATTTTATTTTAGCTCATTGCGTCTTTCCTTCCTCTCCCCTTTCCCTAGATGATCAGTGGTTCATCACTGACTAACTGTCACAGCTGGCTTGAGGGAGGAAACTATTTTTGATCTTCCAGTACCAGTCAGAATGATCCACCTGTGATTATGACTTTTTTCGGGGTGGGGGGGATAAAGCGATGTGTTAACTCATGCAGAATGGGTCAATTGAATCATATTAGCAGTTCTTCCTCCCGCTAGCACATTTCCCCAACATACCGTATTAGTCATCCGTCCCACTAATAGACTCACTTGCACAACATTCGCTGTATCAGACGGCAACAATTGTCTGTCGTGTCTTATTAACCTCCTATACGGCTTCGACTTGGGGAATATAATGCCCTGGTCTTATCTTGTCAATTACCTTTCCAATGAAACCCTGTCTTCGGTCGCTCCTTCCCTCCCCTCTCTAAGAACATAGGAAGCTCTCTTATTATGAGTCAGACCACTGGTCCATCAATTGGCAGCGACTTGCAGGTGGGGCTCTCTCTCTACTCCATCCTTATCTGGAAAGGCTGATGAGGACTGAACCTGGGACTTTCTGCATGTAAGCCAATGCTGCTACCACTGGGTTGCATGCTGTGGGAAACTGGGAAATCACAGGGCATTTAGATGCCCACCCACCCGCAGCCAGGGTCTCATGTGTTCTGTTGGTCTATATTTGGGGATCACTTTTAGAAAGTTGGTGTGCATCACCAGGAAGGCAATGGATAGAAGATGAAAGGGACCTGCAATGAGAGGCAGGCTAGAGAGGCTTCCTTGGCATGTGAGGTTGAGGGAAGAGAGGGATGAAAATGGGGATATCTAAATAATAACAATAATGATAATGTTATTATTTATACCCTGCCCATCTGACTCGGTTGCCACAGCTGCTCTGGGTGGCTTCCAACATATATAAAAACATTTTGTCATTTTGTTGTTGTTTAGTCATTTAGTCGTGTCCGACTTTTCGTGACCCCATGGACCAGAGCATGCCAGGCACTCCTATCTTCCACTGCCTCCCGCAGTTTGGTCAGACTCATGTTTGTAGCTTCGAGGACACTGTCCAACCATCTCGTCCTCTGTCGTCCCCTTCTCCTTGTGCCCTCCATCTTTCCCAACATCAGGGTCTTTTCCAGGGAATCTTCTCTTCTCATGAAATGGCCAAAGTACTGGTGCCTCAGCTTCAGGATCTGTCCTTCCAGGGAGCACTCAGGGCTGATTTCCTTAAGAATGGATAGGTTTGATCTTCTTGCAGTCCATTGGACTCTCAAGAGTCTCCTCCAGCACCATAATTATATAAAAGCATAATAAAGGATTAAACATTTTTTAAAAAATAACTTCTCTATACAGGGCTGCCTTCAGATGTCCTCTAAAGGTTGAATAGTTACTGATCTCCTTGGCTTGGGGGGGTCACATAGCTCCATACCCTCCAACATTTCTCTGATAAAAATAGGGATGTCCTAAGGAAAAGCAGGACAGTCTGGGATCAAATTAGAAACTGGGACAGCTTCTGTAAATCTGGGACTGTCCCTGGAAAATTGGGACACTTGGGGGGTCTGGGGGTGGGCTTCTTTTCCCTGGAAGCAGCCAGTTTGCCACCAGTTGCACCCGTGTCCTCATAAGGAGCAACATCTGTGAATCGCAATAAGGTGAAGCATAATAAAACAAGTTGTGGCTGTATATAAATTTTGTTTAATATAATTCTTTTTTAAAAAAAGTTCTCAGGGTTGCAAGGCCTTCAGTGAAGGCAAAAGAAGACCGCTACAGCAGATGCCTGACTCCACTGTGTCTGGAGGGCATCAGGTGGAGGACAAATGAGTTTTTCAGTGTTGACTGGAGCCAAGGATTGGGCTTGGCATGGGGTGAATGGAAGCTGACAGCGCAGGGCTTCTCTGAATGTTATCTCCCCCCGTTAATGAAGCCCTGCAGAAGTACAGCAGGTCCAAGGCAGACAGTGACAGAGAGGATCTTTGGCAGGTGTCTTCCATTTCCCCCATCACTGAAATGCAAGCCTGGGCTGGGAGGCAGCCATCTTGTCAAGGTCTAATGTTTCCACTGTGCTGCCACTCACTGACTGAGGGGGAATCAAAGGGTTTTAAAGCTGCTGCTATTGAAAGAGTTTTTCTCTCTCTTTCTCTCTATACACACACACATCTAGCAAAGAATTAACTGTGAGACGGGTAGGTCAGGCCTCAGCCAAGTCCTGGGACAGGCCTATAGCTGGGGGTCCAGTTCAGGCAGAGAATGCTGGCCCCGGGTCTGAGAGGAGCCTGGGCAAATTTGATGTCCTACTTGTGCTGTCGTTGCAGCAAAGCAAAAACAAAAATCAGATAAATCTACTCCCACTAATGGGCAACCCTTGAGAAATTTACCCTAGTAATAGAGAATTCATTCAACTATATTTTCTTGTTAGTTTTCAGCCTGAGGCTGGCATGTCTTAAGTATTTGTTAAATGATTTCTTTGTATTTCATTTTCCTTTTTTCCCGTATCTGTGTATTAGGAAGTATGGTCATGATCCAACCAAATTCAAGCATTTTGGATTATTTCAATGTACAAATTAAACCTTTGTTTAACCCTATCTCTTGCTGAAATAAATTGGATTAAAGGTTGTGATTCAGCAGGATTGATTTACAAGGAGACATGCATAGAGTCAGGCTGCAGAAGGATTGGATGGTGGAGAGTTTGTGCCACACATTTTTATACTTCATTTTTATGGATTTTCTTATATGCTTTTGTTAACACTCTCTCTCTCTCTCTCTCTCTCTCTCTCTCTCTCTCTCTCTCTCAAATGTCACTATGGTTTATGGTAACTTACAACATAACCAAGGCAGCAATCTTACCATACTTCCCTGGAGGTAAGTCCCATTGAATTCAGTGGGACTTACTTCTGAGTAGATAGGATTCCGCTATAAATTTGAAATTTGATCTTACCTGACAGCTACATGTTTTCTGACAGTGCTATGCTTTGCATCCCTCACTCTCTTTTTTAATACAGAAAATATTTGCAACCCTCTCAGTGATGCTGTACGAGGAAGGACCAACACTCGCTGAGAGCATCTGCTTTACATGCAGAAGGTCTCAAGTTCAATCCCTGGCTAGGGGTTGGGAAAGTTTCTCTGTGTGAAACCCTAGGGGGCTGCTGCCAGCCAGTGTTGACAGTACTGAATTAGATGGTATGACTTGGCATAAGTCAGTTTCCTATTTTCCTATGCACCACCAGGAACATAGGAAGCTGTCTTGTGTTGGGTCATTGGTTCATCTAGTTCAGTATTACCTATACTGATTGGCAGTGGCTCTCCATGGTCATATTTTAATTAATAATGTTTTAATGCCCCGGTGGATTTGTTATTCTGCATTTCAATTGTGTATTATAATTGTAAGCCACTTAGAAGATGTTTGGGCATATAAGGGGTATATAAAAACATCTTTTCATTCCTCATATGAATGGGCTGAAGCATTGCAGCTTCATTGGGATTGGATATTGCTGAGCTGTGCCAGGATCATTTGTTTTCTTTCTAGTATCCAAGGTACCAGTGCAGTGCAGCATCTTCACATGTGACCTCCTTGCATATGTGGTGACTTTCCATTGGTCTTGGAATACAAAATCTGGAGTTGCTTAGCATAAAAAAGAGTTTCTTAATCATTATGGTCTTCGTTACAGCATGCATGCAGGTAGAGAGGATCAGCAAGTGTAGGTTGTGTGGGTGGAATCTTTTAATGAGACAGACCAACTCGTGAAGAGCCCCATGACCTGGAGCATGGAAGGACGATTTACAGGAGATGGGTAAAAATGGTAGGAGAGAAAAACAACAGTGACTTTACTGTGGGTGTCTGCTAGAGACCGCCAAGCCAGACTGAAGACTCGGATGATGCCTTCCTAGAGCAGATTACCAAGCATTCAAAAAGAAGAGATACAGTAATCATGGGAGAATTCAGCTACTCTGATATCTGTTGAAACTCAAACCCTGCCAAGAATCTAAGGTCTCTAAGGTCTAACAAATTCCTCCATTGCGTCGCTGACCATTTCATTTGCCAGAAGGTGGAAGAAACAACAAGGAGAACATCTTTCTTGGACTTGGTCCTCACCAACTTGGAATATCTGAATGATGAAAAAGAAATACTGGAAACTATGGGAGGAAGTGATCATGTCCTCTTGGGTTTCATAATACAGAGGTAAGGGAAAGTTGAGTGTAGTCGGACATCCACTCTGGATTTTAAGAAGGCTGGTTTAAAAAATGCTTAAGGAACTTCTGGGTGAGATCCCATGGTGAGAGGCCCAGCATGGGTTTCTCTAAAACAAGTCATGCCAGATGAATCTCCTTCCTTCCTTCCTTCCTTCCTTCCTTCCTTCCTTCCTTCCTTCCTTCCTTTCTTTCTTTCCTTCTTTCCTTCTTTCCTTCTTTCCTTCTTTCCTTCTTTCCTTTTAATAGAGTTACAAGTTTGGTGGATATGAGGAATGCTGTGGACATAGTATATATTGATTTCAGTAAGGCTTTTGACAAGCTGGAACATGTGCAGAGGAGGGCAACCAAGATGATCAAGGGTTTGGAAACCAAGCCGTATATGAGGAAGGGTTGAGGGAGTTTGGTATGTTTAGCCTGGAAAAGAGGAGACTGAAAGGAGATATGATAGCCATCTTCAAATATCTAAAGGGACATCACATGGAAGATGGAGCAAGCTTGTTTGCTGCTGCTCCAGAGGCTAGGACCTGAACCAATGGCTTCAAGTTACAAGAAATGAGGAAGTATTTTCTGATAGTAAGAACTGTTTAGCAATGGAACAGACTCCCTTGGACGGTGGTGGACTCTCCTTCATCAGAGGTTTCTAAGCAGAGGTTGGGTGGCCATCTGTCATGGATGCTTTAGGTGAGATTCCTGCTTTGCAAGGTTTGGACTAGATGACCCTCAGGGTCCCTTCCAACTCTACAATTCTATGAATACAAAAAATCCCCAAGAGCTTTCTATGGGCAGCTTAGATGAAGGTTTGATCCTTATACAATGGCTGCATAAGAGCAGAATTACAGTGGGTGGCACATTTCCCCAGTGCTTTCACCTCAGGCCATTCCTGTCCATTTATACCATCAATAGTCTTTCACTGTGTTTGTATCAAGAGTTGCCTTGAGATCCAGCAATGGGTGTTGAATCCAGAAAGACCCAATTTGCTTGCCAGCACAGAGCACTGAAGGACAGTAGAGGGCGACATTTGAAATCACATACAACTAATAGACTTTTCTAAATAATGATGGTGGTGGTAGTAGTGGAGAAAGGTAGTTTAGTAATGACTGGCCTTCTTCCTTTCCTGCATGTTGAGAGACCCTCCTGTGCTCCCATTTCTCAAGCAACAGAACAGCTATACACAAAATGCTCTATCAGTATCCATCACTCAGCCAACAAGAATATCCATAGCCCAATGGATGCGGCTGGGTTCTGTAAATGGCAGGCTGGCTCCTGGAGGAGACACAGCTCAATGGCAGAGCACATGCTTTGTACAGAAGGGGTCCTTCCTTCAGTCCCTGGCATATGCAGGTAGCACTGGGAAACACTCCTACCTGAAATGCTGGAGTCCCTCTTCCAGTCAGTTTAGGTTAGCTGTGGGGAACCAAGGCCTGCAAAGTTGTTGCTGGACTACAGCTCCCATAACCCTTGACCATTTGCTGGGTTGCCTGCAGCTTATGGGACCTGGAATCTATCCATGATGGCTATGTTGGACTTTCGTTGTTGGAGGCAGTATACCTTTGAATACTATCTTCTGGGAATCACATGGGAGAGTACTGTTGTGCCTACGTTCTGCTTGCAGGTTTCTCATGAGTATCTGGCTGGCCACCATGAGAACAGAGTGCTGGACTAGGTGGGGCTTTGGCCTGATCCAGCAGGGCTTTCATCTGTTCACCACCCTTGGTAGACAGTGCTGAGCTAGGTGGACCAATGTTACATCAGCATCCTATGTTCCTTGCTTCAGCTGAAATATGAGGCAGATGAACCCATCTGGCTCTCAGGGTTCCTTGAGGGCTGCATCACCACACATAACCATTATCATCCCAACCACCCTGTGACGTAGGTTAGGCTGACACACTGTGACTTGGCCTGTCAGCTTCATGGCCAAGTGGGGATTTGAACCCTGGTCTCCTAGGTTCTAGTCCAGCACTCTAACCACTACACTACACTGCACTGGCTGTCATTGGAACGTTTCAATGTCCTTCAGATTAGCTTTTGCTTTGTGCCAGGTACCGTACTTTATGTCTACAGCCCTGTCATGTGTGGCTTCGCAAGATCTGTTTTCTGTGTCCTCTCTGCCTGGGAAGCAGGACCATGGATAGCTCACTGTGGAGTTTTCCAGAGCCTAAGAAGTGACTTCTTTAAAAAGCACAGCTGCTTCTCTAGTGACTTCAGAAGCTATATAAAGGTTTTTCACAGGGTCAGTAAATTATATCATTGTTAAGACTAACTGGTACACAAAAAGCTGCCTCACTCAGGATTTAATACACACCCACTTCCAGTGAACATACCTTTTCTTTTTCTTTTCTTAATTTGCAATGCTATATATCCACCAGGATTTAGCAGATCTATGTTATGGCACTTCAGCTCCCCCCAAGTTCTCTATTCCACACCTTTAACTTACATTGAGAAGATCAAGAAATGGGAGGAGGACAGAATCATTTTTTAAATATTTAAATACAGGGAGAGATTAATTTTTAAAAAAAAATCAACAAAGAGGGGAAACAAATAGGCATTTTGAACTGAGGCGCTTTGTTGAATTACTTCAAGGAGTTTGGTGCAGTATCACCCCTTATATTCACAACAACCCTGCAAAGTAGGTTAGGGTGGGTGAAGTACCACATAATGCAATTCAAGGCTGAGAAGGAAGTTGAACCTTGGTCTCATGGAGCACTGTAACCACCACACTACACACACTCTCGTGGTCTGAAGCCTTGCTTAGTTTTGTCTGTTGATTATTTCAGTGTTACAGTTGGATGGAGGAATCCCACACAGTTTGAGCCCAGCCAGAACTGTGTGGCATGCTTTCAGGTTACATACAGGTATGTTGCAAATAAAATAAAAGCAACATCTATTAGTCGCATTTTAGGGAGCTCAGGAAAGTGTGCACAGTCTCCCTGCCTTCAAATTCATAGCAACCTGTGAGGCAGATAAAATGGAGGGCCCCTCCAGATGACCTATTTACCAAACATTCATCCCGATTTGCCTGCACAAAGCTTATGCGGAGGCTAGAATATATATCTGGCCTTTGCTGAGCATTCATTAAAAGTCTGATCTTTTGCAGAAGCAAGTTTGTTGCGCAAGACTATAATTGCACAACCTGGATTTGCCGGTAAACAATTGAATCCCCATCCAAAAGCATTTGCATTCTGTTTTTTATTGACCATTCATTCTGACTTGTTATGGAGGAGGTAGACAACAATAAGCATCCATCCTGATTTGCTTGCATGGATAATAAAGGGAGGAAATTTTGCTATACTTGCCCTGAATATTATTGTATACATTTTTCATACTTGCTCAGTGTTTGTTCTTTATTTGGATTCATTTTCCCCTTATTACATATATATTTTTAACTTCGTTCAGTCAATTGTTATTATGTACTTGATTTGATGTTTTGTTGTTGTTTAGTCCTGTCCAACTCTTCGTGACCCCATGGACCAGAGCACGCCAGGCACTCCTGTCTTCCACTGCCTCCCGCAGTTTGGTCAGACTCATGCTGGTAGCTTCGAGAACACTGTCCAACCATCTCATCCTCTGTCGTCCCCTTCTTCTTGTGCCCTCCATCTTTCCCAACATCAGGGTCTTTTCCAGGGAGTCTTCTCTTCTCATGAAGTGGCCAAAGTATTGGAGCCTCAGCTTCAGGATCTGTCCTTCCAGTGAGCACTCAGGGCTGATTTCCTTAAGAATGGATATGTTTGATCTTCTTGCAGTCCATGGGACTCTCAAGAGTCTCCTCCAGCACCATAATTCAAAAGCATCAATTCTTTGGCGATCAGCCTTCTTTATGGTCCAGCTCTCACTTCCATACATCACTACTGGGAAAACCATGGCTTTTACTATACGGACCTTTGTTGGCAAGGTGATGTCTCTGCTTTTTAATATGTTGTCTAGGTTTGCCATCGCCTTTCTCTCCAGGAGCAGGCATCTTTTAATTTCGTGACTGCTGTCACCATCTGCAGTGATCATGGAGCCCAAGAAAGTAAAATCTCTCACTGCCTCCATTTCTTCCCCTTCTATTTGCCAGGATGTGATGGGCCCAGTGGCCATGATCTTCACTTTTTTGATGTTGAGCTTCAGACCATATTTTGCGCTCTCTTTCACCCTCATTAAAAGGTTCTTTAATTCCTCCTCACTTTCTGCCATCAAGGTGGTGTCATCTGCATATCTGAGGTTGTTGATATTTCTTCCGGCGATCTTAATTCTGGTTTGGGATTCATCCAGCCCAGCCTTTCGCATGATGAATTCTGCATATAAGTTAAATAAGCAGGGAGACAATATACAGCCTTGCCGTACTCCTTTCCCAATTTTGAACCAATCAGTTGTTCCATATCCAGTTCTAACTGTAGCTTCTTGTCCAACATAGAGATTTCTCAGGAGACAGATGAGGTGATCAGGCAGTCCCATTTCTTTAAGAACTTGCCATAGTTTGCTGTGGTCAACACAGTCAAAGGCTTTTGCATAGTCAATGAAGCAGAAGTACAGTGGTACCTCGCAAGACGAATGCCTCGCAAGACGAAAAATGCACAAGACGAAAGAGTTTTCCGTTTTTTGAGTCGTTCCGCAAGACGAATTTCCCTATGGGCTTGCTTCGCAAGACGAAACGTCTTGCGAGTTTTGCGAGTTTGTTTCCTTTTTCTTAAAGCCGCTAAGCCGCTAAGCCGTTAATAGCCACTAAGCCGCTAAGCCGTTAATAGCCGCTAAGCCGCTAAGCCGCTAATAGCCGCTAAACCGCTAATAGCTGTGCTTCGCAAGACGAAAAAACCACAAGACGAAGAGACTCGCGGAACGGATTAATTTCGTCTTGCGAGGCACCACTGTAGATGTCTTTCTGGAACTCTCTAGCTTTCTCCATAATCCAGCGCATGTTTGCAATTTGGTCTCTGGTTCCTCTGGTTCCCTTTGAAATCCAGCTTGCGCTTCTGGGAGTTCTCGGTCCACATACTGCTTAAGCCTTCCTTGTAGAATTTTAAGCATAACCTTGCTAGCGTGTGAAATGAGTGCAATTGTGCGGTAGTTGGAGCATTCTTTGGCACTGCCCTTCTTTGGGATTGGGATGTAGACTGATCTTCTCCAATCCTCTGGCCACTGCTGAGTTTTCCAAATTTGCTGGCATATTGAGTGTAGCACCTTAACAGCATCATCTTTTAAAATTTTAAATAGTTCAGCTGGAATATCATCACTTCCACTGGCCTTGTTATTAGCAGTGCTTTCTAAGGCCCATTTGACTTCACTCTCCAGGATGTCTGGCTCAAGGTCAGCAACCACACTACCTGGGGTATACGAGACATCCATTTCTTTCTGGTATAGTTCCTTTGTGTATTCTTGCCACCTCTTCTTGATGTCTTCTGCTTCTGTTAGGTCCTTTCCACTTTTGTCTTTTATTATGGTAATCTTCGTACAAAATGTTCCTTTCATATCTCCAATTTTCTTGAACAGATCTCTGGTTTTTCCCATTCTATTGTTTTCCTCTATTTCTGTGCATTGCTCGTTTAAGAAGGCCTTCTTGTCTCTCCTTGCTATTTTTTGGAAATCTGCATTCAATTTCCTATATCTTTCACTATCTCCCTCGTATTTTGCTTGCCTTCTCTCCCCCACTATTTGTAAGGCCTCGTTGGACAGCCACTTTGCTTTCTTGCATTTCCTTTTTATTGGGATGGTTTTAGTTGCTGCCTCCTGTATAATGCTACGAGCCTCCATCCATAGTTCTTCAGTCACTCTGTCCACCAAATCTAAATCCTTAAACCTGTTCCTCACTTCCACTGTGTATTCATAAGGGATTTGATTTAGATTGTATCTTACCAGCCCAGTGGTTTTTCCTACTTTCTTCAGTTTAAGCTTGACTTTTGCTATAAGAAGCTGATGATCTGAGCCACAGTCAGCTCCAGGTCTTGTTTTTGCTGACTGTGATTTGATGTTTAAGATTTACCAAAACTTAATAAAAAAACCTAAACATCCATAAAATCTTCTGACTTCTATATGACCAGAATGAAGCGTAATGCATAAAGATAAGAGTCATATGCAGTGTTCCACCCACTTTTACGTCACCCCACCCACTAATAACATGTGGCCCATGATGGAAAGTAGTCCGTCTCAAACAGCTTACCCACTCTGCCTCTAAAATGACTTGCATTGGCATAAGTCATACTATTCCCCTGTTTTGGGGACATGGGAGAGACTATAGCTCAGAATATTTTGAGCTGAACTGGGAGAAGCTTGTGTGCCGCTACTTAACACACCCAGGCAAAGAAAACTAACAGCAGAGAGGTCTGATTAGCCTTTCTGTGACGCTTGAGACAAAGGTGACATCAGATGCACACTGAGTTCCTCCTAATATCATTTTTATTGTACATCTGTGATGCTATTGGCACAGTTATACTTGACTCTGCTTTCAATACTGCTTGTGTTTGCAAAAGTTTCAGGGCAGAAATGTAAAAGATATAAGTTTAATGTGCATGAAATATAATGTTTATATGCCTTGAAGTTTTTTTGAGGGAACAAGTGTAAAGGTTTGCATTTGCAAAGTAGATAAGTTTGCATTAGGCAGGAGGTTTCACTCTGGTAAATGCAGCAGAAAAGGTTGGATGTTTCCATTTCAGTCTTTAAGTGAACTGATGAGTCATCACCGGAAACCCGAACAATCTCTCTTCAGGGAAGAAGAAACCTGAGACCTCAGAGTCTAAGTCACTAATGGAACCATCCACAAAGATGGAACAAGCAAGTTGCTTAATATCTCTCTCTGGGACCAGACAGAGGAACATTTATTGAATTGTACTGAGGACTAAAAAGAAGATATAACCACATTGCTTGCTTGATTAAGAGCAATGTGTTATAATTAAACTCTATACAATACAAAGTAACTATTTTAAGACTTTTCTGCAGTAAACCTTTGAAACTCATTCTTGTGGTGGAGAGCAGTTTATTTTCTACTCTACACAAGCTCCAGATCAGGAATTCTGTTGCAACAGAATCCAGCAAGACATACTGCTTTGTTTCCAATTGGTGCATGTGCTTTAGCTTTCTGCTGAAATCCTGTAACTTTTTATACCACAAATGTTCTCTCTCTCTCTTTGTGGGGGGGGGGGCATGCATGTCTTGCATTTGTTGTGCTATAGTTCACGAATGTCCTTCCAGTTGGCAATAATTCAATAATGCCGAGGATGCATCACAGGACAACTTAGAAAGTGGAATGGTGTGTGAGCAGAGCAGTATAAATGCACCACCAATGCAAGATTATGCATCCATGGCATGTTGCAGACTACACCTGCAAAGAAGCACCATTCTGGAGGGATCCACTGTCTTCCTAGGCCAGTGGTTTGAAGTGGCCATTGACTTGTTTGATTGTTTGTTCCTTGGGTTGCTTGTAAGCCTGCAGCAGTCACTGGAACAAGGGAACCAGAAACATTTTAATGAACACAGGGGACTGATGCCTTCAGGCCTTTTGGAGCTCGAGAATCCCATCCCAGAACAGAAGATGTTGCATAGGAAAACAAGCAAGCGTATCAGAATGATTGTGCCTGATCTGCATGGCATGGGTCTACAGACCCCTGCAAAGAAGCATAGGAGGGCTGTACTTGCAAGAGAGATACAGTGGTTGATGGGAAGCTTAAAGTGTTCCCCACTTGTGGCTTTTCTCTCCACACCCCTGGGGCATTTTTCCTTGTGTGATGTGGGAATGTTAGCTGGGGGGCAGGGGAAGGATATGGGGCAAGTCCATGGTGGGTAGAGAGTTCAGTGCAACCTCTCCCTCTCTCTTTCTCTCTCACCACTGCTTTCCCTTCTCCTCCAAATTATCCTGCCAATTTGCATTACCCAGGATTCCCAGGCCTGCATTTACCACAAGAAGCATACATCAGCTTGTACTTGGGGGAATGTCGTGGGGCAATGGAGAGGAGAAGATTTATGAGAGGGGAGAGTAAACTGGTTATGTCATTGAAGGCATCGTTTAATCAGCTAGGAGCTGCATCGGCCCTTTATTGCATTGGTTTTTCCATCTCAGCAGCATTATGCTGAGCACTGATAGATGAATCAGTATAAAGGTGTCAATCCCGTCCTCAGATGTGGAGACATATATATCTGGTCTGCAGAACATGCAAAGAAGGAGTGGCATCAACATCCAACTGCGGGAGCACTTGCCAAGGGCCCACGGGGTTGGCAGCTATGTCAAATTGAGCCCACTTGCTACCCCAAACTCAATTTTTACCTGGCAGTGGGTGTCTGTCTGCAGTTTCAAAATGTCCCAGGTTGCAGTGCTGTGAATATCCTGTGGAAGCCATGTTGTTCAATTCAACAATTGCAGTGGAAGCAGACTGGACGCCACAACAGTGCCGCTATTCGCAGCCTTGACGGAAGCTCAACGGAACATATCCACAATGCTCAGGCCCTATGGATGGCAGGTGAAGCCCAGTTGATGGTGCCACTTTAGGCTGCTGCCCGGTTGGCTTTGACCCATGACAGGGCCTTCTCAGTGGTGGTTTCCCTGCTTCTGGAATGCCCTCCCTGGGCGTTGATTTTTGAGATAAGTTTAAAGACTTTCAATCTATATAAAGTGAAAGAGGTGTCTAAAGAGAGTTCACTGGCAAGATAAGATTCATGATCCCAACTAAGCATCGTGCTGCCTTTACTTCAGAGATCCTGCCTGCCTTTTCCCAAAGCTTGAGTCTCTTAACCCCAGGGTTGTGGGTTCAAGCCTCACATTGGGTGAAAGATTATTGCATTGCAGGGGGTTGGACTAGATGACCCCTGGGGACCCTTCTAACTCTTCAGTTCTATTGTTCTATTATTCTCCTACTGGAGCAGCAGTGTGGGCGCACTGGGAAACCTTGTGAATAATTGCCAATCAATATTTAGTAGTCATTAATGCAGAGCTCCTGAATTCCACAGCCTGTATTATTTATATACTGTCATCCTGGTCCTTTACAGAATAACCGAAGAGGAAACAAATGATCCCTGCCCCGAGCAGCTTACAATCTATGTGTTTGACCCACAGGGCAAGGCTATGAGCAGAAGAAAGCCGAAGTAAATTTAGCCTGTTTTAGTATTTTAACTTCTGTGTGTTTTAAAGTAGAGTTGCAATAAATCTTTCTTGATCTTATCCCTTTATCTTTTTGGTAAATTGCTTTGAGGGTTTTGTTTTGTTTTTACAATCAAGTGGTGTATAAATTTTTATCATACAAACAAACAAATGGGATGTGGCGCTTTGTATTTTACAGAACTAGCATTTCCCAGCTGCTAAAAGCATAAGAACAGAAGGATAGCCTGCTACATCAGGCCCAGGGCCCATTTAGACCAGCAACCTGTTCTCACTGTGACCAACCAGATGCCTGCAGGGGAAGACAGCCATCATGACTACTAGCCATCGATAGCCGTCTCCATGAATTTGTCTAATCCTTTTTTAAACCCATTTGAGTTGGTGGCCATCACTGCCTCCTGCGCCAGTGAGTTCCGTAGTTTAAGTCCTTTCTTTTATCTGTCCTGAATCTTCCATCATTCAGCTTCACTGGGTGTCCACAAGTTCTAGAGTTATGGGATGTCAAGGAGATAAAGAACTACATAACGTTTAGAAGACATCTGAAGGCAGCCCTGTATTGGGAAGTTTTTAATGTTTGACACTTTACTATGTTTTTATAAATGCTGTAAGCTGTCCAGAGTGGCTGGGGAAACCCAGCCAGATGGGCATGGTATAATTATTATTATTATTATTATTATTATTATTATTATTATTATTATTGAAAAACTACTATAGTTTACCCCGTCTCCCACCCCCAACCCCCAAGCTATCTATGGCTTGCTTTCTTCACTGCAGAGCCAAATTGCCTTCACCCCAGCCGAATTACTTCTTAACAAACCCTAGTTCCTGCATGCATTCGCTAGTGCATCGCTTCTTGAGGTCTGATCTCCTGTCCTCGCTTGCCACATAGAGGAAAAGACCAAGTAGAACCAAAAGTTCTAGAAAGAGAAGCTCTCTACGTCTCTCCTTCCTCTGTCTTCCTCCTTTCCCCTAGGAGCACATGGCCTAGAAAATAAATGCCACAGAAATAAAGGAGCAGATCTGACAGGCTGCCTTTCCCTTCCTCACCCCATTTCCTCACATGCCCTTCTCTACAAGCAACTTCTAAGTGTTGGGGATTCTGTTCTGCAAGGGAAGGGTGTTTGTTTTGCTCCAAGAGACAATGATGGACGAAGTTCCGTGGGGGGAGTGGGGGGGGTTGAAATTAAAAATGCAATATCCTCATGACACAATGAAATTGATTTTAAACCAGCTTACCCTGCCCATCGGTAATCCTGTAAGTTGTGGGCCTTCCCACAAGTCTAGGAGATTGCTCTCCTAGGCAGCATTTTTGATTTATTCAAAGCAGAGCAGCAAGATTGGGTAAGTTTAATTGGTAGTTTAGACAGCGGAAGCCTTCGTAGCTGATCAGTGGAGGCATTTGGAATAGGAGAGGGCAGGGGATTTTAAAAGGTGGGGGATGAGAGGTAAGGGCACATACATTTCTTTTCGGAGGCTATTTTGGTCTTGCTGAGTTTCAGACAACACACACATACACCATGGCAGATTTTATTATTTATTTATTTATTTATTTATTTATTTATTTATTTATTTATACCCCGCTCATCTGGCTGGGTTTCCCCAGCCACTCTGGGCGGCTTCCAACAAACACCAAAATACAATAACCTATTAAACATTAAAAACTTCCCTAAACAGGGCTGCCTTTAGATGTCTTCTAAAAGTTTGGTAGTTATTTTTCTCTTTGACATCTGGGGGGGGGGCGTTCCACAGGGCGGGTGCCACTACCAAGAAGGCCCTCTCCCTGGTTCCCTGTAACTTGGCTTCTCACAGCGAGGGAACCGCCAGAAGGCCCTCGGCGCTGGACCTCAGTGTCTGGGCAGAATGATGGAGGTGGAGACGCTCCATCATTTTAAAGCCTTAAACAACTGAGGCCCCAAATATCTGAAATATGTCTCATTTCCTACAGACCCTCAGCACCTGAGATCAGTGCAAGGGGCTCTTCTAGGGCTGTGACCTCAGAGACTTAGAAGGGTGACCCAAGAGGGGGCATTTTCTGTGGTGGCCCCTAAGCTATGGAACTCCCTCCCCAGAAAGATCTGTCTGGACTTTGGCACCATTATGCAGCTTCCAGCAAATGCTGAAGATGAACCTCTTCGCCCTGGCTTTTCACACTTGAGGAGTATATTTTTAGGACCCACCTTATTTTTTATGGTTGTAAGTTGTTTTAAATATTGTTTCTAATGCTGCAACCTGCCTTGGGACCTTAGAGTGAAGGATGGGCAGTACGTAAATAAAGTAAATAAATGGATGAATGTAAGGAAATTACTGGTTTCAGGGCATCTCCTGGAGACCCAACATTTGTGTATTAATATTCTCTAGTCATTTGGAGCACAATGCATTTTCTCCATTTTTAAATCTCAACACACACACACCCCACAAACACACACCGGGGGGGGGGGAGGCATTGAGGGAGCAAAATATTTCATGAAAAAGTCCTTCAATGGAAGGTTCACCTTTGTGAGGAAAGAGAGTTGTTCCCTGCCACTGGTTCCCCTCTTTGGTGCATTTGCTTCCTGGCTGTTTCCTAGAGAGGCCTCAAACACTTCTATATTGAGAGGGCTTAGATCCATCCTTCCCAAAGGTCAAGATGCAGCTCACACTTCCCCTAGGTGCAAGCTTCTTCTCCACCCAACCAAGGAAGCTGACTCCAGTTCCTGGTCAGGTAGCCAGCTGCCCACATTGCAACCAAACAGCATCTTTGGTGGTTGGCTGGTTCTGAGAGAAACACATCCCAAAAGCTCAGGGCAAGTAACCTGGCTGTGTGGCTTCCTAGGCCACCCCCCCCCCCGTCACTTCCCTCTTCTGTAGCAAACCTAAGCTTTCCGGATGCAGAGCTGGTGAGAGACAGGTGAGTGGCAAACATGTCCTCTTCATAAAGGAGGGAAGCGTCACCAGGCTGCAGTTCCCCCTTCACTGTGATATTAACAAAGCCGTGACACCAGCAGCGGTGACAGGCACACTCCACGCCAATGGATTCATTACCATCTGATCTTTAACGCAGCACTTAGTGGGCAGCAGTGAACGAATACAGGTGTTTAATAGAAATGAGTAATCATCTTCTCCATTAGCTCATCTTTGAGGGTGACCCCCTCTCCTCCCTTCCATCCTCTCACCCTCCTCAGCTTCCCTGGATCTTTTTCAGCCCTTCATTCTGGGCCCCGCTGTTCACATTACCCCCTTCCTCCCAACTCATTTTTCTTCCTCCTCAATCTCATTTGTATTCTTCCAGCTCTCTCCATTCACTAGGTAGAGTGGGAAGATGCAGTTATGGCACCAAGATATTGGCTGTGAGGTAAAGTAGCACGAGGCCTATCCAGGCCAAATTTTGCTCTAATTAATATCCGGTGTACATTTATTTAGATAGCTGTTACATTGATATCCCACCTTTTTTTCTTTAAGGAGCTCAAAGTGGCGGATACATGGCTCATTTTATCCCCACAACAACCCTGTGAGGTAGGTTAGGCTAAGAGAAGGCCACGACTGGCCCAAGGTCACCCAGCAAGGATCCCTTCCCAGAATCAGGTTACAGGAAGCTGCCTCACACTGAATTGGTCCATTCTTCCACCGAATTCAGTATTGTCAACAGTGACTGGTAGCAACCTTCCAGGATTTTGAGATCTGAGGCTTCTTTCTAGCCCTGCCCGGAGATGAAGGTGGTTGGACCTGGGACCTTCTCCACCTTCTCCTGAGCTTCAGTGCTCTCTACTTGATCTGCTCCAAGATGGGGGGGGGGTTGTTATGTTCATGCTGCCACTTCTCAGTGAAAATCCAACTGCTCTTGGAGGCTTCAGACTTGTGCTGTGTGGGTGGTGGAATTACCAGGGAACTGGAGAGACAGCTAAAAAAGATTTGAGCTGCTCTGAATGACTGCTTTCTTATATTTCATTGCTGCAATCAAAGTCCCCCCACCCGCCTCGCCCCCAGGCATTCCAGCAAAGCCTCATCACGACTTCCTCCAAAATGTTGCTGTCATTGCCACGCTCCTCGTCTTCCCTTTCTCTCTCAATCTGTTTCTTTTGACCATGTCTGGGAGAAGAACCATAGAGCAATTTCACATTCCTTTGCTGAGATCTTTTGTCTGACGCTCAAAAAGAGGAGATTGGGAAATATCCTGGCAGGGGGAGGGAATAACCATGTTGGTTTTGAAAAGTAAGCCAGCCTTTGGGATCAAGGCAGATGATGAAGGAGAAGAAAGGACTTCTCCAAAGCGGAAACCTCAATATCCAATAAAACACCACCGTGCAGATTTTGATGCTGAAACTTGACTGCACACTTTCAGGCTTGAAATCTGACACTGAGATTTTGAAATCCAGCCATTCAGGCTGATCAAATGAATGAAGGGCACACAAAGCTATTTTGCAAGTCTCGTACCACCAAAAACTGTACACGATGCTGACTTCATGGTGGCTTTGAAAAAAACAGAGGCCTGGATCCAAAGACCTGTGAGCAAAAGAAGGAAGTACATCAGAGTTTTTCTACAAAATCTTGCACAACATAGGAAGAGGACATATATGTCATATGGACCATTTGTCCATATAGCGCAATATTATGTACACTGGCTGGCAGCTGCTCTCCATGGTTATTCCCAGCCCTACATTAAGTTATCTAGGATTGAATCAGGGCAGTTTTGCATGCAAAGCGCATCCTCTGTCACCAAGCTAGATGAACTTCTCTTGAGTTTTACTGTGCATGCAGTTTTCCTGAGCTATAGCCCTTTCCCAGCTAATAGAAACATAGAAAACTGCCTTATACTGAGCCAGACCATCAGTCCACCTAGTTCAATATTGTCCACACTAACTGACAGCAGCTCCCCAGGGTTTCCATCAGGGCTCTTCTCCAGCTATCTCTGCTTTATGCTTTACCACTGATTTAGTGGAAGACACGCACAGTGTGATGCCGTGCATCACGGGGTTGACTTGCAGCTCAGTATAAAAATGGTGAAAAAGAAAAATGCAGCTGGCTGTGTGCAAATTCTAGTGGGCCAGGGGGAAAGCCAACATTATCGGCTCTGTCTGGCAGGGGCCTCCAGTTCTGTGACCTGAGGTCCTTTCCACTTTACTTGAAGACAGTCTGCCTACAAATGCCACTTAACCAGGAATCACAAGTGGGTAGAGTGCTGTTGCACTCAGGTCCTGTTTTCAGGCATCCCTTTGGAGCATCTAGTTGACTGCTGTGAGAACAGGATGCTGGACCAGGATGGGCTATTGGCTTGATCCAGCAGATGGCCATCTGTCGGGGATTGTTGTTCCTGCATTGGAGGATTGGGCTTCATGACCCCTGGGGGTGCCTTCCAACTCTATAATACAGTGACTCTATGATTATTATGTTTGTGTGCTCTTATGAAACAGCAGCAGTGCCTCTTTTTCTTGGGGAACTCAAGAGTATGCAATACCAGCACCTTTTTTTTTTCTTCTAGAAGAAAAGCACTGGATAGCAGGACTCGAACCTCACACCATCTGCACACATCCAGTTGGGTTGTACTACAGAGCTATGGAGCTTGTCTCCAACTGGTGTTTCCGTGCCCCCTTCTGCAGTCTAACTGTTCGCAGGTTCAGAAACAGATAAAATAGGCAAACCTAGAGGAAGACCAGAGGTAGATACTCATTTATTCTCCGAAGCAACATCCCATCCTGGCTTCACTGACAAACAGAGATGGAGGGAGGGAGAAAGCACCTTTCCGTCAAATTAATAACAATCCAGCTGGCTGCTGACTTAATTAGTGAACCCATAACATAGGTGGAGGCTTGGCAAAGCCCCCCCACCCCCTGCACCCACCGTTTGCAACTTCTTTTGCCCTTCTAATTACTCACTTCTTGCTATGCCAGCAGACCCGCCAACCAAATTACCATTGATTTGTCACTCCTGCCCAGTCAATTTCATTGACCCAGGCATCAAAAAGACAAATTTGCATCCACACCCTCCTCAAGTGGCAAGCTCTAAGCTTTAGGAATTATGTGCAAAAGAGCCCCTGTTGCCTGGTGCCACTAGCGCTGGGAGAGGGGAGGAAGGAAATGGGGAGAACGGGGCTTCAGCCTTGAGCCAGGGAGTTCTCTGCCTTGCACAGCCATTTTGTTTGGTAGCCATGGGTAAATTGGGCTTTTCTAAGGATCCTTGCAGAATCCCCCTCTTCTGGATTGAGAGAGTCTACTGTACTGCTAAGGGACTCGGGTGGCACTGTGGGTTAAACCACAGAGCCTAGGACTTGCTGATCAGAAGGTCGGCGGTTCGAATCCCCGCGAGGGGGTGAGCTCCCGTTGCTCAGTCCCAGCTCCTGCCAACCTAGCAGTTCGAAAGCACATCAAACTGCAAGTAGATAAATAGGTACCGCTCCGGTGGGAAGGTAAATGGCGTTTCTGTGTGCTGCTCTGGTTCGCCAGAAGCGGCTTTGTGACGCTGGCCACATGACCCGGAAGCTGTCTGCGGACAAACGCCGGCTCCCTCGGCCAATAAAGCAAGATGAGCGCCACAACCCCAGAGTCGGTCACGACTGGACCTAATGGTCAGGGGTCCCTTTACCTTTACTGTACTGTTATTGTTTTGCAAGTACATTTCTGGCATTTTGCAAGCCATGAAGGGGGGGGGGTTGGGGTGTGTGTGTGTGTTCCTCTTCCATTTTTTGCATCTTTGTACTCACCAAAGTTAATTAAAAAGTGAATCTCCCTCCTCCAAAAAGGCATGCAAATATACCAGGGTGGGTTTCAGCAATTAAAAACCTGCTATTAAAAATAGCTTAAAACAAATTACGGTCATGAGAATAGGGCGGGTCCTGAATATATATTTCTCATTTACCTGAATGAATGGATTCGAGTTACAAGAAAGGAGATTCTAACTGAACATTAGGAAGAACTTTCTGACAGTAAGAGCTGTTCAGAAGTACCTCGGAAGGTGGTGGGCTGGAGGTTGTTAAGCAGAGGTCAGAGGGCCATGTGTCAGGGATTCTTTAGCTGTGATTCCAGTATTGCAGGGGGTTGGACTAGATGACCCTAGGGGTCCCTTCCAATTCTATAGTTCTATGATTCTGCAGGTGTTGGAGGGCAGAGTAAAGGCATACATCTTCAGCATACAGAGGAAACTATGCAATGAAGGTGTCAGGTGTGCCTCTGTGGGGAGGGAATTCAACAACTTAGGGGCTGCTACAGAGAATGCCCCTCCCCAGGCCACCGACACCCAAACTTCTGAGGAAAGTGAAACAACCAAGAGGCCCTTGTCTGATAATCTTAACTCCCAAGAGAGTCTGCAGGGATGAATGTGGTCTTTCTGATATTTAGGGCTTTAAAAACTTATATGAACACCTTGAACTGGGCCTCAAAATGAAATGGCCACCTATGCAGCTGTTTTAGAGCGTTTGGTCCAGACATGGGCTTATCACCTCATCTGCTCATTGTGCAAACGTGGCCATAATTTATCACCATAGGGTAATAAGACACTTATTGCCCTGGCTCCTGCAAAAGCCAGAAGCCTGCTTGATCCACCATCCCAGCTAGAAATGTAGAACCGGCCTTCATGCCTCTTTTATAGCTCAGTTAAGTGAGATGCTCTGTTCTGCAAGGGTTCTGTCAGCTCCCAGCAGCGAAAGATGTGAAGACATTTCTGCACCTATGTATG
Source organism: Podarcis liolepis (assembly GCF_965112155.1). NCBI lineage: Eukaryota > Metazoa > Chordata > Lepidosauria > Squamata > Lacertidae > Podarcis > Podarcis liolepis. The sequence goes on along the minus strand of NC_139567.1, from coordinate 24,887,482 downwards.
GAGACAGCTGGGAGCTGTTAGGAAGAGGCTTCTGCGAGAAAGCTAGTGGAGATGTGGCACTTGTTCCCGAGGTGGCTGCGATCAGCATCTGGAGTCGCACCAGGCAGAAATGTAGGCTGAATGCTGTTGACACAACTCCTGGTTTAAGAGCTGTGTAGGCTGGCCTCAAGAAGACTCATCACCCACCACCTGACTCATCCTCTCCCATCAAAGCCTCCTTCAGATTCCACATGCACACACATCAAAGCATTCATCAGGCTTCAGGCCCTTCTCCCCTAGCAATGAAAAAGCAATAGAAGAGCCCTGTTAGAACAGGCCAAAGGCCCATCTTATCCAACAATCTGTTCACTCAGTGGCCAGCCAGAGGCAGTGATGTTTTGTGGTTAGAGTGCTAGGCTAGAATATGGGAGAGACCGGGGTTCAAACCCCCATTCAGTCACAGAGGTCACTAGGTGACCTTGGGCTAGCCATTGCCTCTCAGCCTAACCCACCTTTCAGGGTTATTGTGTGGGGGGGGGGGAAATGGGGAGGAGCAGAAGAATATAAGCCACCTTGAGCCTAACCAGATACCAATGGGAAGCCCAAAGGCAAGAGATGAGCACCATTGCACTCTGGAGTTGCCTGGGGTCACCAGCAACTTGTATTAGCCCTAGAAAGGTACTTTACACAGAGACCGTTGGGACATTGGTTTAATTCCCATATGGGGCAGCTGCATGTTCCTATTCTGCAGGGGGTTGGACAAGATAATCCTCAGTGTCCCTTCCAACTCGACAGTGCTATGATTCTACGGTTCTACCTCAGGGATGGTGAACCTGATGCCCTTCAGGTGTTGTTGGACTACAGTCTCCATCACTCTTGACCATTGACCATGCTGGCTGGTGCTGATGGAATCTGGGAGCCCAAGACCATCTGGATGAGTGCAGGTTCTCCATCCCTGCTGGAAGGCACAAAGTAGTATATCTACAGAGCTGTAAGAATATTGCCACTATGCACCTGCCCATTATCATCTAACCAATGTTGCAAGGTCTGGCTCCTCTGTTGTAGTGGAATTCCAACTTATGACTGGTGCTGCCCTGCAGACTTTCCCCTCCCCATAAGGAAAGGGACAGATTTCCCTTGTAATCGGGGACCCATTTAATCAACAATTCCACTTAATAATGAAAATGTTTCCCCGGGCAGTGAATTAAGCTTTAATGATCCTTAATGGTGAGGGTCACTGATTAACTGGGATGACAATACTGCTAAACTGGGGGGGGGGGAGTGGCAGCAGCGAGGTGATTAAGAGAGACTTTGAGAGGGTGAGCTGGCATCTGCGGATGCTTGAGGGAGTTGGGGGAGGGATAGAGGCCTGATGGCATTTTTCAAAGCCTCTTTCAAATGATGCTTCAGAGATCAAAGAACAGAGGGAACGTAGAAAGCTGCCTTACTCAGAGTCAGTAAGGTAAAAGGGAAAGGACCCCTGGACGGTTTGGACTCAAAGGTGACTATGGGGTTGCGGTGCTCATCTTGCTTTCAGGCCGAGGAAGCAGGTGTTTGTCCGCAGACAGCTTTCCAGGCCATGTGGCCAGCATGACTAAACTGCTTCTGGTGCAACAGAAAACCGTGATGGAAACCAGAGTGCACAGAAATGCCATTTACCTTCCCACCGCAGCAGTACCTATTTATCTACTTGCACTGGCGTACTTTCAAACTGCTAGGTTGGCAGGAGCTGGGACAGAGCAATGGGAGCTCACCCTGTTGCGGGGATTCAAACCACCGACCTTCTGATCGGCAAGCCCAAGAGGCTCAGTGGTTTAGAACACAGCACCACCCGCATCCCCTATTAGATCAGTACTGCCAGTGTTGGTCAGCAGTGGCTCCCCAGGGTTACAGACAGGAGCCGTTCCTAGCCCTAACTGGAGATGCTGGGGGTTAAACCCAGGACCTTCTGCATGCAAAACATATTCTTTCTCACTGAGCTATGACCCTTGCTGGAAGAGTTCCACAGGGACTGCAAGGGAAGATCTCCAGTGCCAAAGAGGGGTGGGCAGGGAGCTCGCAGCAACAGTTCCTGATATAATCAAGATTCTTTGAGGGTTTTGCAGTAAGAAAATCAGCACTTTGATTTGAGGTTGGAAAATGGGTTGGTCTCCAGTGCAGAGACCTCAAAACAGGTGATGCGCGAGTGAGAATATTGGTCCACACCTGTCTTCAGGTAAAAAGATGGGGCCCCTACAGCCTTGCCTATCATTCACACAGAACCAGCTAGGAGGTCCTAGAAAGGTCAGGGAGAGCCTCTGCCCTTCCCCTGACCTCTCTAGCCAGACCTCACATGCTTCTGCCTCAGCAACAGCACCCTCTTCAGGCCATACCCCTCATCAACATTGCTCTGTGCCCTCTTTCAGTAACTTTGCCTTGTTGGGATTTGTTGTCTTTGAAGTCTAGCAATGCCTCTTGCTTTCCTGGATATGGAGGACAGAGAGAGATGTGTAGAAACCTCATCAATGGAAATGAAAGAGTCACATGCATTTCCCTGCCCACCCTCTCTTGCTTCTAGTCCTCTCTCTCCCCCCCCCCCCCCCCGCTCTGGACACAGGTTGCCTCCAAAGGGCTGCTGACAAAGGGAATGCGACCCTTGGAATGAAAACACTGTCCTGCCCCCCACAAGGAAGAGGAATCCTACCAGAACAATCAGCCACCTGCAGGGGAAATCTGATTACACCCATCCATTCCTTGACAGTCCATTGCTTGGGAAACTCAGCTTGGTTCAAGGTCTCAGACAAGGTCAAAGTCCCAAGTTGCCCTTCTGGTCCCAAGTGAGGCTGCAGGAGGAGCTGCCCTTCAGTCTGAAAACTCCAAGGTGGCACCCGGCTCATCTCCCCACCTCCCCCAGAGTAATTAATTTGATCCGCAGATGCCAGAGGAGGCCTCCTGCTGGAATCAATGCTCAAGATTATTGAGCCGGGGACAGGTGCTGGTTATTACCCTGGGCAGGGGATTAGATTCTGAGCCCAGCTGTCAGGGGGAGAAGAGAGCAGTATCTGTCTGCAGGCAGAACCTCTTTGCTTTCTCATTCCCTCCCTCCCTCTGGATCCCTCTCCCTCCACTTCATCTTTCATGGGGACTGAACCCTCAGCTCATCCTTCTCTGCCAAAGAGAATGAAAAAGCGAGGAGTTACAACATAATCAGCAGCCAAACGTGAAAGGGAGACAGAGAGAGAGTTAAGAAGATGGACACTCGAGCATTCAGCTCTGTGCGAGGAGAAAGTATGAGATATGCAAAGGGGGAGGGGGGTAGAGCACAACTCTGGGTTTCTCCTTCTGAGAACTCAGCACATAAGCAGGTCTCCTTCCACCACACTAGACTGCACCCAAATTGCAGCAAACTGGTAATCTCAGGCTGTTGCATTTCTTTTTCCTCCTACCCAGAAGGAATTTTCATGTAGGACAAGCTGTGTGTACATTGTCTGTGTAGTCAGAATAGCTTTGCATGTGCTCGTTTTGCTGTCTGCACACGTGTACCCTAATCTAACAAAGGGGGTTCTTCACACTGAAACAGATTTCTGCACCTGTCACCAGTGTCGCTGTGCACCTGGATGCAGTGCACAGCTGCATTCCCCTCTAGATCCTTTTGCTAGAAGAAACACCTGGATGCAAGCAGGAGATGATCACTCAGTTTATGCAAAACCAGTTGCCCGCAAACGATGCTGGAAAGGATGCACAAATCCTGGGAAACCACAGCCAACCATTGTTTCCAGTGGATGTTTCGCCGAGTACCAGTGGGGAGGAAGGAAATGGAGACCAGGCTTAGAACAGGGGAGGGGAACCTTTTTTTCCCAACCCAGGGGCCACATTACCTTCTGGGCAATCTTTTGAGGGCCACATGACATTAGTGGGTGGGACCAGAAATAAGGTAAAGGCAAAAAAGTTAAAGGACCCCTGGACGGTTAAGTCCAATCAAAGGCGACTATGGGATTGAGGCGCTCATTTCACTTTCAGGCTGAGGGAGCTGGCGTTTGTCTGCAGACAGCTTTCTGGGTCATGTGGCCAGCATGACTGAACTGCTTCTTGTGCAACAGAACACCGTGATGGAAACCAGAGCACACGGAAACGCCGTTTACCTTCCCACAGCACTGGTACCTATTTATCTGCTCACACTGGTATGCTTTTGAACTGCTAGGTTGGCAGGAGCTGGGACAGAGCAACAGGAACTCACCCCGTCTTGGGGATTTGAACCACCAACCTTCTGATCAGCAAACCCAAGAGGCTCAGTGGTTTAGACCACAGCACCAACAGAAGTACAATGGGCAGAGCAACAAATATGATTTTGACCTTTGCACAGCAGAGTAGTTTCTTTCCTCCTCCACTGACTCTCTACCCAGGCAACCAAGAGGAACAATACAGCCAGACAAAGACACTTGAGGTATGAAACAGGGGGGCATTGATGGGTGTGGCTTGGAGAGGGTTCTGGGGGCCAGACAGAGAGACTTACAGGGCCACACTCAGTCTCTGGGCCTGAGGTTTCCCACGTCAGTAGATTCAGAGGTGTAGCCATGGAAAAGAGAGGAGCATGATCATAAAGTACAACTTGTCTGCCCCCGTTTCTCTCCGTAGATTCCCCATTTTTGGAGCATGAAAGAAAAAGAGCTCAGGAAGTGGATTTCGCTCACTTCAAGCTTACGTCTTAGTCCTGGCCTAGTTCTTAATATCTGACAGATACAGAAAGGGAGATGCAAACAGGAGCAGAGGAGACATATTTCACCCTATGTAAATCCCGTCGAAAGTTCCTCTAAAATAATAGCAGGGTGGCACTTGACTTCAAGGAGGATTAAAAAGATTTACCCAGAGGAGATGGCTGACTGTTGGAGAGGCAAATATCAGCAGGCAGATACATTGCACACTTGGCGGAACAGTCTGGTGATGCAAATTTTTTTGGATAAGGTTATTAAGCAAGATTAAGGCAATAATAGATGCAGACATTCCATTGAACCTTATTTGGCTTTGAGTGGAATGTGGGGAGGGAATCACATCAGACTTTACTGACAGCAGCAAAAAAAATATTAGTAGCTGAGGAGAAGGGAAACAGGTATACCAAAAATAGCAGATTGGAAAAGAAAATGTTGAACTTTACTCAGATGTGTGAAACTAATCTATTCAATTAAATTGAAAATTGGAATTGAAAATAAAACCCCCAATACAATAATAATATATACAAATCTATGGTCCAACCCACACATTTGGAACACTGTCCATAGTTCTGGTTGCCTCATCTAAAAAATGATATTGTACTATTTGGAAGAGGAAATCCAAAATGATCAAGGGGCTCCAAAAGCTACATTGGGCAAGGCTCAAGGTTCTTGTGTTATCTCACAAAGCCCTAAACTTGACTTCAGGCCCAAAGTATCTCAACGACTGTCTCATACCCTCCAACATTTCTCTGATGAAAATAGGGACGTCCCATTCCATAATGATAATTTTACTATTTATACCCCAAACATCTTATTGGGTTGCTCCAGCCACTCTGGGCAGCTTCCAACATATTAAAAAAACCATAACAGAACATTAAAAAAAAATCACTTCCCTATCAGGATTGCCTTCAAACCGCTTGGGGGTTGGATAACTCCATACCCTCCAACATTGCTCCAATCAAAACAGAGACATCCAAAGGAAAAGCAGGACATTCTGGGATCAAATCAGAAACCAGGCACGCCTTCTCTAAATCAGGGATGTCCCTGGCTGGTCTTTACTAGGCACTGAGTCTTTAGTGTAGCAGCAGGCTCTGCCCTGTGGAATTCCCTGCCACTAGAGATTTGGCAGGAACCATTCCTGTCTTCTTTTAGACTTAGAAACTGTACTTTTTAAACAGGCCTTCACAATATGAATTGTTAACCAACCAGTATCTATTGATGTTTTTAATTATGTTTTTCAGAGCTCTATTAATTTATTTTATTGTATTTTAGGTTGTAAGCCACCTTGATGCAGTTTATGAAAGTGCAGGTTGCAAATATTAAAACTGATTAATTTATTAATTTAAAATGCCCCCAAATAGCGAGCAACCTTTTGAGTCCTGTGGAATACTTCGGGCCCAGTGTTTAGCAATATTAGGGTGATGGGAGGTGGGAGGAAAAGCTGATGTTGGAGCCCAAACATCAGCAGTTTGTAACTATCTTAAGATAGGGGTCAGGAGGCCTAGGGAAGACTTAATTGGCTACCAGGCAGGTTTAAAACAGATTTTAGGATGCAATGAGGGTTGCTGGGATGAAGAAATAACAGCGGCCACAAAGTCCCTGATGAGGATGTTGGGTTGATCTGCTGCACATTTTACCCTCGCTTTCTTCCTCCCTGGTGACCTGGGCAAAGCCAGCTCTGGAGGTGTCAAGGTCAATCAGTCCTTGGGTTCCCAAGCTGAAGAAAATGCCCTCTTTCTCCAAAACCTTGCCATTATCGTTGCACACAGAGTACTCAGAATGCCAGGGTCCCTGTAATAGGATTCTCAGCTTACATGTCTTCTTTCCTTTCCAAACTAAGAAGACTCACTAAATTGCATCAGCTGAGGTGATCCACTGATTCCTGGAACCAGGAATTTACACTGATGGAGCTCTCTGGAAACTCAGGTCACATCCCCACCACCTATTTAAAGCACTCTCATGCCGCTTTAGAATTCATGGCGTCCCCCCAAAGAACCCTGGGAACTGTAGCCCTTTAAGGGTGCTTAGCATTGTGAGGAACGCGGGACACGGGTGGCGCTGTGGGTAAAACCGCAGCGCCTAGGACTTGCCGATCACATGGTCGGCGGTTTGAATCCCCGCAGCGGGGTGCGCTCCCGTCGTTCGGTCCCAGCGCCTGCCAACCTAGCAGTTCGAAAGCACCCCCGGTGCAAGTAGATAAATAGGGACCGCCTACCAGCGGGAAGGTAAACGGCGTTCCGTGTGCTGCGCTGGCTCGCCAGATACAGCTTGTCACGCTGGCCACGTGACCCGGAAGTGTCTGCGGACAGAGCTGGCTCCCGGCCCCTTAAGTGAGATGGGCGCACAACCCTAGAGTCTGGCAAGACTGGCCCGTACGGGCAGGGGTACCTTTACCTTTACCTTTAGCATTGTGAGGAGACCCTTAACACACTGCAGTTCCCAGATACCCTTATCAAACTACACTTCCCAGAATTCTTGGGGGGGGGGACGATGATTCTTAAAGTGGCATAAGGGTGCTTTAAATGTGCAGTGTGGATGTGACCTTACACTCTGTTCTTAAAACCTGGTGTTGTTTGACTTCACAACAGATACCCCAGCTCATTCCCAGCATGTCTAACCCTCCACCACCCAGCACCACGAAAGATACACTGGAAACCTTGTTCAGCGGTTGGGATTTATTCTGATGATCCCTATAATCCTCAGACTTGATTACCAAGCCTCCAAATCCCATTAGCATTTTTTTATGTTATATTAATCCCATTTTGATGATCTGATGTTTATTGGTTTTTATTTTTAAACTTCCATTTTTACATCCTGGACAGTGCAACAGGAAACACACCCACACCCACAGTCCCCACCTTTCAGATTGAGATTTGGAGGACTCCAAAGGTCCGATGAGAGCAATAAACCTACCAAACACCAGACTATTTAGCTATGTCACGCAGAACTTGGTTTATTCTTTGTCAGAAACCAAAGCTTTCAGAAACCAGTTTGCACAATGTTTCCTTAGTTGTTGATTAACCTGACAAACTCAATCCCCATCCACTTTCATGCATGTTCTGCCTGTGATAGCCGACCTGTACATCCCACATTGGGTATTTATTTATTTATTCATTTCATACAATTTATATACAATTGCTTGATTGTATAAAAACCGTCAAAGCATTATTGCTGAAGACTGGGGTTACGATTTCAAAAGCTATGCACCAACGGGTGGAGAACTGCAGTGGCCAGGGCTGGATGGGGCCCTCCAAACGTTTGCATCTGGCCCTTGGGATCCTGTGCTGGCCTTACAACCTCCTCCACACCTTTCAGGAGCCCCCAGGTGACTTTGGGCCAGTTAGCATCTCTCAGCCTAGCCTACCTCACAGGGTTGTGGTGAGAATAAACTAGAGGGGGGAACAGTGTTTATGCCACCTTGAGCTCTTTGGAGAAAAGGTGGGATATATAACCGTAACGATAATGATACACCACTGACATGTGGCTGGAACATAACCTCCTGTACAACAGTTGCTCTGCCCAGTTTTGTTGCTGATGCTACGTTTATTTATTTTTTTCATCAGGGCTTTTTCTGGTTAAAAAGAAAAGAAAAAAAGGTACCTGCATTCATATCTTGACAGAAGTATCACAGGCGCCAGCACAAAATGCCTGCCATGAGCAGCAGAGAAAGACCTGCCCATACAAGAAAGAAAGTGGGAGGGATAAGCCATGACTTACATTTATTTATTTCTCTCTGATACATTTACTAGGCATGAGTGTGTTTTGCAACATTTGAAACCTTTTCAGATGTACACAACATAACTACAGTCATCAGAACAGCAGTCAAAACATTTCAGGTTAACTTACCTCAGGCAGCCATGCTAGAAGATAAACTGAGGCTCCTACCTATGAAACCCCTCATTAAAAGGAACCCTGAATGAAAAATGATTTTAGAGACTGCCTAAACACTACTGCTGTGGGTATGTGAAACAACTGGCTGTGTATCACAGGGAAATGAGTTCTTTTTTATTTTTTAAATACATTACTTTACCAAGTTTTAGCATTTTCAATTTCAACTCCCTCCACCCTCTTTCTGCAGTTCCTTACATTTCGTCCTTTCCTGCATACTCCAAATTGTCTTAAATTATTCTTTTATTTTTCTGTTCTGATATCTATCACATATATATTTTTAAAACTGCAGGTTTTTACAATAATCCTGCCAATGTCTTGATCTGTTTACAGGTGTGGTTTTTTTGTAAATACTCAATAAACCACTTCCATTCCTTTCTAAAAAGTTTGTTGTCTTGATTTCTTATTCTTCCAGTAAGTTTCACCAGTTAAGGCAATATATACAGAACAATCAGCAAAACTGATAGCAAATAATGTATTGACTAAGAGTTGTAAGAAAACTGAAGGTACTAGACAAGGTTGCCCACTGTCAAGTTTATTGTTTATACAGTGGTACCTCGGGTTACGTACTTAATTCGTTCTGGAGGTCTGTTCTTAACCTGAAACTGTTCTTAACCTGAAGCACCACTTTAGCTAATGGGGCCTCCCACTGCTGCCGCACTGCCACCACATGATTTCTGTTCACATCCTGAAGCAAATTTCTTAACCCGAGGTACTATTTCTGGGTTAGCAGAGTCTGTAACCTGAAGTGTATGTAACCTGAAGCGTATGTAACCCGAGGTACCACTGTATAGGCCTCTCAGCTTCAGCAATCGGTAGATTGCAAAAAGAGTCAATAACACGCAGTCAAAACACTTCTCTCTCTCTCTATAAAAAGGGGAGGGGTTGATAAAATTATCACTTTGGGTGACTTCTAAAAATTATTTTTAAAAATCCCAGGAAATCGGCAGTTTCACACATTTGCAAACTTCCTATCGTTTTGACAGTTCACATTACGGTGGCACCAAACCCCTCTGGGAAATTACCTCTGAGCTGAATGGAAACTGCAGCAGAACTGAAGTCAAGGTGAGAGAAGCAGCTTGCCTAAGGCCATGGGGGTGGGCTGCCTTGATTTCTTATGTTCTTATATGCCTGCTTGCACCTGGGACTGGGAAGGAACAATCCCAGAAGATACAGGCGTGCAATGGTGCAATGAGTCTGAATGAGTCTTGAGCACTGTATATTTGCTACCTACAACTGTGCATTGTGTCCCCCAGTTAGAAACACAAATCAGATACCAGACTGACATCCAGGTTCTCTGTTCTTCCCATCTCTGCATATGACCTCTAGTGAGGTGCTTCATTTAAAGTTGTATATGTAACACAAATCTAAACCAATCTAAGCTAAGCCCTTTCCAAGAATTTAGAGTTCCTTGTGGATCTTAAAATTTGACTTCTTTGTTTGTTCTATGGCCTTCCCTTCCACAGGATGGTTAGGGTGATTCACACACACACACACACACACACACCCCACTTCAGTGAAGCAAATGGAAACATTTTTAAAAGAACATTAAAACGTCACAATAGAAAAGCAGTCAATGGAATTAGAGCACACAACAAACAGAGTAAGAGCATCATGAGAGTCTTAAGCTTGTTAGTATTCAAAGCCAACAGCACCTCAAATTGGGGGTGAGGAACCCGTGGCCCTTGGGATGTTGGACTCCCCATCAGCCACAGCTATAAGGCTCATGGTTGGGGATGATGGGAGTTGTAGTCCACCAACATCTGGAGAGCCACAGGTTTTCCACCCCTAGCTTATACGAAAGGAAAAAGAAAAGGAAAAGGAGAAAGGAAAGCAACACCAGCAAGATTCTGGAGAGACCTTGTTGGCCAGATGTTCATCTGTTGCTAGAGCTGCTCTGTGGAGCTGTTGCAACAATTGACCTTTTATATTATTGTTATTGTTTGTCATCCGTATGGCTGTCACACCTTTCCTGATGCACCAGTGAGAGCCCTTCTCCTCCTCTCTCATGCAATGTGATCTCTCCTACTACAGAGCAAGCACTGCACCAGCCTCTCAAATTCTGTAGATTTCTTGAGTGCAGCACATTCCTGGGTTATGGTCCCAAGGTGCCCTGACTCCCTCTAGTTCTGGTACAAGCTGGGACCTGCAGCGGGGTCTTCCTTTGATGAAGAGGAAGTGCCTTATGCCAAACCAGATCTTTGATCCATCTAGCTCTGCTAGCAGTGGCTCCAGGATCATGGCCCACATTCTTTCTCAGCTTTTCCTAGAGATGTTGAGAATATAATCTGGGACCTACTGCATACAATCCTGGTACTTTGCCACGGAGTGTGGCCCTTCCCAAATATGAGACTCATAGGAAAATGCACCTCTCCCACTTTGGATAAAATCCAGAAGCATAAGGAAAAGCAGCATTAACTATTTGTGCTTCCTCTCTTGTCAAATCTTTGGAACATCCAAAGCACTGCTTAGTATTATTCTGCACATTGCATGGAACAAACTGGTAGGTTTTGCAAAGACTCCTGGGTGTGGGTGTGTGTAGGGATGGGAGATTATATTTCTAATCTTTCCTCATGTAAGCAAACAAACTTCCTGCTTACAGAGAGAAAAATCTTATTGTCAACTTCTTCCTGATGAATTTGCAGATTACATGTGGGGAACTATTTAAACAGAGAAGACTTTTAAAATATTGTGCGCGCACACACACAACTCTCACCTGCAGTCTGGAGTGGTTCAATCAGCATCTCTATGGCCTCATTCTGCATAATGTGTAGAAGACTGAATATACCTCAAACCACAAGCCTGGGCTTTGGAGGCCTGATACGTTTTGATTCCAAAATGCAAAATGTGCAGCCATATTGCCTAATCACTGTTATTTTAATATTTATTAATATTGGGTGAACAGTCAGCTCACCTAATAATCATCATATCAATGGGATCTGAATGACTTTGCTTGGCAGGGCAGTCTCTACCTTCATTTTATAGGCAGGGGTTCCTTCACCGTGTCATTTCCCTTAGCTGTACAGCTAACATTTGCCAGCACAGGCCTAATGCTAAGCAGGATTGAAGGATCTCTGACCAGGCAGGTTCCATTATATTCCCAATATGGAAGCCGCCCTTTCCATTGTTGTTGAATTGGCTGCTCTCAAAAGGCATTTGCCTCCGCTATGCCAGATGGGCCCCCTTCCCATTATTAACTCATGGCTCTTTACTTATTGCCTTTCTGGACCTTCTGCTAGGAGGCAATGTCGTGCTTGCTACTAGACCACCCCCAGGATGAGTTGTAAGCAATTGGGTTTGAAATAATGAACGTAAAATGGAAAGATACTCTCTTCTCCCTGGTGCAAACCATCTTTTAGTGTGGCAGCAGTTATTCTCTGGAATTCCCTGCCTATTGATAGGAACCAGATGTCTTCATTGTATTGTTTTCAATGCCTGCTGAAAACCTTTCTGTTTAGGCAAAAACCTGTGCAAGCAGGTAATTTTATTATGTGCATTTTTTAAAAAAAAAATCTGTTGGTTTTATCTATAATTTGGTTGTTTTATTGCATCAGCTTGCATTTAAAGTTTCCTTTTATTGCTGAATATTTTTACACCATTTTATGTAACCTGCTTAGAGATTTCTTAAAAATGATTATTAAATGGCATATAAATCCTGCCAAATAAATAAAATAAAATCAATTCTGAGGTGCATTTCCCCCTGTGAATGTCCTGAGTTGGCACTTAGGATCAGAGCCGAAGAAACATAAGGACTGCTGAACTGCCTTGATGGAACAGTGCATAGTCAAGCATTCTGCTGAGCCAAAGGACCGCTTAAAGGTAAAGGTAAAGGGACCCTTGACCATTAGGTCCAGTCGTGGCTGACTCTGGGGTTGCGGCGCTCATCTCGCTTTACTGGCCGAGGGAGCTGGCGAAAAGCTTCTGGGTCATGTGGCTAGCATGACTAAGCCGCTTCTGGCAAACCAGAGCAGCGCACGGAAACACTGTTTACCTTCCCGCCGGAGCGGTACCTATTTATCTACTTGCACTTTGACGTGCTTTTGAACTGCTAGGTTGGCAGGAGCAGGGACCGAGCAACAGGAGCTCACCCCGTTGCAGGGATTTGAACTGCTGACCTTCCGATTGGCAAGTCCTAAGCTCTGTGGTTTAACCCACAGCACCACACGCGTCCCATAAGGACCGCTTGGGTATCCCTTAAAAAGTTCTGGGCACCTGCCGAGATGGCTGCTGCAGTAGCACTCTCTGGACACAGTCAGTGCTGCTGGCGCCCTTCTGTGGCACAGCCCAAGCCAGCAGCTCCCCCTTCTGGTGAGTTGTGCTGGTGACTTGGAAAGTTACGTTTCCAGGTCCATCAGTCCAAATTATCTGTGATTTTTAAACACAGAGAATTTTTTTATTCATTATTTCCGTGTATAGACCACATACTATCCCAAGATCTCTAAGTGATTTACAACAGATAAACAATAAAGAAATGCATATAAACATAAGAAGAATAGATAACACTGAGCGTCATGGACCAATGGTAAGAGAAGGCAGCTTCCTCAGTTTCCAGAGGCAAAACTCAGTGGTAGGGCATCTGCTTTGCATACAGAAGGTCCCTGGTTCAATCCCCGACTAAGACAGCATTTCCAACAGGGATGGGAAAAACCTCTGCCTGAAACCTTGCAGAGCCGCAGCCTGCCAGTAGAGGCACTACTGAGCTAGGTAGGCCAATAGTCTGACCCAGTATAACACAGCTTCCTCTGTGTTCAGGAACTCTGCATAACGGGGGGTCCCAGAAAACACAGGGCTCTCTCTGCAAATAGGTCTCCACATTGCAGGGGCACGTCCACAGCAGTAGGGCTTGCCTGCCTGCACAGTATCTTTAACAGGCACATTCCCCCTTGATATGCAGAACACAGTGGCGTAGCGTGGGGGGTGCAGGGAGGGCCGGCCGCACCGGGCGCAACATCTGGGGGTTAGGGTTAGGGGGCGCAAATCCATGGGTTAGGGGGCGCAAATTACTTGCCTTGCCCCGGGTGCTGACAACCCACGCTACGCCACTGGCAGAACACGTTAATTTGGGACTTGGATCTCCGCTGCTGGGAGTGGGAAGCGATCAGGATAGGAGCCATGGCTTGTGTGAGAGGGTGCATACGAGCTTCACTCCTGGGCCAGATAGCAGCTTCGGGGGGTCAGGGATGGTATTGGCCAGAACCACAGTATGGAAGGAAAGGGTTAAACCCCCCTCTCTGCAGCCCATGGACTGCCAGCCCCCTAGTGGCTGCTGTTGATAGAGTCGTGCAACTGCAAGCAACGTGTTTAATTATATGCATCGTTCAGCCCTAAGCTTCTGCTTGCAGATGATGATATTCCACTGGAAAGCCATTGCAGTGTAGAAGTTATAGTGTTAAAACTATGACCTGGTAGACCAGGGTTCAAATCCCCACTTGAGCAAGAAGGGCACTGGATGGCCTTGGGCCAATTACCATCTCTCATCCTAACCTACCTTGTGACGTTGTAATGAGAGGTGGAATTTCACTTATACCACCTGAAACTCCTTGGAGGAAAATGCAAACTATAAATGGAATTAATAAACAAAACAACTTATATTCATGTTATCCTAGTGTATTTATAGAGACACAGAATGCTTTAAAGTCAGGTGGGATTGCATAGTAACTTGCAGGGTTTTGTTTTCTTTTTAAAGAAAAGCAAATCCCTGCTACATATCATGCCTGAATTAGAAGACAGCCACTGTCTATCTTTAGTAGACCATAAATGTATTCAAAAAGAGGGGGAAATGTTTTTGGCACAGAGGAGTACGAATATTTCAAAACAAAATGTGTTGTTTTTAAGATGTTTTTATATTCCAAGTAATTTGTCTCTCACACTTTGAGGCTAGGAATAGAAGCTGTTCTACGGCTGAGGGTAATTGAGTTTGCAATTACCACTTCCTCCCCCCCCCCCATCCCACCCCAAAAATATATCATAAAGATTTGGCAGAAAAAAATGCCTATATGAGACAAATATTGGGATATTCTCCTATGTCAAAGCTCTCATTGCCCCAAATAAAGCATAAGCTATTTGGTGTTGCTAATGGTTGTGTGGGTTCTAGACTTCAAAAACGTGGCTCTAGAACCAAGACGCATACTCACAGATAGGCATTCTTCAGAAATTAATTAACCATGCAATAAATTCTGATGTGATCTGACCTGATCAGCACCTCCTGGACTAATGTATAGACTGGAGCATGATTAACTTTTCAGATTTCTTGTTTCTCTGAATTCTTCAATATACTTCTTGGCTTTTTTTTTTTAAAAAAAAGGGTGAAATGAACTGATCTGTCCATCCCTAGGATAGGGATCTGAAGACACATGATGTGGTAATTTTGCTAAAGTTAGGCAAGTCTCAGTCTGGGCAGTGTCTTGTAAGGTGACCACCTGAGAACCCATAAGAACATAAGAAGAGTCTGCTTGATGGTCAAACCTGGCCCTCCAGCTGTTTTGAGACTATAATTCCCATCATCCCTGACCACTGGTCCTGTTACCTAGGGATGATGGGAGTTGTAGTCCCAAAACTGCTGGAGGGCCAAGTTTCGCCATGCCTGCAGGCAGTTTGGGAAGTCAGTGATATTGCTGCACACTTCCTCAAGCAGTAGAATATTTTTATGGCAGGCCGCCATTTGCACAGCTGGATTCCTCGTGAGAAACACCAGAGACTCATGGTGTTGTTGTAGCTTCTTTACAAGTAGGCAAGCTGAACAAGTGGGAGCAGGCAGGCCACCACAGAGATGGGCCAGGTCTGGCGGTCTGCAATGTTTGTCTGTGGAAGAGGAAATCTTGTGCTGGGATGAGAAGCTGCCCCTTCTAAAATTCTCTCTTCAGTGAAGCTACGAAAGGGACAGAATCAGTTTCCCAAGGGATGGAGGAGAAACATGATTCAGTTCACACATCAAGGCCCACTTACCTAATTCACACTTTCTGAAACAATACTCAAACCGAAAGACAGTCATTCTTTGAAATTTAAACTGCAGTTATCCAATCAAGTCATGTGTACAAAAATGCACATACAAGGGTAAAGCGTGCCTTAAAAGGCCTATACAGTGGTACCTTGGGTTACATATGCATCAGGTTACATACGCTTCAGGTTACAGACTCCGCTAACCCAGAAATAGTGCCTCAGGTTAAGAACTTTGCTTCAGGATGAGAACAGAAATCATGCTCCGGTGGCGCGGCAGCAGCAGGAGGCTCCATTAGCTAAAGTGGTGCTTCAGGTTAAGAACAGTTTCAGGTTAAGAACAGACCTCCAATACGAACAGTTTCAGGTTAAGAACAGAACTCTGGAACGAATTAAGTACTTAACCCGAGGTACCGGAGGTACACGCACACGCGCTCTCTCTCTCTCTCTCTCTCTCTCTATATATATACACACACATACACACACACACACACACACACAAAACTACATTATATTAAGAAGCTTGGCTTCGCATTTAAATGAATTTATTATGAGAAATTTGCAATAAAATGCTGTTGCAAACAGATGGGGAAATGTGGAGAACTGAACTTCTGGAAAATGAGAGAACTGAACTTCTGGAAGCGGAGAAACTGAGAGGATCTGAAATTGGTCTATTGGTCCACTCAAAGTTCACTAAAAAGCAACGAGGGTGATTCCTTTCACCCCCACCCACTCAAACAGGTGGGATGTGTCTAGTAGCCAAAAGCCAGCATGGCTCATCTTCAAGGCATTAATCCCCATCAGAGAAGCACCTTTGGCTGCTAAGTCAAAGAAAATCCAAGTGCAAAGCGGCTCTCTTCATTTTAAGGCAGTAAAAATATTGTGCAACCTCTACCCACCCCAATTCACCTCCTCCACCATTTCCACATTCAAACCTTACTTGTATTAATGATATCTAAGCTTTTCAAGAGACTGAGTTCATTGTTCATGCGCATCCTCCATATGTTTACTTCTGACCCAAGTGGTTGTTTTTCTCTTTCGATTCTGAATTCAAAAAATCCTGGCCCCACATTAAGATTGTGCTAAGTGACTGAATTTAGTGACTTCTTGTTTGCCAGAATGCAAAGGAAACAAGGTTAGTCTTTCAGAAGAGGGAATACTGCAAACATGGACTGATGTACAGGGGCGAGAAGCTGCCTGTTATGTATTGAAGTTCTCACCCTGGCCACCAGGAGTATCGTGTATACAGTTTTCATTCAGGTCCACATCAGTTACTTTAGGCGGGAAACCCTGGGTTGTTGTTGCTACAGTGTTTGGAAGCCATCTGCCTATAAAAGCAGGCCAGCTGAGCTGTTTGCTGTTCAGTTCTGTTCTGGCCTGTGAATAAACAAGAGCTGTTTGAAGAATCGCTGTGTCGTCTGATATGTTCACCCATAACTTAACACTGCCCCTCCTAAAATTCTCTCTTCTGGGCAGCTATTAAAGGCACAGAAGCCCTTGTCTTCCTTTCTATCTGACCAGGTTACTGCCAACTGGTAAGGATCCCAAGAAAAAGACTAGGAAACACCTGAGCTTGAGATCTTCCAGAGTCAGTGCCAGTCTGGAGCAGGGGCAGCTAACCTTCGCTCCTCTGGATTTGTTGCACTACGACTCCCAGCCAGCATGGCCCCAGCCAACAGTCATGTTGTAGTCTAGCAACATCTGGAGAGTCACAGGCCTGCTATCCCTGGCCTATAGAGAAGAACTGGGCACGGCCTGGGTATAAGGCAGCTCCTATCATAACTGATGAAGCAGAAGATCTTATTGCAAATCCAGCACAGGCCAAAGGAGAGAGATAATCACTTCTGTATTGACAGATGGTGCAAATTTGACTTCCCACACGACAGGGAGGAGGAGTCGGCATCTTTGATGCATTCCAAAAACGTGCACAACATATCTGCAGTTGATTTGTGTGGCTTAGCCTTTGTTCTGACACACATGCACAGCAGGTGAATACAGTGAGTCTCCAGGCAAGTGACATGAGGCTGGGCTGGGAAACCTGTGGCCCTGCAGATGCTTTTTGGACTGCAGCTCCCACCATCCCTTACCACTGGCCTTGAGGGCTGGGGCTGATAGACAACATCTGGAGGTCCACTAGTTTCTCCATCCGCTGACACATGCTCAAGATAAAACAGGTCCAGTCCTGCAAGCTGCCTTGATTGTCAGCAAACACTGCATAAACTGCTTGGCTCCAAGCTCCTCAGTGTCAGCTACACCCAAAACTATGTACATGAAGATGCTCCAACTACACCCACAAAGGCAATGACATTCTCGGGATGGTTCCCCAGGACCTAGAAACCTGAAAATTGGAGTGCAAATAGTCGAAACATCCTCCCTTGCCCCAGTTATCAGGGTTTTGTTAACAATTCTCATCCAAAATGGTGGACTCAAAGTATCCTCCCTGCACCCCGCCAAAAAATATTAAGCTATGTAGTGCTGTGTTTGAAGACTACTAATACATTTTGATTGGTGCAAAAGGCAATGGCCCAGTTGTTGATCGGTTCTAGCCACTGGAAACGTATCTCACAAGTCCTGGAATAGTTCTACTTACTTCAGGACCAGCCTCAGACATTTTGTTGCCCGAGGCAGACAAGATGGCTGCCTTCTCTCACTGTGTTCCATATGCAGAAGTTGACTGGACTGGCTGTGAAATCTTACTTCAATACTGTCAGCGGGACAGTGTCCTTCACCACACTCAAGGGTATCCAACTATTTTTTGGGGTGCAGAACAGGTCGTGTGGCACTGTTGAATGATTATGTTGACTGGCTGGAGCTGATAGAAGTCGTTATCTATAATATCTGGAGGGCAGCAAGCTGGGAAAGGCTAACGTATGACTACCCTGCCCACCCAATCCTGAAAGCAGCAATTGCATCTCCATTCTTGGTGACTCCTTGAAAAATGAGTTGTGTTGAATTTTTGGCTCCTGGCACATTGGCTTTGGAGGACCCCCTTAGCTGCTGGGGGTAAACAAAGGCACAACTATTGAGGGGCAGAGGGGGAATGTGATGTGTGAAGAGTGAGGCTGTCCCAGAATTCCCTGCAAAGTTGCAAGGGGTTCTGGATTGCACTGCCACTTGGCACGGGGCCTGGGCTAATTGCATGCAGCCGTCATGCTGCACAGAACGAAAGCCACAATGTCGTCATGGAGTGACGACAGCAACAACAAGCACTCCATACCTTAAACTCACCATGGAAATGACCAAATCCACAGTCAGACTCTCTTGTTACTGAGAATCCATTCCTGAGCAATGCAGGGACAGATGGAAGAAAATGATGAGTAAAGCTTCTAAATACGGAATGATAGGCATCTACTGAGCATTCGAACATTGCAAAGGACCCAGGTGTGAGCATGAATAAGGCAACAGAACAGTGAAGACTTAACTGGTGATGACAGCATCACTATGCAAACTTTCCTTGGACAGTTGCTGGGGCTCCATAGCCCTGGCAGGACCTATCTGCCTTTGACCCCCTCACTCCATTTTAACTTCCCATGGTGCCCTGGAACAATGCTCCTTCAAGAGCATTGTGGGAAATAAAATGGAGGCCCCCATTGGGAGCAGCACCCCTGCCACCATCAGATAAGCTTGCCAGGGGAGTGGGGGGGGGGGTGACTGGCATAAAAGTTGACACTCCAGAGGGCACTACGTTGAGGGCTCTGCTCCCCCAAGCCCACAGTCAACACTGGTGTTGCATGGCAATATTGGGCCAAGCACGTTTTGTCATCATAAGGACTAGCTCCAGGTTTCTCAGACCCTGCAAACAAATTTAAAAAGATCCCTGTAGTGAGCTCCCTCAACTCATTTTTCTTCCACTGAGCATCATTTCCCTGTGTTCCAGCCCTAATCTCCAGTTGAGATTTCATAGTCAGTTGAGCAATGGTCTATGTGTACGATCTGAAACAGGCAAATGCTCCATCAGGACCAAACTGCACCGACCCACACACTGCCTGCTACTCAGCACACTGGGACCAAGAAGCTAACAAGCTCTTGGCTTTGTGCTGTTGAGCTCCTCAGAAGCAAAATGACGGGCAGAGGGAGGCGTTCTTAAGTGCTTTTTGAAGGCTCTCTGCCATGTTCCAGGGGCCAACCCCCACGCCTGCCCCAAAGTCTCTTCAAATCCTCTTCCTGTCACACACTCATTCTCTGACTTGCAATTTCCCTCCTTGGCATGGCAGCCGCTTGTCTGCAATTATCTCTGGAGCCCTGGAAACGAGGGACAGAAAAGCGCTCTCTTCCCCCACCCCTTTCAAGCCATGCTGTGAAAACTGGGCCACTATAGGGAACTTGGAGGGCAGCTTGGACTATGTTGCTGGGACATGGAATTCATGCCAAGGGCAGCTGGTGTGGTATGGAGAGGGTGAGCTGCAGCCTAGCAACAACCTCCCTGCCATCACCATAACAGAGGAACGCCGTGTCTGAGCTTTCTGTTCAGCCAAGGCTATAATCACTGTTGCTTTATTGTGCCGGAACTCAATCCGTTCAGCTTTCATCTGTCCCGGGGCTTGGTCGGAGTAATTGGACGCAGCAGGGGAAAGCAGTGCCTGCTGCACTCTGGCAGCCATTAGGTGAGCACATCCTGAAGGCCTGGGGCCATTAGCGAGACAGACTGTGTAGGGGGGAAACAAAGACCCGAGCGACCCACTACATGAACTGCTGGTCAAAAAATGGAAATCCTCCATAGGGCCTGCTTCTCTGTGGGCACAGAGGCATCTCTGTGAGAGAGGTCCTCTAGGTAGCAAAGGCGGGGAACCTGAGGCACTCCAAATGTTGTACGACTCTCCAATTCCAATCAGCCCCAGCCAGATTATTGGGAAAGGGCTGTAGCTCCATGGCAGATCATCTGCATTGACTGCAAAAGGTCCCAGGTTCAATCCTTGGTGTCTCCAGGTAAGGCTGGAAGGGACCCCTGCCTGAAATCACTGTCAGTCAGCTGAGACAACACTGAGCTAGTTAGTCTGACTCAGTATTAATGCAGCTTCCAATGTTCCATGTGTAATTTTGGGGAAGGACCACAGTTCAGGGCGCCATATGGCTTGCATGTAGAAGTTCTGCTCTCTTGCAGATGCCATCTTTCTCAGGAGGTCCGTCCTGCACAATATAGGAATTGGGCCTTTAGTGTTGGGGCACCTGCTACTGCATTGAAATGGCCTCCCCTTGAATATTAGACAGCCATAGCCTCTGTTGTCTCTCCAGCACCTACTGAAGACATTCCTCTTTCAGCAAACCTTCTCAGTAGAGATCTGCACCAGCATCATATTGAAATTGTTTTTGAGATAAGATGTAGCTTGCTGTTTGCCACCCAAAGCTCCTTTGAGAGGAAGGGCAAGATAAATTTGATAAATAAAGCAATAAATAAATTAGAGGCTTGCGCGGTGCAACAGGATACCCTGGAAGGTGGTGAGCTCTCCTTGGCTGAAGATATTTAAGCTGAGCCTGGGCAACCACCTGTCAGGGATGCTGCATTCACACCCTGTATTGCAGATCCTGCACTGAGCAGAGGGATGATTTGATTCAATTTGATACTTCTCTTCCACTTTTCCAACAACAAATGTTGAGCTCAAAGCAGCTCACAATAATCACAGAAGCATTACAAAACAACAAACATTACAATCACTATATTATCCCACAGAATAACATATAAATAAACCAAACAACAACAAAATAATCAAAGTGATTGATACAATTCAATGAAATCATAGTAATTCAAAATATCAGAAAATATCAAAAACCATTCATTAAAATGATTGATACAATTCAGTGGACTAGATGAGCTCAAAGCTCCCTGCCGTCATCAGAATTCTATTACCTACAATTAGACTTCACAATAAAGGGACCATGCAAAGGGTTCAATCTGCTAGTCCTTCCTGTTAGACCCTGAAAAACAGAAGATACTTGACTCCCTACCAATCTATTCTTTCCCTTGGAATGCAAGGGAATCAAACCAATGGCCCCCTTGCTGTCTCTCTTCTGCCTGGGGGGTTTCTAGTAGATCTCCTCCCTTCAATATAATGATCACACACACACACACACCGCCAGCATGTTGTTTATGTTACTGGGGTTTGTGTGCCAAGAGTCTGACATTTGACACTGATTATTTTATTAGGTCGCCTTTGGTTTTATTTCATCACCGCATAATGCCATGGGCACCTTTGCAAGCTCGACTAATAAAAGGGCTATTGTTCTTAATCATTATTTATGTCTCTTTCAGGTCCAAGTACAGCCTGGGCACTTAAATAAATAATGGCTGGAAATTTCCCACTTCTCTGCACTTTGGGAAGAGACTAAGAGATAGGGGTGGGGGAGAAATTTGATGCCATTAAAGGCTAACCAACCAAATTTGCACTTTACAAAAGAATAGGTGGATTGCACTGCAGCTGTCCTTCAAAATCCACACTTCTCCATGTTTTGCAATGCAGTTCTCTAGCCAACTAATGTGTACAAAATGCATATACTGGGGTAAAGCCTGCATAAAAATGAACATATTGGCAAAAAAAGCATATAAAAATAATTTTGATTTTCAAAAAGTGCTTGCAAGAATGTGTGCATTAGGCAAAATTGCATTGGAAAAAATGTCAATAGAAGACAAAATTTGCTATTGAATGTTCATGAGAACTTTTTAAAAAATGATGATAATTGCAAACTGATGTAGCAATTAGAGAAATGAACTTATGATTGGAGAAATGAAAAAGTGAGAAAGACTGAAATGGATAGAACCATCCACCCTTTACTTAGAGATGCATGCAGAAGACCTAGGGGAGTTTTTTAATATTTGGCTGCTTTTCAACATTCATACCATGAATTAGACCCAGCAAAAGGGATGGAAGGCTACTTGCCTGCCAGGCATGGGGACAACCAGGGTGCGAGACTGAATTTTAACTCAAATGGGGGAGTAAATCCCCCACAGATGATATTTTCCTGGGCAAGCCAAACAAATGTACGATTTTAAAAGAATCTAGAGTCTGCAGTAGGAGGGAAGGTGTCATCTTTTGATTAAAGTAGAATGAACTTAATTTTCTGAACAATTATCTTATTCTTCAGTTCACTTAACACAAGTAAAAAAAGAACCCTAATAGGATAATAAGTAGGCAGGCTGGGCCCATCCTTTAAAATCGCTAGGTAGGTCAGGTCTGTCTAGGCTCACATTGAATTCAGCACCTGTCTTCTACTGACCACCCCAGCATTTGCGAAGGTATCACATGTGCTGCCAGGAGCTTTATCCTCAAAATATGCACCTGGCAGATTAGCTTCCATGAGAATCGTTTGCTGCAAAGTGCAAATATCTGCAGAGATGCAATGGGGATCGTAAGGACCATGGCTTAGAGGGCCAGTTTTTCCCCTCTCTAGTTGTTGTCATTAGTTTCCACACAGCTGCCCAGTGGTTATTTGTTTCCATTTATAAGCAGGGTTTCATTCTGTAGGCTGCCCCCAATTCATCTATTGAGCTCTGTCCCATTAATGTCCCAATCTATATGCTGATGATAGCTGATGCCCCTGATCTCCCTGAATGCTGGCACAGACTTTGTTTGAAAGGCCTTTTTTTAAAGCCTAAAGCAAATGCCCAGAGGAGCCTTCTCATCCAGAGAGCTAGTCAAAAGCAAGAAATCATCTCAGCAGAGAGAGACTCCAAAGAAGCTATGATATTCCCAAGCAGTGTCCACCCTGCAATTGTGCCCTGTGGATGTGGAAGCAGGAGCATGAGATGGCACCTCGAAGACTGGAGTTCATTTTGTTTTGCTGAAAGCAAGCTGCTAGCCCTTAAGACTATGGATAACATAAGCTTTTTTAAAAATTGTGAGCAACTCCTGCTGGACCAGGATGGGCAAAATATTCGTGCATTGCAGGGGGTTGGACTAGATGACAACTATGGTCCCTGCCAATGCTATGATTCTATTATTTCCATTCTGAAGACCTCTTTCACCACTTCATATACGCATGTGGAGCCCAACAGAAGGATATAGGTCAGGTGGTACAGACAGGGAGCTGGGATTTGTGGCACTAGTAGAGAAGATGAACCTGCCTCAGATCTGTCCTGCCTGCCTGTCTGGCTTAGTAGATTAGAGACAAAAGCACCAGCAGCCATAGAGGGGAAGGTGGTTGGATACATCCTTGCAGTATGCACCAAAGCAGCACTGTCTCTTAACCCTGACTTGACTTGACGCACCCTTCCCCAAAAGGTTGGCCACCAATGCTCCAAAGACCCCATGCTGAACCATCTTCTGGGGACTTCTGTCCATTAAGCCACAAGGCTCAACTAAATGCCATGCTTACTGCACAGCTGCATACCTTGTCTCATGACATCACAAAAGCCTGATCATTCCACCCAGCAGATCCTGACTTAGGTAACACATGTGGCCCACAACTCCTTGCTTGGAAAATGCACCACCCAACAGAGATCTCATGGGTTATCAGCTCCAGCTTCCTAGGTGCTCACAGATGCTGTCGTAGAGGGTTTCCTGCATCAACAGGGGGTTGGAATAGATGGCCTCTGATGTGCCTTCTGATTCTTTTGCTTAGTTGAATCAAGTTGGCTGTCTTCTCCTGCACTCCATGTTAGTACTAAGTGCAGACTGCCTGACTTCAACATCAAGCTGGCTTTTCTCTCCCCACCAACCCAAACCCTGGCTTTGTTTAACATGCAGCCTGGTGAAGCATTCTGAAACATTCAGAAGTTTGCTTGCTCTTTTGTAACTGTTTGCTTGATCCAAATAAAAAAAGCATTTCCTGACTGTGTTTTGGAACTTGTCCCCCTGTTAGCACCTGCCCGTAGAGATGGAGCACACAACTTGCATTTCATAGTCCTAAACAAGATGAGCAAACCCTCCATCAGATCCGCTTTGTTTTTCCTCCAGCTAAACCCTTATCCTTGAATTCAGACAGATGAGTCATTCCAAGGAGCTTTGGAAACCTTAGTCAGCACTAGTTGCGGGTAGCGCATTTGTAAATTAATCACCTCCAATTACCACATCTAATGAGGAACTAGGGTGGAAGAACATGCCAAGCTTCCGCCTCCTCCCCCCTCGCCTCTCACCTGATTGACAGTTCCCAGTCCAACCACCCACCCACCCACTCCACCCTTCTCACAAGCCTAGGCTTGTTCCTCATGCACAAAATGTTTGCTTTGTCATCATCGCTGCGGCTGTGACTCAGGTCTCTTTACCATGTTTGAAAAATGCTGACTCAGCCTGCTCGCCCTCACTCTTCTCCCTTGGGTACATCAGACCTCTTCTGTCACATGCATAAAGACCCTGAGGGGTGGGAAGACGGGTAAGGTGATCCACTGGCAACCAACAAGCCCATTTGCATCAATGCAGGGAATAATAGATTTCTGACTCAGCACGTTTCATAATCGGCAGCTGAGCTACTCCTCAGCAATGAGTAAGAGGGCCTCTTTCTCTTTTCTTTTCTGCCATGTGCCCTTGGAGGAGCAGCATGAGACTGCTCCACAAGAGACCTGTTGATGTACAGTCACACCAGCATCATTCCGAGGGGATGGGGGAAACATGACGGGACTGATACGCTGAGAGAAAGCTAAACTGGAGAAAGGGATTAGAACATGACTCAGCTCTCCCTGCAGCAACATGCGTCAGACCGAGGTGCCCACAAGTTTTTTGGGGGAAGTGAAAAGTTGTCACCAGCTCAAGGAGCAGTAGCAAGAGCAGAGCCTGTGAGCAAGGAGCTTCTCTGGGGAGTCATTGGGCATTGCATATCCTGCTCCAGCTGGTGCCTTACTGGTCTGCTCCTCCTGAAGTTTCTGTTTTGATCTATCCTTAGCAGATACCCACAAGGTACAGCAGCACCATGGAGAGCTCCACATGTGAAATTTCTTCAAGAAGTTGACAGAGGCCTAAAGCAATGGTTCCCATACTTTTTTCAAGTCACCACCCACTTGTCTGATAAACTCATTCCCAGTGCTCCCCTTCCCTACCCAATCAAAAACATTATACAGAATAGTGGTTTGCACAGCCTACTAAGGAAGATAATAATGCAATAAAATTCAAAGAGTAACAATTAGTTGCACATTTATTCAAAATCCCATTTAAATTATTTCGTTTAATTAATTCAACAAAACTGATGAACTTGATCCAGTGATACCAGCTTTTCAAAGCCTGAAAATCATTTACGCCACCACTTATGCCCCCTTGGGTAATTTCACTGCCCACTTTGGGAACCACTGCCTTAGGAATCCCTGCATCCAATCCACCCCTTGTAAGTTCTACGCTAAGACTGCCCGGCCCAATCCACTGCATGGCCCTGATCTGGCAAGCTCAAATCAGGCTGCCCTGCCTTGGGCCAACCTGCGGACAACACACTCCAAACCAGATCTGGTCCCATATTAATTTGGTGGTGGGTGTAATGTATAATTAGGGTTTAAATCAGTGGTTCTCAACCTGTGGGTCCCCAGATGTTGTTGGACTACAACTCCCATCATCCCTGAGCTCTGGCCTTGCTAGCTAGGGGTGATGGGAGTTGTAGTTCAACAACATCTGGGGACCCACAGGTTGAGAAAGGCTGGTTTAAATGCAATTAAGCATACCACTGCAAGGGGTTGAAGAAAGAGACATTGCATATCCTCTGACATTTCTCCAGTGAAAATAGGGACATCCCAAGGAAAAGTGGGATCAAATAAAAAACCGGGGCAGCTTCTGTAAACCTGGGACTGTCCCTGGAACGTACGGACACTTGGAGGGTCTGGACATTGTGTCTCCTTCTTCCTCCACACTCTGGACCAATTCTGTGGGGTGTTCCTAGGCAGACAGGGATAAAGCACCTGCATAAACACACACTTCTCTTTTCCAGGAGGTCTTGGTAAAAGTTGGGAGCAGTAGAATTAGCCTGAACCTTGAAAAGCACATAGAGCTGAAAGAGGAAGTGGCAAAGAGTGCCACACTTCCAACTTCCTCCTCCAGCTCTATGGACATTCCAAGGATTAAAAGAGTAACTGCACCCACCACCTCATGACCAAGGAGGTGCTGGGAGGGGGCACCAGACAAAAGTCTCGGGGGTACCATTGTGTCCACAGGCATCACACTGGCAACCGCTGCAGTAACGCATCAGCCATGATTGCTGGACCTTGCATAATGAGAAGCGGAGATTTGAGGCAGTGATGCTTCTAAATACCAATATCAGGAAACCACAGGTGGTGAGAGCACTCAGGTCCTGTGTGTAGGTTTCCCACAGATATCTGGTTGGCTAGGATGCTGGACAAGGCAAGTCACTGGCCTGATCTCATGTTCAAATGTTCAGTTGCCTAAATGGCACACAAAGCCATATCTGAGTAGCAAAGATATCTCTACTAGCTTCACCAAAGGCAGGAGAAAATGTGGCACCTGACTGCAACTTTCATCCTATCTGACTCTTGGGAGCTGACTGGAGCTGATAGAACCTTCCTATGCCTGTGGGTTACCATATTTCAACGCACCCTGAAAGTTGTTGAGCTTTTTTTCAAGTAAGACCAAAAGTTGTTGAGCTGATGCTTTACAAAAATGCTAAATTTTCCAATTGATTTGCCTAAGATCCAGGACAAAGCCCCGCCTTTCATAAATTCCCCACAGAGGCCAATTCTGCCTTTCAGATCCTGGAAATGTCTGGGGAAATTGGGACAGATCAGGGGGTCTCAAGGTGAAGACTCTCCAGCTTGGCCCAGGAACCAATAATCTGAAATCAGAGCCTAGTTTGATTTTATGCCTCTGAATGCCAATTGCTGAGAATTGTAGGTGGGCAGAGTGCTGCTGCGCTCACATTCAGCTTACAGGCTTCCTGCACACATCATGTGAGAATGGGCTGCTGGACAGGATTGGCCATTGGCCTGACCCAGCAAGCTCTACTTATAATGATGTATATACACCTGGCTCTGTGCAAAAGGAAGAGTGTCTCTATTAATAGGCTGACACGTTCAACATGCTGTGTGTCGCTCTATCAATCCGAGAGGCATACAAAGGCATCCATTGCGCCTGTGCGCCGGAGAACGAACATGCACTTGTGTACATACCAGTTTGTCCAATGTGTGATAACAGAGGGTGGAAAGCTGGCTAGGGTCAACTTTCTGCAAGTGTTGATTTGCCAGGGAGACGTCCAGCTCGTGGAAATGCTTCTGCCGACTGGGTGCCATGGAAACGGCATTCCTGCAAAAATATGCAATAGCACTTCCTTTAAAAAGTAACTAATTGAGGCACGAAGGGTTGACACCCGTCGGAATTTATTTCCCATGAGCTGCCGACAAGGACAGCAAAGGCTGCTGGGTAATTAGGGCAGGCATTGGTGCTGAGTGGACAATAGCAAGCTGTATGGGGTGTTTTTTTCTGGAAGTGGGGAGAGAATGATAACTGTGTGCATAGATGGATCATGGAAGGACATAGAATCACCATGTTTATTCACATTCACCTGTTAGCAACTCTGCTTCTTCTTTTCCTGTCTCCCCTTCTCTCCCTCTTTCTTACCATCCCCACAGTGGTGAAATTTAGAGCAGGGAGCTTTCATAGAATCAAAGAATTGTAGGGTTGGAAAGGACACCAAGGGTCATCTAGTACAACCCCCTGCAGTGTAGAGATCTTTCTTTTTGGCTAGACATATCCTGCCACAAGTGTTGTATTCACTGATAATACCATTTAGCTCAGGGGTGTGGAACCTCGGGTTCAGGAGCCAAATGTGGCCCTCCAGCAGTCCCTGTCTCTGGCCCTCATTGGGTCCAGGCCACACCCTACTTTGTCCACCAAGGGCTTTTGCTTGACGGCAATCTGTTCGTCATACCTTGACTGTGCCTCTTGCCGTTCTGGATGGAAGGTGGAGAGGGGTCTGTGAGCTTGTGCAGAAACTAGATTATTCCACAAAGATAAACTTTGCATTCATTGCCCCTCCCTCTTTTGCACCTGGCCCCGCCCACATTGGCATGTGGCCCTGGAAGGTTGTCCCAAGAGGAACTTGACCCTCAGTCTGAATACGGTTCCCCCATTCCTGATCTAGATATAAATTAGAGCTGTGAGAATGATGGCACATTCCTATACACATCTGCTTAAATGTAAGCCCCGCTGAGTTCAATGGGACTCACTTCCAGGTAAAATGCGTCAAAGATTTCAGACATAGTCAACCAATTGATGAACAACATTTCTGATTAGCCGAAATGGTGCTCCTGATTTACTGGGCAGCAGATCTCAACACTTTTAAAGTTATCTTTAATACAAGTACTTTACAAAAGCTACAAATGGCAAGTACTATCTTTAAAGAGATGTTACTCTCGTCTAAGACCTGAGTATTCACAAAAAACAAAGGATGTATGTCCCCCACCCATGTCTCATAACTATTGCTCTGTCCTTAAATTGCCTTAGGACACAATGGCTGGGGCTGGGAGTTGAATTCCAACAGCATCAGGTTAGCCAACTGACCTAAAGTAATGTGTGATGCTAGCCCTACACACAAGGGCATGTGCAAACCCAATCCCAAGTAGAAGTGCATAGGATTACAGCCTGAGCCTTGAATAAAGGTAAAGGTAAAGGGACCCCTGACCATTAGGTCCAGTCATGACCGACTCTGGGGTTGCAGCGCTCATCTCGCTTTATTGGCTGAAGGAGCTGGCAAACAGCTTCTGGGTCATGTGGCCAGTACGACTAAGCCACTTCTGGGGAACCAGAGCAATACACGGAAACACCATTTACCTTCCCGCCGGAGCGGTACCTATTTATCTACTTGCACTTTGATGTGTTTTTGAACTGCTAGGTGGGCAGGAGCAGGGACCGAGCAACAGGAGCTCACCCCATCGCAGGGATTCGAACTGCCGACCTTCTGATCGGCAAGTCCTAGGCTCTGTGGTTTAACCCACAGCATCACCCACGTCCCTGAGCCTGGAATGAAAGTGTGTAATCTTCTGCATAACCACTAACAGCTCATACCTAGAGAAAATGAGCCATGTTTCAGGCCAGCTGCCCAGGTGGACAGATTAGTCTGTGACTTAACTTAAATGTGTGGTTGCCACCTTTTCTGTAAGCCCTGCTAAGGGGATTTGAACTGCAGCTGGACACAAAAATTAAGCAGTTGGGTCCCCCCCCCCAATCATTTTTTCCCCTCACTGGGAGTAGTTCCACCTTGCTAGATTTTAGCATATTGAGCTGCTATTAATAGCACAGGAGCCGAGCCAGTTAAAAAAAGAAAAGAGTTGACAACCCAACCTCTGTGAGTTAGTTTGGTCACATTCTGAATTTTTAGGGTCCTCTGACAAGGGCTGGCCCAAGATTATTTTGGCACATGAGGCAAAAGAAATACATAATCCACAGTGGCCCAAAACTTTCAGAACAGAATTAACCGTTGACAATTTGCCACCTGTTAATTGCCTCACTCTGCCTAATGCAGGGCTGGGAAAGGCTTCTGGCAAGGCTGCTCTCAGTGCTCCACTGCTGCGCTGAACCAGCCTAGAAGCCAGCCCAGCCCTGGGAATGGACAGAGGGGAGACCCCGAGGCTCCCACAAACCCCTCCTCTTCTGGTGCACCTTATAAGATCTGGTTCCACCACGCTTCTACCAGGGAGTCCGCAGTGGAAGATGAAGTCTGGCAGCGAGGCATCCTGATGCAAAGCCCTTCCTTGCACCTTTTGCTCGCTTGGCATCAGAAAATGCTGCAGATGCCTCCTTTAGTCAACAATGCGGGGGGGGGCATTTGTCTCGTGCTCTCTCGTCCACTCAGCAGATGGCAGCCTCTCACTTGGGGGAGCTACGTGTGTGTGTGTGTGTGTGTGTGAGAGAGAGAGAGAGAGAGAGAGAGAGAGAGAGAGAGAGAGAGTCATACAAGCACACACAAACACAAACACACTTTCTGATGTTATTTTTATTCATCGCTCCCCCAATGCACTCATGAAAAGATAACAGCTTGGGAGAAGGGGGAGCATGTTAATTTGCTGCGTGAGAAAGACAAAGGAATCATTCACACGGCTGGCAACTTCATGAAGGGCAAGGTGGCCAGTGGCTACTAGCCATTATGGCTGTGTGCTCCCTTCACTGTTGGAGGCAGCATGCCTCTGATCACAACCGCTGGGAATCACAAGCGGGGAAGGTGCTGCTGTAGCACTCAGCTCCTGCTTCCAGGCCAGGCTTACCATGAGGGAAGCGGATTGGCCGCTGTGTGAACAGAGTACTGGACTAGATGGGACATCGGCCTGACCCAGCAGACATGTCATGTTTTTATTGCTTTTGAATACCACTTGCTGGAAACCACAGGAGGAGAGAGTGCTCTTGTGCTCAGATCCTGCAGGCACCTGGTTGGCTGCTGTGAGAACAGGGTGCTGGACTAGATGGGCCACTGGCCCAATCCAGCAGGTTCTTCTTATGTTCTCATGCTATTTAGCATCTGACATCTTATGGGCGGTCATGTTCAATCCCTTGCAAAAATAAATAAATAAATAAATCTAATCTAATCTAAATGGGTAGGTGCCAGCAGATCGGGACCTGCCGGGGATGTCAAACTTTGAAACAAAATCTGTGATGTTCACAGTGCAGATTCAAATTTTAAATCTCACCAGAGGAGAGATTTATTTCTTTATTGCAATATTTATATACAATTTGATCATCATAAAACCTTAAAGCAGTTTGCAAAATATGTAAATGTTAAAATTACCGGTGAATAATAATTAAAAAAAAATCCATGTATTTAAAAATCATTTGAAAGGTAATTAAAATTCAAAGTAAACATGTGACTATTGTAAATTGTGGGACCCACCAAGCTGAATAGTTTGTTCCCTGTACAGGGCTGGTGGGGGGCAGATATTCAGCCTCTAACCCACAACCAGTTCTCCCCCAAAAGAGGGAATTATGATGAAACTAGACACCAGCTAGGAAGTATCTTAGCAACCATAGATGACCCTTTCACCTCTTTAAAGGCTTCCAGATCAGACGTTCTTGCAACCAGGGCTCTCTGTTCTCGATGCCTCGTATGTTCCCTTTACCCTGCAACTTGACAGATCTGGCATTCATTTATTGTGCCAGGAGATTCAGGATGAAGAGAGATAGATGTTTAACAAGGTGGTGTAAAATGTGCTGGTTGCATTGCTTGCTCATGGACAGGGCCGGCCCAAAACACTTTGGTACCTGAGGTGAACATCAAACGGCACCTGCCTGCCAGATCAGATGAGAAGGGGGAGTGGAAATCAGCATCAGGATGGGGTGGTGGTGCAGATGGGAATGAAAGTGTGGAGTAAACATCAGCATCAAAATTAAAGCGGGGGCTGGAGATCAGCATCAGAATTGAAGGGGGGTGAAGATCAGCATCGGAATGAAAGGGGACAGTCGAGATAAGCATTGGAGTGAATTGGAGGAATGATGATGAGTCTTGGAATGAAAGGAGAGAGTGAAAATCAGCCTGGAAATGAAAGGGGGAGAGTGAAGATGAGCCTTGAATAAAAGAGGAGAACAAAGATTAGCTTCGGAATGAATAGGGAAAGTTTGGGTTGCCATATTCCTGACACCCGCAAAGTTGTTGGGAAGAAACCCAAACCTCCCCCCCAAAAAATCATTAACTGGAACATGTCAGAAATTTTCCTGGGGAAACTACTTCACCATATTAAACATTTTTTAAAAAAGAAACAAAGGTGAAAGGCTGCTTCAGAGATTAGGGAATGCCCCTGGGACCTCACGGGCACTGGCCAACTGATGCTGTCTATAGGCAGCTTTGGAACACAAGAAGCTGAATTTTACTGAGTCTGACCACTGGTCCACTGAGCTCAGAACAAATGTTCACCCCACCCCTCACCTAGCTGTAAAGAAGGAGAACAAATGGCATAGTTGTGTGGAAGCTGAAGACACAGAGACATGCCTTGCTCTGTGCTGGACATTGGGGCTTCACTGGAAAACTAAAGGGGAAGCAAATATCTGTGGGTTAATGCCGTGAGCCCCTCTAACCTATGCCCAGGTTGTACATATGAGTAAATGGAAAACCATATATGTTAAAGACACCATGGTCTCTGCTGACCTTCATTCCAAGTAAATCGAGCCCTGGGTAGGCACAGGCACCCCTGGAGTCTCTTGTTGCTTAGAGATTGCAGAGGCACGTAACAGCATGTTCGTGCAGAATACAATGAGGGGGTTTCTGCTCTGACCCCGGTGCCCTACAAATGTTCTGCCCGCCTTCCCAGCAAGGAGAGCTAAGCATTGTGACAGCCACATCATTCCCCTATGTGCTGCAGACCATAGCAGACTGTGTGCCTTTGAGCCACACTTTTAGCTGTCCAATGGTCTGGAAAGGACTCAGGACAAACTGCTGGCCTCCGCTCAGTGGGGAAATGGGCCAGGAAGACAGAATTGCCCGAGGACTGTTTGGCCGGTGGAGAGGCAAAAAACTGACGTGTCTCGAATCCTGCATGGGCAGCCAGCGGCACACAGGAATCTCCCTGATGGCACTTAATGAAATCATTAACATGCTTGAAAAGGAGCCAAGAAAACCACTTGCGAGTCGCAATGCGTAGCGTGGCCAGCAGAGTGGCTGAGCAGTTGCAGCAATTTCCTGGTCATTCATTTCCCTTGCAGCTGGGATGACCTGCATCCGTAGACAGGCGCTCACAGTTCCCGCAGTCATGAAGGATTATGTACCTAAATAATACCCCTCTTCTTGATCTCAAGGCCAGGCTGCTTCATCATTGCAGCATAGCCTGAGCTTGCAACCCAACAGACCACATACCTAATAGCATTGCCTTAGCTCTAGAATCACAGAAGTTGCTTCTAACTAGGGACAGAGGAGCATTTAGGAATCTGCATGTGGCTGCTGTCAGAGACCCACACCAAGGAAGGTGGTTGTGGTGGACAGCTGGTCCCTTAAGGGCCTCATGCATCGAATCTGATCAATACATTCTGTAGAACAAGGTGGCAGAATTCCAAGCTGTTCCACTTTGTATCCACAGCAGTGACCAGAGGAGAAATGACCACTGGGAGGAGTGCAGGAAGAAGAAACACTATGGTACAGCTGCATCACACAACCAGATGCCTTCATCTGCCCTAGCTGCAACAAAACATGTCTTTCCTATATCGGTCTCTACAGACACAGCAGACACTGCAAATCTCCAAGGGATTAACTTCATCTCCAAGGGCACACTCTTCCAATGTCTCCTGTGACAGACGGATGCCAACCAACCACATTCAGATTGCAAGTTTGGGAGGTCATCTTTAAAATGATAAGGATAACTGACATACTGGAGAAGAGCAATCTGCATGCAGTAATTAATTAATTAATTAAGCATGTCAGGGAGAAAGAGGTATGTAAGCCTGCACTAGTTTTCATGAAGCTTTTTTTCAATGAGGATCATTCAAAGATATGACACATACGTCCTGTAATGTGAAGCGGTACAGTTCAAAATTTTACCACCCTGTTCTGTGTAATATGTGGAAGGGCTCTTGGTCCCAGCCAGTGGTGTCTGGACAATGGGCGGGGGGCTCAAATTTCGTGTTATCTAGGATATCTGAAACGTCAACATGATGACCCTAATAAGTTTTAGAATCTATCATTGAGTGATGATGGACAGCTGTGGCTCATCTTAGACCACAACAATGGGAATAGCTTTTAGGAACAGGATTTTTCTGTCTTTCTCAAGGTCAAATGAATAACAACTGGTCAAAATCGAGCTGGAGCAAAGGGATAGAGAGCCACCATCAGCCATGCTGAGTTGCCAAACTCCTCCCTCCATCAGCTATCACTTGGCAGCAGCTATTGCATCAGGTTTGTAGCTGAGGAAGGAAAAGAAGGGAGGCAGGAAGACCCCTCCATTAGCACAGCTGAGAGACCAACACCTTGGCTCTACCTCTGTTGCAGTTTTACACCCCAGCTGGTCATTCGAAGAACCTGAGTTTGCTCATTTCATCCACCCTCCTGCTAATTTTTCCTTTTGTCATGTCATTTTGAATCAGAAACCTGGGGACGGGGACTGTCTTGTTTGTAGTGATCTGTAAGCCACTCTGGGACACGCCTCCCCTTTTTTGGCTACAAGAGAGGAATTCTTTAAATAGACAATCTTGCATCTCTGCAAATGAATTCAGTCGTCAACCTTTAACCAGAGGAATTTGCTGTATTCATCTGTTGCGGGGACAGGGGGGCTTAAATCCCCTCTTCTCACAGCCTCAGTTCCTTATCTGCAATATACTATCCAGAAAGAAAGATTTAAATGATGTGCGCTATCTCACAGTTTAGTGTGATGCCATGGACAATATTGCACTTAATACTCAATTCAAATGTGACTTAGCCAGTTAGCATCTTTTACTCCAGTCTACCACACAAGACTGTTGTAGTGGCCCCATCTGCAGTGCCTTGAGCAAAGGCAGAGACTGACATGATTTCAAAACACAGAGCACTGAAAATGTGCTACACTGTTAACCCATCTCCTATAGAGCTCAAGCTAGGAGAATATGTGGTTCCTCCTTTGTCCTCACAACACTGATGTGAGGTAGACTAGGCCGAGAGGCATCAACAAGTCCAATACTACCTAGAAAGTACTGAGGCTAAGTGGAGATTAGAACCCACAGCTCCCTGCTTTCACTCCAAAACTCTAGCCAAGTCTTCCCACCAACTTGATGCTCTTCAGATATTTTCCACAAGTCCCATCAGCCCTAGCCAGCATGGCAAATAGCCAGCTGTAGTCCAAAATCTGGGAAGCACTATATTGAAGAAAGATAGTGGTACCTCGGGTTACACACGCTTCAGGTTACATACGCTTTAGGTTATAGACTCCGCTAACCCAGAAATAGTACCTTGGGTTAAGTACTTTGCTTCAGGATGAGAACAGAAATTGTGCTCCAGCGGCACTAAAGTGGTGCTTCAGGTTAAGAACAGTTTCAGGTTAAGAATGGACCTCCAGAATGAATTAAGTACTTAACATGAGGTACAACTGTACTCCAACCCATTCCACCTGACAACTGTACTTTGGCAGTGAAATCACAGGGCAATCTTACACGGGTCAGGGATTCATTAGCGGCGACTCTTGCATTGCAGGGAGTTGCAACAACATGACCCTTGCGGTCCTTTCCCATGCTACAGTTCTGTGATTCTATGTCGACTCAGAAGTTCAGTGGAACTTACTTCCAGGAAAGTGTGCATAGCATTTCAGCCTAGAACCACTGAAATCAGGTAAGAAAAGTTCATCACCTGCTTCAAAGAATGACAGTCTTAGATTATGTCATTTGAGCTGAAAGCCATTATTTAAAGGCTTACAGTAATTGGTGGTGACTGGCTCCCCACCACCCTGACAAAGCTACTGAAATGTTAAAGATCTGACAAGTCCAATTAGGGTCCGTGTCGATAACATAATGACATCAGCATAAACGACTAATCAGGATAAAGGAGGTTATTGCATACGTTTACTTTTTATATATGCTGACCGGAAAGTCCTTACTTTTTGGTTCCTTATCCCCAGAATGTGAAATGAATCTATTAAAAAGTGGGGGGGGGGGGCAGAGTGCACTGGAAAGGTTGCTGATTTATGGGAACGTACATCCACATTTGACTAGCTTGCCCCTTGGTTCATGATTTTGGGGCAGAGACTTTAAAACTGATTTGAGACGTGACTGGTGTTAATTTAGATGCAACATATAAGAAAACGGCCCTTCCTATTAAAGCAGAAACAGAAAATTGCCCTTGTCCACATGCCCTCTATTTCCTAGAAGCTTTAGGACATCCTTTGCTAGCCTGGTGCCATCTAGATGTGGTTGGACTACAATTCTCATCAGCCACAGTGAGCAGGGACCTTGAAGTTGCCCATCAAATAGTTCTTGGACAGGCAACTCACATGGTCACGGTCCGTCCCCCCCAGTGCTCTCTATCCAGTCCTCAGGACTCTCTCAAAGCCACACCCCCTCTGGAAGCCACACCTCTCTGTCCCACATCCTCCCTAAGTGCTTTAGCTTGGTTGGACTGCTGCCTTGGAGTGAATGATGCTTCTGACTTGCCTGGATTAAGGATGAAGGCATGTGGTTGCATATACTGTAGAACCCTCTGACTTTTGCACAGCTGAAATGTATATAAAAAAAGCAAGACTCGCATCTGCTGCTCTGCCCACATCTAGCTGCCTTTGAACACACCTACCATGTGAAGGCTGTCCGCAAGAGAACTTGGACCTTGGGATGAAGATTGTTCCATATCAGTTGCAAGGAACCACAGGAGAGGAGAGTGCTGCTGTTGTGCTCAGCTCCTCCTTGCAGGCTTTGCATGGGCATCTGGCTGGCCTATGTCAGAACAGAATCCTGGACTGGAAGGGCCATTGGCTTGATCCAGCATATATATCTCTAGCACCATTGTTAAAACATCGGCACTGGCTGCCTATATACTCCTGAGCCAGGTTCAATTTACAAAGTCCTGAACAACCTAGGTCCAGGGTACCTTAAGGACCACCTTATATCCAGCTCCATCACTGAGATCAGCTGTTGTCCCTCAAGTTGGTGAGGCTCATTTGACATGACCATGAAACCGAGCCTTTAGTCTCACTTCCCCAGTCCCATTGAATGTTCCTCCCAGAGACCCAGCATCTTCTCTACTGGCATTTAAACATTTGCCGAAAACTTTTCAGGCTTGCAATTAATCTGAACACCTAAGAACATCAGGAGAGCCCTGCTGGATCAGACCTGTGACCCACCTAGTCCAGCATCCTGTTCTTACAGTGGCCAGCTAGATGCCCTAATGGGAAACGCTCAAGCAGGACTCAAACACAAGAGCGCTCTCCCCACCTACGATTTCCAGAAAGTGGTGTTCAGAAGCATTTTGACTGTAGAGGCTCAGCATCACCATCATGCCTAGTAGCCATTGATAGCCATACCCTCCATGAATTTGTCCAATCCTCTTTTAAAGCCATTCAAGTTGGTGACCACTGCTGCCTCCTGTTCCATAGCGAGTTCCATAGCTAAACTATGTGCTTCGATACACTGATCTGTGTGTTTTTTTATTATTCTGTGTATATATACTTGTAAACTGCATTGATTTTTTTAATGACATTGCAGTATACAAGTATATTTTTAAATGAACCAAATAAAATAAATATTGCCCCCATCAGTCGAGGGGGGGTGCTTTAAAAACTCTTGGGGTGGTTCATCAGAAAGGTGGTGGGGTAGAATCTTCCTCCCTTTGCAATGCTTGTGTATAGCTGAGCTGAAGAGAAGAAAGTCTTGCCAAAGATATGAAGAGTTCAGCTGCTCAGCTGTGCTGGGAAGAAAATGTGGGCAAGGCAAGGCTATAAATAAAGGCTGCAGAAGACGGTAGCGGCTGCCACAAAGGTCTTTGTGAGCCAGGAAGAAAGGAAGGTGCTTTTGGGGGTGGGAGGTGGGTGGAGGAGATGCTCAAAGTTTTCGACTTTACATAGCCAGAGATACATGAGGGTATCCCTGATACTGAGAGGGGTTGATGGAGACACCCTGCCCTGTTACCAAGCCCCAACCCCCTTGCAAGCTGAATAAAATAAACCCTGGATTCAAACGTTGCATGCTAGAGATGGAAGAGTTTCTAAAGCAGAAAGAACAGAGGGGAAAACAAAGAGAGATGGAGAGACGGGGGAGAGAGAGTGCTCGGGGGCTTCTGAAACATTTAACAAACAAACACAACAAGCTGTAGGGAAATGTACATTGGGGGTGGGGTGGGGGAACAGGAATGTCAATATTAACAGTGTACAGTTCTGTACTGGGACTTGGGAGGCAAAGAACCCACAGAAGGGAATGAGGAGGAAAGCACCTTTCCTTTTCCTCAAAATCTCAGAGGCCAACTCAGAATCTCCTAGTATACCTACCAAAGGATATTCCTGCTGGTTTGTGGAAGGGCCATAACACAAGGGTAGAGCATCTGCCTTGCATGCAGGTTCAATCTCTGGCAGATTTGCCCAGGTAGGGTTGGCAGAAGCCCCTGCCTGAAACACTGGAGAGCCTCTGCCAGTCAGTGCAGGCAGTATTGACTCCACACAGTTAGGAGACGCCTAAAAGAAGGCAGAAATGATTCCTGTCAAATCTCTGCCAGAAGGGAGTTGCACATGGCACGGCCTGCCACAACAAAGCCTCAGTCTTGAGTCCAGGGCAGGCCAACCAAACCTGAGGGACCACAAGGGGAACCACAAGATGTGCCGCATCAGAGGATCTCAGTGATTGAGGTGGTGCATAGGGAATATATGTGCCCACTCTTGCAGGGCTGGTGGGTCACATATGGCCTCCAGAGCTCTCTTTCTGGCCCTCAGCCATGCCTTGGAGGAAAGGTGGGGTATAAATGGAACAGTGAACTACATAGCAGTGTTTGATTTACAAGTGGTGTCTCCATAGCTGGCCTTACCACTTGGGGACATTCCTCAAACAGGAGATATGCCAAATGTCTATGACAGCCTTCCCCAACCTGCAAACACTTTGGACTACAATTCCCATCATCCACAATCGTTGGCGGTGCTAACAGGGGCTGATGGGAACTGTAGTCCAAACCATCTGGCAGGCACTCAGCTGGGGAAGGCAACTCTAGGCCAAGCATAGAAACCATGTTGAACCCCACAAAAATTAAATAGAACGCTGTTCGTTGATGGCCAGCCAGGCAAGCAGGGGCCAGTGAAATTGTGGGAGCATGAAAAGGAGGCAGAGCAGGAATCTGTGGGGTCTCCGTGGACCCAGGGGTTTTCTCTCAACCAGCTCTGCAGCACTGAGTCATCAGGAGCCAAGCAGTGAATAGAATTCCACCGCCAGCCAAGCAGGGTCATTTCCAGCATGATTTATTTAGCAGGGAGAGAAAGAGTTTGGCTGAGTCCTTTAGTGGCTATTAAAAGGAAGAGAAATCCTTGCAGGCCTGCTTACCAGTGTGTAGCAAAAGCGTTATTCTGCGGGCAGAATAGTGACTGCCAGCCTCTTGCTGTCTGTCAATGCTACCCACCCCTCTCCAGGCTCCCTCCAGCCAATCACATCTTTCTCACAGGCAGGAGGCAAGTGCAGGCATTTGGACAGGACCCCATAACCGAGCATTGCTTTGGAAGCCTGGGCTCACTCCACGCGCAAAACCACAAAACGAGGTGGACACAGTTATTGCTCACAGGAGTCGCAGGTCTTCCAAGTGCCCCTATTTTCCAGGGACAGTCCTGGGTTTACATAACCGTCCCAGTTTCTGATTTGATCCCGAAATGTCCTGCTTTTCCTTAGGACATCCCTATTTTCATCAGAGAAATGTTGGAGGGTATGGTAGGTAGCATTCATGTTATTTCCCTCAGATGATCCTGGGCACTGTAGTTTTCCCCTCAAATAGCCGCAATTCCCAGGAAACCTTAACAAACTACAGCCTATGTGACAGAGCAGGGCAAGGGCAAGCCAGTCTTGGAAGGAGCGAATAAAGCTTGCTTTGCCTACATCTCTGTGTTCCAGACCTATCAATCTCTCCACATGTAAATATACCAGCAGCTGAGAACCCCACTAAACCTGCATGCACCACTGAGAGGGGACACCATTAAACCCCTTCCGAAAGCCATTATTTTGATAAGTGACAAAGAGGCTAGAGAAAGAGAAGGCACAAAGGGATACAGTTAAGATTCACACACATAAAAAGTAAAAATAGCTACGTTGGCCCATTTAGAGATTGGTCCATGCAGAGGTGGGGGGGGGTGGAGTTGGCAACCCTATTTGATCCTGAACTTTGCTCCAGCCTAGTCACATCCTTGCCCTGAGCTCACAGCCTGATAACAAACTTCTTCCACAAAAAGCATAAAAGGCTAAAGGTATTTCCAGAATGACACTATTTTGGGGTATGACTCAATCACATTTCATGTTGCACATTTAAAGTTGATTGGGCCCTCTTGTGCAACAAACCCACTTACTCCTGCCCCCCCAAAAAAACCCACCTCCGCCTTTTTGCAATAAGGAAAATGACTCAGAAATAAACTGTAAAGTGTAGTAGAGCATTGATTGCGTACACACCATGCATGTAAGGCACATTCTCCCTGCAAAGAATCCTGAAAACTCAAACTTTCAGAGAACTACAGTTCCAAGCACCCTTAACAAACTACAGTTCCCATGATTATGGGGTGGGGGAAATGTGCTTTAAGCATACAACCATCCTATAAACTCCCCATAAACAAAGTGGAACGAATTTTCAACAAACTGCCGGTACAGTCTGCCCTCCTTGCGAACAAATCAAGATGACGGCTCAATCAACAGGCTGTCTGGAAGTGGCCTAGGGGTCAAAACTGCATGTGATGTTGTTCACACAATAAGCAATTATATATATTTTTGGTAAAGTAAATAAGTAAATAGCAGCCTGCCTAAGCAGTGGGTAGGGGGGAAACGAATAACCGGGCTCTGTGCCCAAGGCAAGAATGTGGAACTGGGGGCACCATGATGAGGTCAGTCTTATTTCAGATCCAGGCACCAACTGTAAGGTCAGCCCTGAGAATTCTTGCCTCCTTTGTAAGTCAAGAGTGAACGAAAATAATAACCCAAAAAAGGTGAGATATAGAAGAGAACTAGCTGGGGAGACAGATGGGCGGGAATGGGAACATAAGTTAACTGTAAGGAATCGGATAAGCAGCAGGCTTGGAACAGACAGGCAGGCATATGTTCCCAAACAGACAGCCAAGCACATGGAAGCTTTCCTATCTGTCTCAGGATTTCTCTCCAAGTCCCTGCAGGCTTCTGTCCAGTGAGTGCAATGAGAGAACATTGGATGGACGCAGAAACATAGGGATGTGCCTTATACTGAGGCCACATCTGCACCATACTGTTGCAAGCCACCCCAATCTCCAAGCAGAACGAGATCCCAGGGGTTCCAGGTGCTTACCCAAGACCTGGCTTCCTTGGAATGAGGGACAGTGGAGACTGTCATGTCTTTATTCTATATGGTTTGTTTACATACACAGTTATACCTCATGTTACGTCCGCTTCATGTTACGTTCTTTCAGGTTACGTCCCGCAGCAACCCGGAAGTACCGGAAAGAGTTACTTCCAGGTTTTGCCACTCATGCATGCGCAGAAGCGCAAAATGACATCACACACATGCGCAAAAGTGGTGAATCACAACCCGCGCATGTGCAGACGCGCCACTGCAGGTTGCATTCTTTTCATGTTGCGAACAGGCCTCCGGAATGGATCGCGTTCGCAACCAGAGGTACTGTACAGTGGTACCTTGGCTGTCGAACTTAATCCATTCCGGGAGTCTGCTCGACTCCCTGAACCATTTGAAAACCAAGGCATGGCTTCCAATTGGCTGCAGGAGCTTCATCTTCCAAAGAACATTTGCAGACTGGAACACTTACTTCTGGGTTTGCGGTGCTTGGGAGCCAAAACGGACGAGTACCAACGCGTTCAAGAACCAAGGTACGATTGTATATGCAATCTGAGCTACGATGGAGTGGCTCCCAGCATTAACACTGTACTTAGTGCCATTAACTCACCAAGAGGATGCTTCAACAGTGGAATCCTCCATTAGATTTTAACCCTTTCTGGATCCAGGACCCCAGGAATTAGAAGGGATTCAGGCATCATTCAGACTGATTCCTCAAACTCACAACACTATGTTTAAAGCATGACGGTACTGCTTTAAAGCTTAAGGGCTACCCCCAAAGACTTCTGGGAAGTGCCCTTTGTTAAGGGCAATCCCTCTTTCCAGGAATTCTGGGAACTGTAACTCTAGGAGGAGAATAGGGGCCTCCTAACAACTCTCAGGTCCCTTAAAAAACTACATTTCCCAGGATTCTTTGGGGGAAGCCATATCATAGTGCTTTAAATGTAAATGTGGGTCGGAGTCAGGCCACAGCTGCCTTTGCAACACACTTGCAGAGTACACAGCTCACCACAGAGGAAGTTGTCTTATACTCAGTAAGACCACTGTGGTCCACCCAGCTCAATATTGCCTACACTGACTGGCAGTGGCTCTCTAGGGTTTTAGGCAGGAAACTCTCCCAGGGAGTTGCCAGGGATTAAACCTGGGACCTTCAGAACAAAAAGTGGATGCACTAGGACTAAGCTATAGCTGAAGGATATTGGAGAATTCTGACAAAAATGGAAACAAGAGGAAAACGCTGACATGCACTAATTCATCCCATATCCAGAATGGAAATCAATCCTGTGAATCCAAGAAATATTCTGTTGTTGTTGTTGCTTTCAGTCCACAAGTGATACATAATGAATTACATCCCCCAGTCCCCAATCTGCATTGCATTTCCTTTGCAGGAAATGAATGGGGTGTGATAACATAATCGCAACGTAGTTTACGTAACTAATTACATAAGTTACGTAATTTTGCCACAGCAGACAGTAATGCAAAAATCATACCTTTAGGTAGAAGATGAACTGCAGCAGAATGCAAACGATGCTGCGTGTGATGAAGGCGAGGCAGAATGGAAAGCAATGCCTTCGTACATGCCCAACTATTGCCCAACCCACCAGCCATATGTGAGTGATTGACACACAACCTCATCCTCTACTTCCTCCCCCCTCTTTTTTGCAGTTCCAAGCAAGCAACAGATAACAGGAGGTTTCTCCAGGCCCTGGAAGGTGCCAGTGTGTGGTTGGTATTTGGGTCATCCCAAGCAGTGCAAACCTGCTTTTGCAGATGGGCTTGGCTAAGCATGCAGCAGAAGGGGGAAAAGATTGATGGGGAAAATTTGCTGCCCTGCATCTCAGGCTGCTGTTTAAATGCACAGGAACAGAGCCAGAACAGTGGTGAGGGAGGGGGGAGGGGAATCCACACAGAATGGATTGGTCCTTTGACTTTCAACAACGGTTTGAATGGCAGAAGCTTTCCAAGGTGCCAATCTAAAGTCACCATCCACACATTCCTGCATGTTGAAGTGTTGTTAAGGGCTTGGCTTCAGGGACTGGGTTAAGAGCTGA
Organism: Podarcis liolepis; assembly: GCF_965112155.1. NCBI lineage: Eukaryota > Metazoa > Chordata > Lepidosauria > Squamata > Lacertidae > Podarcis > Podarcis liolepis. Next base: position 24,844,170 of record NC_139567.1, on the reverse strand, counting down.
CAATCTCCACAGCAGAGCCAGGAAAACAGGGGTGGGAGATTGTCAGTCACCCAGGTAGGGCTGTGCAATGGTTAGAGAGTGTTGGATTATGACCTGAGCAGACCAGGGTTGAAATCCTCACTCAGCCGCAAACCTCCTTGGGTGACTTTTGGCCAGTCACAGTCTCTCAGTCAGACCTACCTCACAGGGTAAAAAGGTAAAAGGACCCCTGACCATTAGGTCCAGTCATGACTGACTCTGGGGTTGCAGCGCTCATCTCACTTTATTGACCGAGGGAGCCAGCATACAGCTTCTGGGTCATGTGGCCAGCATGACAAAGCCGCTTCTGGCAAACCAGAGCAGCGCACGGAAATGCCGTTTACCTTCCCACCTATTTATCTACTTGCACGTTGATGTGCTTTCTAACTGCTAGGTTGGCAGGAGCAGAGACCGAGCAACGGGAGCTCACCCTGTCGCGGGGATTCAAACTGCCAACCACCTGATCAGCAAGTCCTAGACTCTGTGGTTTAACCCACAGCGCCACCATAAAATGGGGAAGGAGAGAACCACACACACAAACACACCCTAGAGCTCCTTGGAGGAAAGCTGGGGTATACGTGTAATAAAAAAGAAAATAAACACATTAGGAACAGAGAAACCTGCCTTACACCAGTTCAGATCCCTTATCCATCTAGTGTGATGCTATTTACTCTGACCCGAGAGCAGCTATCCAGAGTTTTCCCCATTACTTGCTGCTTCTTCCAACTGGCAATGTTAGAGATTGCACCTTCAACTTTCCATACGAAAACCATGCACTCTAGCCACTGAGAGATTCTTCTCTCCCACAAAGCAATGTTAGGCATTACCATGTAGGCACCCACTTATCTTTCTCCCCACATCCACCCCCAACTGCCATTCATCATGCTACTGTCACCTCCTTCTACTAGGATGAGGGAAGCAGAATCTCCAGTGAGCCGAAAGGGCAGGGTCACCAACTTTTCAACAAGCCTCTCTGCCACACATTTAACAGCTTCTCAACACATGGGATTCAGCAAACGGAGATTAGCAAATGCACAGTAGCAAGTGGAGTACAGTGGTACCTCGGGTTAAGAACTTAATTTGTTCTGGAGGTCCGTTCTTAACCTGAAACAGTTCTTAACCTGAAGCACCACTTTAGCTAATGGAGCCTCCTGCTGCTGCCATGCCGCCAGAGCATGATTTCTGTTCTCATCCTGAAGCAAAGTTCTTAACCCAAGGTACTATTTCTGGGTTAGCGGAGCCTGTAACCTGAAGCGTCTGTAACCTGAAGCATCTGTAACCTGAAGCATCTGTCACCCGAGGTACCACCGTATGCAGATCCAGGTTCTCGGCCACTAAAATGCTCTTGGTAAACGGGAGTGGGCAACTGAGGATCGAGGGCTAAATGTGGCCCTCCGGGCCTCTCCATCTGGCTCTTGCGACTCTCTCCAGGCCACGCCCTCTTTCCCCAAACCACACCCCTCACTGCCTCTGCTTTGTACCCTCCTTGTGTGTTTTTCACTTGGCTGGAATGTGTTCTTGAACTCTGGCAATGCCTCTTGCTAGCCTGGATGTAGGACAGAGATAGGTGCACAAGTGTGTTTAGGAACCAGCCTGCTGTACAAAGGCAACATTTGCATTTGCTGCTCCACCCACTTTTGCCTCTAGCCCCACACACCACAGGGACATGGCCCCAGGAAGTTCAGTCAGGAGGAAATGTGGTCCTCAGGCTGAACAAGGCTCCCAACCCTTGTGGCAGAAGCTGCTGTTGAAAGGATCGGCTCTACAGGGGGCATTTTGGTATCCAGGACAGCTTTGGTAGACTCTGCATGGCTCCTGCCTAGGCAGAAGAGGGTATGCAAATGTGTTTCATATGAATAACAGGCGCAGGTTGCAGGATTCTCTTTCCTGAGAATAAACTCTGGGTTTCCTCAGTGTGCAATTTTAATTTTTGTTTTGAGTATAATGAATACACACAGCTCTACCAACTGGACTGCGAATCTCCCACTGTTTCTGTTAGATCTTAAATAGCAACAGCAGAATTCCCTTGTCATTGCTGGAGCACTTAACCCTTGCTTTAAAAAGGCTTCAGTAATCAAGATACTGCAATCAAATATATCCCCAGATCAGTCTGTTGTACCTATATGACTAATTTGGGGTGTATTTGATCACAGTATATGATTAGAGAAGTGACTGGATTTTGTTGAAGGTGTTAAGTACACCAGCGATGACAAGGAGTTTCTGCTGTTTGATGTGCATGTATCTATTATTATTATTACTACTATTATTATTACTGTTACTATTACTAACTACTCACCCTTTATCAACAGGATCTAAAAATCAATCCAATCCAAAAGTGTCACTCCAAAAGTGATGACAGCTCCCTGAAAAGGTTTGAGGAAAAACACTGCAGAAGTGGCGGCGGGAAGTCAATTTATGATACAATGTATCATAGCTATTCGATATGAAGATTGTTGTGAAAATGTTTGGGAAAAATTAACGAAAAAATATATTACAATAGTGATGACAGCTCCCAGCAGCCTCCTATAGATGTGTAAGTAGGAGGAGGTACATGGAGGAACCCTGTGGGATTTCACAGGAAAACTGCCAGAGCATCGAAATGTGGCCTCCCATAACCACTTTCTATATATATTCCTGGAAGTGGGAACAAAACCACAGAAGTACAGTGCCTCCAATCTCCATGAGCATCTCCTGAAGGGTACCATGGCCAATGGTATTAGAAGTGTCCAAGAGGTCAAGAAAAACAAGCCCTTCCTATCTCTCTCCTGACCAATATCATTAACCAGGGTGACCAAGGCAGTTTCCATGCTATGTCTGGGCCTCAAGCCAGACTGTAACGGTTCCAGATATTAGGTCTCATCAAAATGTGCCTGAAGTTGGACAGCACCATGTATAACTGAAAGAGTGTCTCCATCCCCCTCATCCAGCTCAGACACTGAGATCCAACTCCAAGGGCCTTCTGGCGGCTCCCTCACTGCAAGAAGTGAAGTTACCAGGAACCAGGAAGAGGGCCTTCTCGGTGGTGGTGCCCGCACTGTGGAATGCCCTCCCATAGAAGACATCAGAAGGCAGCCCTGTATAGGGAAGCTTTTGATGTTTGATGTTTTATTGTGTTTTTATATTTTGCTGGAAGCCGCCCAGAGTGGCTGGGGCAACCCAGTCAGATGGGCGGCATGTAAATAATAAAATTATTATATTTGCTCTCTCTCATAAATCAGTGGTGGGAAATCTGAGACTTTCCAGCTGTTGTTGGACTCCATCTCCCATCAGCCCCAGCCAACAGGGCCAATGGACAGGGATGATGGGAGCTGAAGTCCAGCAACAACATCTAGAGGGCCACAGGTCCCCTGTTCCCTGCCTTAGTGGATCTCAGGCTCGTGCAGAGCTTGCCTGAGGCCTGGGGTGGGAGTATTGTTGGAATAAAGTTATAAACCAGGCATAGGCAGATGTTATAAAGTTATAAACCAGGCATAGGTCCTCCAGATGTTTTGGGACTACAACTCCCATCATCCCTGACCACTGGTCCTGTTAGCTAGGGATGATGGGAGTTGTAGTCCCAAAACATCTGGAGGGCCAGGTTTGCCTATGCCTGTTATAAACTCAAACAAGGAAAACCTGGTTGGTCCTTGGTGGGGGCCTCTGGCCAGCTTCGCCCACCAAGACCCAGGGCAAGTGTACCTGGCTGTCCCTCCTTCTCTGTAAGGGTCTCGTGAATTTAAATATAGGACCAAAGCACAGGAAGAAGCTTTAGATCAGGTTGGGCAATTTGTCATTCTCTGAGTGGCAGCAGCTATTCAGGATCTTAGGCAGAGAGTCTTTTGCATGACCTGCTACCTGACCTGTTCAACTGACCCAGGGATGTTGTGCGTGAAGAACAAGTACTCTACCCCTGGAGAAGGCTGCATAGTGCAAATTCTCTACTGTGCCAAGATTTTTAATCTCCCCTCAGCTCAGAAATATTTCTACAGTGGTTTAGCAGTTTAAAGCACAGCTTATGCAAAAACCCCAAACACCAATGCATGCAAAACAAACTTCACCACAGCTCCATCCAAGGATATGGGGTTTTTTTGGGGGGGGGGGGTTGTGATTTTTTTAATGCAAAATCAATTACCAGTGAAATATAAAGGCTTTTGAAATCCTCTGGCAAAAGTGCCACAGGATGTCTCCCCCTTCGAAGCCTGAGCTGTTGTACCGGACTGCAGATGTAGGTTATCTCAAGCAGCTGATGGCAAAAAAAAAAAAAGACGGCGACAAATCTCCGAGAGCTGGAGAGACCCTCAAAAGTCCTTGAATCCTGCAATGCAGCGTTTCTCTGCTAATTAAACACAATCCAATTCGGAGCCCCTTGAAGCTGTGATGTCATCCCGGAGACTGGCGGATAAGCGGGGGGGGGGGAGGCGGGAAGAAGGGGGGCTTGCTGGCTGATGGGATGCAGCCTGCATTGCATCCTCTCCAGATTTCACACCTGCTCAGCCTCATCCCAGTTGGTTTGTTGCAATTCTGATGCAGGACGCGGAGAAGGAAGATTACACGTGTGTGTGTGTGTGTGTGTGTGTGTGTGTGTACTCTCTCTCTCTCTCTCTCTCTCTCACACACACACACACACACACACACATATATATAGTGGCCAGGTACCTGGAAAGCAGACTCTAATATGGGAGAGGCAGAGCTTCTTCTTTTTAGCCCAAGGCACATACCCCCTTATAGGGAAGTCTTCTGATGGCACGACCAAAGGCCCAAGACGAAAGTGGGTGGAGCAAAAAAAAGGACATGTTTCTTAACTTTCTGCAGTAGGCGACATCTCAGCAAAAGTCAGGGGTTCCCTGCACATCCCTCTCTCTCCAGGCATGCAAGCAACAGCGGTTAGCACAGATCAATGGCACAGTCTAGCTGAACTAAAACACTTGAGGAGGATGTGGACAGGGCCAGAAAGGGTTGCACCCTGGGGCCTGTCCAGACATGGACTGCCTTCTGATGTTTTATCATCGGAGCCAGCCCACCCATGACGCAGGGTGAAGCAGCTGCCTCAGGTGGCAGAAATGCATGAGGCGGCACCCTGCCTGCCCCACCGCTTCTGCTGCTGGTGGAATGCCCCCCCCCCTGAGCATTCCAATGAACAGCAAGTCCTTGCTGGACGCTCCCCATCACACCAAGTGTGGCAAGTGAGACAAGAGAGAGGGGTTCCGGCCCACGGCTTTGTCACTTGGCTTCCCTACCCCTGGGGTGGAGAAGATGAACATTAAAGTCCTGTTTTGCCTCAAAAAAAAAAACCCCTGCCTTCCCTGATAAGAGGAATGCTTAATTTTATTGTACGTTTCTCAATAAGACATTCTTGCTAACTTATTTTTTGTTTCAGTTTTGTTATATTTTGCAACTTAGTAAACTACGTAACTTTGTTCGTGTTGTAAGCCCCCCTGAGTGTGGTTTACTGCAGAAAGGCGGCATACAAAAAAAAGGGGGGGTGATGAAGATTGAGAGTTCCAGGTTCAAATCCCTATGAAGCTCACGAGATGAGATTGGGCAAGTTATTCTCGCCCTGAATCAGACTTTGTCTAGCCTAGCATTGTCTATTCTTGCCAGCTAGGCTCAAGTCTTTCCCCATCAGTTACCATCCGGGATCCTTTTTAACCCATAGATGCCAGTGACAGTGGGAGAGTGTGGCTATGGCTATCATGCAGGGACTGTGCACTTCTGAACCTGCCGCCACACTACTGGTTTTGACCCATGGGGCAGTGCTCTTCAAAGAGGCGCCTGCCAAGGTGTGTATGTGGGGGGGGGGGGACGACGATGAAATTTGGCAACCCTTTTTCTGTCTTGTGTAAGCACATTTTAAAAAACTAAGCTCCAAAGCACAGAATAAATAAATAACTTCTGGAGGCTGCAGGATACCTGTGTGCAGAGCAAGGGAAGAAATCAGCATCGGCTGGCTTTTTAAAAAGAAAAAGAAAAACAGGTGGCATGCTCAGGTTTTGGACCGCAAGTCACTGAGCACAACCTATGCTCTGTTTGAAGGGTAACTTCCTTGTGCCGCAGTATGTAGATCTTGTACTCTGTGCCTTACTTGCCCAGAATAATAAGCAGGGGGAATGGAGGGAGCAGAGGAAGGGGGGGGGAGGAAGGGAGGCGGAGGTGGATACACACAATGCATTCCTCCAGCTTTGTTGATCCTGGTGTGAAACAAGTCTCAGGCTTTCAGATCCTCCGGGTGAATGTCATGACCCAGATTAATTGCTTCTTTTGCTTCCCTCCTTTTCTTTTCTTAAAAAAGGTGCCTGGACCCTGCTGTACAAACAAGGGAGCCTGTATTCTCCTACACGGAGCTCCTCGTTGGGAGGGATGCTCAGCCGCCTCCTCTGCCTTCCAGACAAGAGGATGTGGCTCCTCTCCATCCCAGCTGTGGGCAAGAGGCAAAAGGAAGGCCTCTGCTGGCACAGGAGGGCAGGGCAAGCAGCCATGTCTGCCACACAAGCACAAGCCTTCTTTCGACAGAGGCAGCTCTTATCAGGGGAGGACACCGGTGCCAAGAACAACCTGTGTTTCTGCTTAAGTATAGCTGCATTGAGGCTGAACATTAAAGGAAAGTGGCACAGGCTGGCCTGACCCAACTCCTGACCCCATTCACACAGGCTTTGGTTCATTCGCTCTCTGCCCACCAAACATTCTTTTAATTTTAATTTTAAGTTGGCCGGCCGGGCCCGAAAGGTTCCCCAACCCTGTTCTTATAGGAGCCCTCCAGATGTCTTTTTTAATAGAATCACAGAAATGTAGAGTTGGAAGGGACATGAAGGGTCATCTAGTCCGCTGCAATGCAGGAATCCCAGCTGAAGAATCCCTGATAGTCTAAATCCCAAGCTCTAAAAACATCTAATGAAAGAGAGTCCACCAGCTTCAAGGCAGTCAGTCCACTGTTGAATGGCTCTTACTATGTCTAGTCAGAATCTGTTTTCTTGCAACACCTCCACAGACTTTTCTTTAGGGTGGGCAGAGGAGAAGGAGTGACCGGCGAGGAGGAGTATTCAAAGCATGGAAAGTTCACTATGAATCCTCTTGCCCACTTGCAAGCTCCTTGGCTCTTCTTAAATTGCTGAAGCCTGGAATATTGATCTCCTTCGAGCAAGGGGAACAAGGAGCTTGGCAGGCAAGAAATGTTCCCGGATATGATCCTGACATGCTAAGAGAGATCTATGCCCTCCTCTCCTCCTACATCCTTTGCTAGCAGACTTTTGCCCTCCCTTGCCAATCTGTAGAGTAAAAAATCGCTGGGCCCGCTGCCATTGGCCAGCCTCCAGCGCGTTCAGCGGGGAAAGTCAGTCTCGAATCTCACAAGCTTGCAGCTGCGTCACTGTGGCCACTTTCAAAGTAGGCATGCTGGGTGGCAACCTCCGGTGAGCCAGGAGGCCAGGGAGGACTGAGAATCAGCATGGCAGAAGGAGGCATTTGCTGATAATGCTTTGCTTCATGCATGAACAGCAACAAAAACCCACTGCCCTATACCCTTAGCTGTGATTCTTGCATTGCGGGGGGTTGGACTGGATGTCTATATTTGAAGCCCTTCCAACTGTACAATTCTATGAGCCTCACCGGCCCACTGAGATGCCCGCCCCCATTTGACAGATTCTATTTGTATATAGCAAGGAGGAGTTTATGGGGAGGGGGGGACACAACCAGTGATGCTGAATGCTGGAAGATTCAGAATGGGTAAAAGAAAGCCCTTCTTCACACGCAGCACATAGTTAAACTGTGGAACTCTCTGCCACAGGAGGAAGTGATGGCCACCAACTTGGGTGCCTTCAAAAGAGGATTTAGACAAATCCATGGAGGAGAGAGCGATCAAGAGCCACTAGCCATGATGACTATGCTCTGCCTGAATACCAGGCCTGTCTCTTAAAGAAACACACTGTGCAGTATTGTGCAAACTGGCTGGCAGTGACTGCCCAAGATGCCAGGCAGGGTTCTCTTCCAGTCCTACCTGGAGATGCCAGGGATTGAACCCAGGACCTTCTGTGTACAGAGCAGATGCTCTGTACCAAGCTACAGCCAAGATGGGAAGAAGGAGGAGGAGGAGGAGGAGGAGGAGGAGGAGGAGGAGGAGTTTGGATTTGATATCCTGCCTTTCACTCCCCTTATGGAGTCTCAAAGCGACTAACAATATCCTTTCCCTTCCTCCCCCACAACAAACACTCTGTGAGGTGAGTGAGGCTGAGAGACTTCAGAGAAGTGTGACTAGCCCAAGGTCACCCAGCAGCTGCATGTGGAGGAGCAGGGAAGCGAACCTGGTTCACCAGATTACGAGTCCACCACTCTTAACCACTACACCACGCTGGCTGGAAGTGGAGGCAGGGAAGGGAATCTCTCCCATCCACAGCTGCACCCAAAGCTTTGCCAGTTGCTGGTGCCCCCCCCCAAGGTAGCTGCCTGAGGCTGGCCTAGCCTAGCTGCTCCCCTGAGCCTCCTCAATCTCCAGTAGCCCCCATCGCCTCCAAAAAGAAGCGAGGCTGCAGCAGCACGTGGGCCTGCGGGAGCCATTTGGCACCCGAGCCCAGCTGCTGCCCTACAAGTGCCCTCTCTGGCGGAGCATTTCGCCCAGCTGCTAGTCTAGAATGGGGAGCGTGTGCATCCGCGGGGGAGGGAGCTGCCAACTGGGCGGTGGACAATGGCGAACAGTGTCAGGGATTAGCTCCCTCGGCCAAGTGCTTCGCTCTGGCCTTTTGTCAGGCTTATAAATAGACGAGCTGGTGTTGGGTCTATTGACTTGCAACTGAGAAGCCTGGAGCTCTTCAATGGGCCATTTCAGAGGAGCGCGGCTGATGCTTGGCCTGCTGGCGGCGTCCCTTCAGCCTTAGCTGTGGCTGTTGCAGAGTTCAGCTTCCCATCTCATGTCTGCTGGCTGGCTGCCAGAGTTGGTGCCAGGAGTAGGGAGTCTCTTTCAGGGCTGCACACTGATTGATTGATTGATTGATTGATTGATTGATTGATTGATTGCATTTCTGTCCCAAGGAGCTCAAGGGTACAGGACATGGTTCTTCCTCTTCTCATTCAATCCCCATAACAACCCTGTGAGATCCGTTAGGCAGTGTGACTGGCCCGAGGTCACCAAGTGAGTGGGGATTTGAACCCTGGTGCTAGTTTGGCACTCTAACCACTACACCACACTGTCTGTCTAATCCTCCCTCCTGGGCAACTTTCTAGGACCAGAGGCAAAGGTGGGTGAAGCAACAAGTTTAAGTGTTACCTTTGGACAGTCGGCTTATACACAGATACCTCTCTCTGTTCTCAGTCTGGGCCTACAAGATGCCTTATCAAGGGCATGTTCCAGGTAAGTGAAAAGACTCAAGAAGCAAATGAAGTAGGTCTGGTGAGGGGTGTGGCCTGGGTCTATGAATTGTATGGAATGAATGAATGAACCTGCATGAATGGCTTAAAAATGGGAATATGCAACTCTTGTGCATGTCTGCATCCTCTTATTTGTGAGTGATACGGTTTTGGGGGGAGGGGCATTGCCACCCTGTTGTTGTTGTTTAGTCGTTTAGTCGTGTCCGACTCTTCGTGACCCCATGGACCAGAGCACGCCATGCACTCCTGTCTTCCACCGCCTCCCGAGGTGTAGTCAAACTCATGCTGGTAGCTTTGAGAACACTATCCATCCATCTCGTCCAACCACCCTGTAGCCTCACCCAAATTGGCAACCCTGCTCCTCACCCAAAACTGCAACAGTCATGGTTCCTTCCCGTCTCAGGGGTCTGCCAGAGCTCTCAGGGCCAGCCAGCTTCGGGTTATCGTTGTTGTTGGGTGGAGGGGTCTCAGCAAAGTTCTCACTGATGGGCTTTGTGGTGGTAGCAGCAGACAGCTGTGTTCCAATTACACCAGGTCCCACTATCCAAATGCTCATTACAGTGGTACCTCGGGTTAAGTACTTAATTCGTTCCGGAGGTCCGTTCTTAACCTGAAACTGTTCTTAACCTGAAGCACCACTTTAGCTAATGGGGCCTCCTGCTGCTGCCGCTGCACGATTTCTGTTCTCATCCTGAAGCAAAGTTCTTAACCCAAGGTACTATTTCTGGGTTAGAGGAGTCTGTAACCTGAAGCGTATGTAACCTGAAGCGTATGTAACCCGAGGTACTACTGTATACAAAAACTCACTTATCCAAACATGAGGAATTAGTATCCAAACCTTGCTCTACATACCACAGATTCACCTATCCAAACAGATGGAACTGTGCATAGTACGGTAAATAAATAAGCAGCCTTAAACAAGCCTCACTTTTTTGTGTTTTGCTGGTCCGTGGTAGCCGTTTTGCCAGAAACCATAGTGGGAAGGAGGGGCAGCGATAGAACAAACAAGAGATTTTTTTCCCCTTCCTTGTTTGCCTTTTGCAAGATTTCAGAGGGTGTTCCCATAATTCTGGGGTCAAAATTCCGTGGTTGGGAACACATTTCGAATTTCCCCATAGGAATCAATGGAAATCATGGACTCATTATGCAAACACTCACCTAACAAACCATTTTCTCCAAACACATTGTGTTCAGATAGTGGGCCCTGTGTGTGTTTTGTTTGTTTATTATTAACTTATTTCCATCAATTATTAATCATTCGAATTGATTGATTGATTGATTGATTGATTGATTGATTTGCTATGTATTTTCAGGTACCCTTTGGAGATAAGCACCAAGGGAGGCTTGGAACATTTAAAATGCAAAACACTCTTTTCCCCGCCCTCCCTCCCTCCCTCTCCCTCCCTCCCCCCCCTCTCTCTCTCTCTCTCACACACACACAAATAGATAAAATAAGAGCAAAACAATTATTAAAATGCCACAAACTGACAGCAGACAAGCCTCATCATTATAGCCCAGATAAAAGATTAAAAATAATTCCAACAGCAGCAGTCATCAAACCAGTAATCATCAAACCATCTAGAAAACTCAAGCCGGAATAGATGTTTATTTGTCTTTAAAAACCTCTTTAAAAACTGGAACTGAAGGGTCTCATCACACCACAGTGGGAAAATCAGAGATAGGGAATCGGCAGCTCTCCAAAACCGCTGTGCAAAAATGCGTCTGCTAGAAGAAATTCGCGCCAAAAAAATGCTGATGAATTTTCATGAGGATTTATTACTGTGAACTAATGTGGAAAGGTGGAGAACTGAACTTAAGACTGGGAAAGTGGAGAAAAGAAACCAAAATCAACAGATTTGTCCATCACTACTGTCAGGGCAAGGGCAACAGTGTGGATACCCCTTACCCTGAATCCAGACAGATGAGCAGTTCAAGGAGCTGCCTTACATAAAGTCAGACCATTTTGGTCCATCTGGCACCTGGGACCTTCTCCATGCATTCTACATCTGAGCTATAGCCCTTCCCAGAATTAGGTTACAGGAAGCTTCTTCATACTGAATCAGAGCATTGCTCCACCTGTCTACATACTGTTTAAATTGCCTGGCAGCAACACTCCACAGTTTCAGGCAGGGGGCATCTCTCGCAGCCCTTCTTGAGATGCTAGGACTGAGCCTGGGACTTCTGCATGCAAAGCAGCTGCTCTACCAGTGAGCTGTGGCCCTTCCCAAACCCACACGGCCACTTTGACTCCTCTTCCCACTGGAAAGAGAGGCAATGCAGTCCCCCATGAAGTAACATTAAGCTAAGTGTGATCTATTAAGACATGCTGAGGGAAGAAGGGAAGACATCCAAAAACTCCCAGGCAGGACCTGTCCCTTCTGTTCTGCAGACTGCATTTGCAGGAGAAATACAGCTTACTACAGGCCAATCAATTACAGCTAATAACATTAGCATTTTAGCAAGTGGATGGGATGGAGAAGAGGGGGGTGGGATGCAAAAGGTGGAATGGATTACAAAGGGAGCTGGGTACCAGATCTTTAACTTCCAGAAATTTTGGGGAGCTGTCAGCATTCGGCATCTGGGCTCTGCTCTTAGCCACAGGAGACTTCAGATGATTTGACTCAGCCCAGCTACACCAATTAGTGGACCCAAAATCAAAGTCGTGCTGGTTGGCTGTGGTTCCCCAAACACACCCATCTCAGCACTGGTGGTCAAACTGGGAGAAGCAGAGAGTGCCACCAAGAGTCCATGAAGCTTCCGTCATTGGTATTCAGCACAGATGCAGAACATGGGCTCTTTTGGCATATGAAGAATCTAGAAAATCTCCACCGTCTTAAAACTTAGCAAGTTTCTAGCCCTCAATGGTTTTGATAATAAGTTTGGGATTATGTGAACCATAGCTGCTATAGGCTTCAAAACAATGTCGAGACTTGGATTGAAATATCTGTACTCTTGTATTCCTTGTATGTCTCTGCAGCGCATTCCCCCAGTCCCTCTCTCTAGAATTCCTAGTTTTGCACAGGAAACTCTAGCAACTGTGATAAGGTAAGGAAGTTACCTGTTTGTTCCATTGTCATATTTTGTTCTCTGGAGCTGAACGTGGGTATACTTCTTTCGCATTGAACTGTGGAAGCTTTAAAGGGCAGAATTATAGATAGCTACAGTACACACCCACAAACAGGAGGCATCTGTGTGCCAATGCACGATTGTTCTGCAAAAAAAACCCAAAAAGCCTCAGAGCCAGCGTGATATACAGGGCAAGAGAGGCTGGTTTCAATTCAAATTAGATCCAATCTAGCTTTCTAAAAGCAGTAGCCAGGGGAAAGGTTCTTTCTCAAAGGGTAGCGGGTGGAATTCAACACCACCGACAAATAATCAGAGAACTCATTCAGTTCCTGCTCAGCCCTGAATGGCCTAAGAAAGTTGGTTGTGCCGGTCTAATCTACCTCGCAAGATCGTTGTGAGTATAAAATGGGAAAGCATTTTGCATGTTACCCTTCGTTTCTTAGAGAAAGGGTGACACACAAGCATGATCTGTAAGAAGAGGTACTCTTTATACCACAGATATCTGGATGTTTAGAGGCATTGTGTCACTCCATGTTTACAAGCCTGGGACCTAGCATTCAAAGCTGCTTCTGAGACTAAGCTATGGAGAATATGTTCCCTTTCCCTGCCAGCTCCAGGTATTGTCTCTCCAGAGCCATGGCAAGCCCCAGGAAAAGGAACTGCACACTCTCTCCAATCACTGGTGTGATTGATAGGTCCATTGCATATGTAACAAATAATGACAATTTTGGATTATATATATATATAAAAATCACACAGAGCAGTAAATCTGGGGGGGAAGCCAAGAGGAGAAATCCATACTCAGGAGAAAGCTGAACTATACAATATCACCCAGCACTTTAATCAGCTGGGATGGTGTCTCTCAGCTGCCCGGCCCTTCAGCTCAGATCTGGAATTAATCCAAAAACAACCCAATTCAAATGCAAGCAGCTATAAATACATTGTAAAAAGGAGTGCTATTGCACAGTGCCAAGTGCAGAGAGAATCATTCCTAGGCTTTTGTTTAGCTAGGAGGGATCAAGATGTTCCTCCACAAGTGCTGAGAGATGCTTTCTTAAATGAGCCTTAATAGCTGGTAGCTTAGCGAGTTTACAACTCTCCCCACTGGTTTTGGGTGGAAGAGAAACAGTCTGGCATTTGGTATGTAGGCAGTGGAAGGAACCAGTCTTCTAAGTTTTGCAAATGGCTGGGAAGAAGCAGCCTTGAAATGGTCCAAGAACAACATGATGGGGGAGGTGGATGTTACTTGGGGAGAGAACTAGCACTTTCTCAGTGGTTGCCTGATCACTTTGATGACTGTATCTGTCAAATAAACAGATTATCAGTCCCACTGTTGTACAAGAAAAGGCTTCAGTTAACAGATCTCCACCTGAGGAAGCAGGGGGGCAAGGGGGTGTTTTGAGCTGCTAATCTATGTTACACACATCACCCCCCCCCCTAATCCTTAAAATATTTCTGGAAGACAGATCAGCAAAGGAGGTGGTATGCCTCAGTATATTTGTTGTTGGAGCGTACTAGTGGTTCTGCATTCAGATTTGGATTTTGAGCAGAATTGTAATAATAATAATAATAAATTTTATTTATATCCCGCCCTCCCCAGCCGAAGCCGGGCTCAGGGCGGCTAACAACAATAATCACACAATTAAAAATATTTCATTATAAAAATAAATTAAAATCAGATTGATGGCAACCGATTAAGCAAAATTCTGTGCAGGTTGCCAGAGGAGGGAGTCAGGCTGCGCCCTGACCAAAGGCCTGGCAGAACAACTCTGTCTTGCAGGCCCTGCGGAAAGATGTCAGGTCCCGCAGGGCCCTAGTCTCTTGTAGCATGCAGAAGCTTTTGAAAAGATGCACCGGCATCTGGTTGGTCACTGTAAGAACAGGATGCTGGATGCCATTGGTCTGATCAAACAAAGCTCTTCTTGCATTCTTAACAGCAGGAAAGGTCAATGGACTTCATTCCCTCTTAGTTAGCATCCTGGAGGCCAGGGAATAGGATGCTGAATAAGGAGAACTTTTAGTCTGATCCAGCAGGGCTCTTCTTATGCTCTTAGTTTAAGATACAGCATCGCTAATTCCCATTTTATAATCAGGCCCAAGGGCCCAAGTTCTTTTCTTGCCTGAGGCAGTATTATAAAGCAAATGGTACAAATCTTCCCAAGTCAAGGTACATTTTCCCCAAAGCTGGCCAAGTTATTTGTGGCACCCCAGGCAGAAAATCCCCAAAGTGCCTCTCCAACATGCTGCCCTTACATGTCATCCCAAACCAGCTGCCTGACTACTTTGCATAAGAGTAGGAGGCCCTCATCACCACATGCAACAAGGTCTGGCCTATCGGTGGATTCTGTACATGGTTCCTGAAGGCTGCTTGCTCAGAACTGTCCTCCTGCCCCAGTAAAATGGATGCTCAGCACTTATTCAGACATCTCCTGAGGACTTGGCAAGCACAGATTCAATCATTGTTGCCAATGACTGCAGCCAGACCAGAGCAGTGGGTGTGTGGGTCACAGTGGCCTTGGAGGCACAGAATAGGCAAGCCGCAATAGTGGGTACCTGGCAGCCGTTCCAGAAAGTGGGGGCAGAGTACTTTTTTGCTGAGATATTCAATGCACAGAGTTGGCCTACTCTGCTTCCGTTCTTCTTCCAAGTGTGCCACGAGAGGAAAGGAGAAGGCTCCTAGATGGAGCATTGGAATCTGCCCTATAAGGGGGGTGCTGTACCCCAGAGAAAGGAGCACATCAAAAGAAGGGTGCTCCGTATCTTCCATGGGCAGCTTTCTGGGGGTCTTAGGCAGAGAGAGTTGGGGAGTCTCGACTGAGGAAGTTGGGGGTGCTGAGCTTGGAGAAGATTAAGAGGTGATATGATAGCTGTCTTCAAATATCTGAAGGGCTGTCACATTGAAGATGGGGATAAACTTGTTTTCTGTTGTTGAGGGTAGGGGCTCAAACCAATGGATTTCAGTGACAAGAAAGGATATTAAAAGTTAGGGAGAACATTCTGACGATAAGACAGACTACCTTGGAAGGTGGTGGACTCTCTTTAACTGGACATTTTAAGACAGAGGGTGGATGGGCACCTGTCAGGGATTCTTCAGCTGTGACTCCTGCATTGCAGGGGGTTGGTCTAGATGACCCTTAGGGTCCCTCCCAACTCTACAGTTATATGATTCTGTGACCCAGAGATCTGTCTTGTCCATGCCTGGCTTAAAAGCAAAGAACTAGAGGAAGGGAGAGCAGGGACTCTGGAGCTGCCTATCAACAGCTACTACTTAGCAGACCAAGCAGGTCTCCGTGCCAAAGGCTCCCCCACTATGGTGAGATAGATTGTGTTTCTAGTTAAATTATAGTAATTATTTCTGTGTTTTGCATCTACAGGTATAAATTAACATTTGCAAATGCTACACAAATCTGCGTCCTCTTTTCTAACTATGCACTTCTTCCCTTTTTGGATAGGTGTAAAGTGGCTTCCTTGTTCCTGACATGCTGCTAGTAGCTTGCAGCATCAGAGAGAGAGAGAGAGAGAGAGAGAGAAATGTGAAATTGTAATCATAAAATTGAATTAAAAATACAAAAGAAAAAATATTATCTGGAGGCCAAAACTTCCCTCAAACAGAAAAACCCCCAAAGTCAGGCAGAAATGGTTGGCTTTGTAACAGGGGAAGCTGTAGCCCTCAGGATGTTGCAGTACTCAAGGGCCAATCAGCCCCAGCCAGCCTGACCAATGTCTAGATGTGTAGAGAACTGCAGGCTCCCCACTCGCCCTCACCGCCTTCCAGAAGGCAAGCAAAGAGCAATAATTCTTCTGTTTCAGTAGGATGCAGTTCCACAGCCTCAGGGGCCACAGCTGTCAAGACCCTGCTTCCCCTAGTGGAAGATGTTTGCATTGCACAATTAGAAGCAAGGCATGATTTGATGCAAAAAGAGGAGGAGGAGAGTTGATATATGGAGAGACAGCCCACCTCTAGGCTATTATCACATTGCATCTTATCTCATCCTATAAAGGCGGCCTGTTGGTGGGAACTTATGAAATTATTTCCAGTTGCAACTCCGGAGTGCCCTCTTTGGCCCAAGGCCTGCAGGAGTTCTGCTTGGCTCCTGGCCCAGGAGATTTCTTTTGGCCTGCAGCCTAGGTGATTCCTTTGGGCATGCTGCAGAGCAGACTCTTTGGATGAGAAGGGGGCTCTGATTTCGGTTTCATTTCTCTGTGTATGGCAAGCTAGAGGAACAAAAACAGTCTTAGTTCTCTAGTGGTGGCATCTCTAACCTGCAATTGCTTTGAACTTTAACTCCTATCAGTCCCAGCCAGAGTTGACAGACAGTGGTTTTTTGGACAGAGACCTTTCCTAGGCCTACCTGGAGATGCCAGGATTGGAACCTGGGACCTTCTGAATGCAAGACATGGGCAAGACCACCGAGTTGTGGCCCCCTTCTCTGCCCTCCCCACCAACACTCTAAAGTGGTCCAGTCCTTCCTACCACTGCAAGATTCCACCACCTCATTCTCCTGCATAAATAGCCTGGGGCTTATTAGAAACACAGAGAAAAGCAGCCCTTTTTTTAAAAGGGGGGGAATCTCCTCTCTCCTGGCAGGCTCCTGCAGACTGACAGTTTCCCTTTGCTGCCCGCCAGCAAGCTGTTGTTCTCTTCTTGTTCTGTTCCTAATGCAGCCAAGTAGACAGGCAAAGGTTGGAGGGATCCCCCTTTCTCCCCTTCCTGCTGGTGCTGCCATCGCCTTGAGACTTGGCCGGGCACAGAGGAACACACAGGCTTTGTCAGACTGGATCAGATGGCTGCTCCATCACATTTCAGGCCCTGCTGCCTGGAAGCTGCCAATACCTGGAACTTTGGAGAAGAGGAAAGCAGAGTAATGATCATGCAAGGCTGTTCCAGAGCATAGAATCATAGGATTGGAAAAGGCACCCCAATGGTGAGCAGGTTCAACCCCTGCAATGCAGGAATCGCACCTGAAGAATCTCTGAGAGGTGGTCATCCAACCTCTACTTAAAAGCGTCTAATGAAGGAGAGTCCACCACCTTCTGAGGTAGTTCGTTCCACTGTCAAGCAGCTCTTACCCTCAGAAAGTTCTTCCTAATATTTAGCCAGAACCTAATTTCTTGTCATTTGAATCCACCGGAGCAGCAGAAAGCAAGCTTGCTCCATCTTCCATGTGACAGCCCTTCAGATACTTGAAGATGGTGCATGTGAACATGCACTCAACTTATTGTTATACAGTAATTGCAAAGAAGTCCACGGAGGTGCAGCACCTCAACCATGCCACCCATGCCCAAATTGCACCCTCCACTTCGCATGCCTAGGGCAAGTCCCCCGCTTAACTGAAGATCAGACAGTCCATCAATAAAGGGTAGAAGGAGTGAACTGAAAACATTGCCTGCAAAAGCCCTCTATCAAGTTGGCACACATCCGTGTGCATCTTTTCTGGTCTTCTCAAAGAGGGAGGAAACTTTTCTCTTTTTTTATTGTCACTTGGCATTTTCAGTGAGTTTGGTTCTCCCTGCTACAGAAATGATAAAGCGCTGAGCTGCCTCCTGCATGGGAAGAAAGGTAGGGAGAGGCGTAGGATGTTGAAAGATGGGAGATGAGAAGGTGAAGAAGAGGGTGGTTCTTTGGACCTAAAAATAAGCAGGCTTGCTTCTTGAATAGAAGTTTGTGGGAGAGAATCTGGCTGGTTCTAATGCAACACATCCTGGGAAGCTGCTTTAAACCCTCTGCTGGTTATTCTAGTCCAGGGTTGTCAATTCCAACTCGCAGTGACTCTCTGGGGTCTAAGCCAAATGCTCATCCCATCAGCTGTGGCAAGATAATGTTTAACAAGAGAGCCAATGTGGAATAGTGGGAAGAGAAGGAGTTGAGAACCTGTGGTCCTCCAGAGGTTGGTCATCTTACTTGACCATTGTAGTCCAAGGCATTTGGAGGACCACAAGTTCCCCATTTCCTGGGTTGGAGGGTTAGGCTAGGAGTCAGAAATGAAGGGAGCTGCAGATCAAAAACATCTAAGGGTCATAGTTCCCTCTCCCATGAACTACAGCATCCCTGACAGATGGTGGTCCAGCATCTGCTTAGAGACCTCCAGCAAAGGAGAGCCCACTACCACCCCTTGAAGCACCTTCTCTCACTGTCAAACAGCTTTTACTGTTAAGAAGTTTCTCCTAAAATTCAGCCAAAACCTACTTCCCCATATTTTGGCCATCTGGCTCTCTGAAGAGGCAGGGGTCAAGTCTGTTCCATCTTCAGATGGACACCACTTCAGATAGTTGAAAACTCGGTGGAAGAAGTTTGGAAAAAAATTAAAGTATATTTACAAAAATATAGTAAAATTAATGAATGTTAGAAGGATGCAGGAATGAAGCTACATGGTTTTAGCAGAAATGTTATAAAGAATTAAGTAAAAACAGATTGTTTATGGAATAAAGGGGAAAATTTAAGGTTAGAGTGTCTTAAGTTAAATTTTAGAACGAAAATTGAGAAAGATGGAAAGGACTTGCTGAAATAGCTAATTGAACTAGAATACAAAAAAGGGAGGTGTGAGGAGGTCGATGAAACAAGTATATGAAAGTTAAAGACATGGAAAGGTTGGATGTGTTTTTAAATGTTTTTGTTTTGTTTCTTTGTGGTTTTATTGTATTGTTGTTTTTTGTTTTTTACGTATTGTATTGATTTGCTTTGTTTAACTCTTTTTTTTCTTTTTGTAACTATTTGTAATTTTTAAACTTTTAATAAATATTACTTTTAAAAAAAACCAGATAGTTGAAAACCATTACCACTACTCCCCTTAATATTCTTCATAAACATGCCCAGCTTGTTCAGCCTCAGAGGACATGTCCTGGTCGCCCTCATGGCAATGGCAATCATGATTGGGGTGGGCTCTTTCAAGGGAAGCCCTTCCACATCATCTCGTCTTGTTATCACAGAGCCTCACCATGCCTGCCCCACACCACCACTGTGCCCACAGGTCATTTGGGGAGATGTTTCAGAGAATGAGACAGAGGGAGGACAGGCCCAAGACATTTTGCTGTCTGACACGATATCCCCTCTCTCCCTTGTACAAAACCCAACCAGATCGGCAGCTGCATCTGACTTCAACTGCATAAAGGGGGCAGCATCCTCCACCACACCTGAATGACACCGGCTCAAGTAGAACAAGCTGTGTGACATGTGCTCAGATGCCTCCCGGTGGTTGCCTCGCTTTGCCTACTGGTAGACCAGCCTGGGACAGAGGCTGAGCTTGTTGGGAACAACCATTGCCCCGTGTGAATCTAAGATGTCCCTTCCCCGGTGCCAAACACGACAGAGAAAAAAACAAGGTTGTCCTGTCATTGCCAGGCATCTCTTAATAAGCTTCTGCGAAGCCCTCATAAACCCTGGGACACTATGTGAAAAGCACACTTGGTTGATTGACAGTTTGCCACTCTTCAATGGCATCCCAAAATCTGCCATTTGAGGCAGGATCTCAGTGGTAGTTCAGTAGTAGAGCATCTGCTATGCATGCAGGAGCTCCCATGATCAATCCCCAGACAAGACTGGGAATGCCCCCAGCCTGAAATCCCAGACAGCTGCTGCCAGTCAGTGTAGAAATACAGAGCTAGGTAGATGATGGTCTAAATCAGTATAAGGCAGCTTCCTATATCCCTATCTGCTTCCAGGGTGAGTTTATTAGGATTCATCATCAAGCCATAATTCCCTCCCAGTGCCAGATGTATGGATAGCTAAGTAGGCTGAATCCTAGGGCTTCTAAATCTAGGGGGCCTTGCCAGGCCCCACCCCCCGCTCCCCTGCAGGCAGTCTTTCCTGTCCCCAAATTACAAACCCAATACTTCATGTGAGGGCAGGACAACTTGGGCCTCTAAATCTAGGGCGCCTTGCCAGCTCGCCCGCTCCCCAGTGCTGTAGTCTCCCCTCTCCCAAAATTGTAAACCCAAGACTTCATGCAAGGGCAGGGCAGCTCAGGCCCAGCAACTATTATACTCAGGACTAGCCAGTGGGGCCCAATTTGAAGCAGTAGGGCGCAACTTTTTTTTTTTGTAGGGCCCCAGTTCACAGTCAAAGTCTGCAAAATCTTATAGATATAAATAAAATCTATCTAGATTGCCCTGGTGCAGGGGCCCCCTTAGGAGCAGCCCGCGGGGCCCTATTTGGCCCAATTGCTCCAATTGCCTTAAGGTCAACCCTGATGAGACTGTGCAGGGGTTGGACTGACAAGCCCTGCACCTTCTAGGTCCCTGGTGTCACAATTCAGCGTACAGACTCAAGGACTTGTTATGGAAATAAAGGGGGGGCACTTATTGGAAATCAGTTTTGTTACATCTTCCCCCCAAACCCCGAGACAATGAGCCCAGCCACCTTTTATTCACAGTTGCATAAGCACCACACTACCACATGGCCATAAACCTGTACGTTCAACCGCTGAAATATACTGTACACCCAATATATAGCAATGGAGATTTATGTTACTGCTTTATGAATGAACACTGTGTTTTATGAATGGACTCTGTATTTTGTGAATTACCTAAGAGCCACCAATAGGGAGCTCTAGAATCTGACAGCTAACCAATTGGGTGCTACCAAACAGCTACCCCTATTGCTGAAAGCAGGTAACCAGCAGGGAATGCTTCAGCTCAGCCTTTGCACTGTTGACTGAACACCCTCTGCTGTGCAGCTAATGGAGAAAGCTCATAAATTGTATCCCTTCTGGCATCCTGCCCAACTCTATTACGCTGGTGAACCAGAAGCCCAGAATAGTAGCAAATAAAATCTGCTCATACGTCAGCAACTGATAAGACTTGTCAACCAGTTCTTCCAAAGTCTTCCTAAATTATAAAGCTCCAAAATACAGGCCAAAAGAGAGCAGGTCTGGGAAGAGCAAGGCATACAATGGGCACCACCAGTGAAAAGGCCCTGCTCCGTGTAGCTCCTGCCCTGTCATTTGATAGGGTACCCACTTGCCCTCCTTCTTGACATGGAATGCTCTCTATTGGAGTCTCCAGGTCCAGTACAAAGACCATAAGAAGGGAGAGCAGGGACCTTGAAGTTCCCAACAGCTGATAAGCAAGCAAGCAAGCACACAGGTCACCTTTGTCACAGCCAGGATGCCTATGTCCTCGCCAGGCCTGCACCCCATCTTGTTTTTGTACAATCTTGTTTGTCCTCAGTAACCAAAATTATGTTATCAACATATACAAGCAGAAAAGTTGTTTTCCTTCATTTGCAAGGAATCATACAAAACAAAGTGGCACTAATAAAGAAAAGTTCCAGGGTAGCAACAGAAAGCAAACTAAAAACGCTTTTGCAGTTCATCAAAACTATCCAAGAATATCAAGTTATAGGAAAATTGGTGCTATTAACAGTAACCCTTCTAGTTGGTTAATTGGTTCGGCAACTTCCATGCACATGGCATGTGATGCAAATTATTTCCCTCAAGAGTTAAATGATAACAAATCAGAGACAGGTACAGTTGCAAATGGCAACAAAATATCTGTGAAAGGAAGAAGAGTAGGTTTGCTCAAGTGTGTTGCAGGTAGAAATACTGTTTGTAATGAAGTGAGAGCAGTAGTTTACTTGCTCGAATTAATAATAAGAAAATTTTGAGAATTTAAATTCTAGATTAATAGTGATTACTTAGTTGAGAAGGGGATTGTAACAAAAACACTGGGGCCTAATTTGAATAGTAGAGAGCCTGGTATCTGGTGGGCAGACCAAAGCACTCGTCAGGAGAGCTATGAGATTCAGGTGAGGATCAGATGCCTTGTCAATCCCAGCAAGTACTGTATATAAGAGGATGACCTGGCCTCTGGCCTGCCCAAGGCCACCATTCTCCTAAAGAGGAGAATGCTAGCATGGAAGAGTTTGCTAAAACAGTCAAAGCAGATACAGCTGTTGTTAGTAGCTCAGAGAAGGTTTGGGAACCTTCAAGCTTCCAAGAGGTCGCAAGCTGAACCTCAGAGGATGCTGAGTCATGGATAAATGCCATAAATGCCATAAAACTTGATTCCTTAGAGAGGAACAAGACATGGGAACTAGTTCCAGGCCTGCCCAGACCACAAAAGGTTTACAAAGTTCAGTTATTGCAAAAGTTCTCAGTGTTAATTTTATACATTTTAAAAAATCACCATGGTATTTAACAATAACATCTTACGTCCTTTGGAGGAGAAATTGTGAATTGCAGAATTTTAAATACCCGCCATCATCCTTGGCTTCACTCAATTTTGTTTATAACAATCTTCCATTTTCTCTAGTTGTGAGGGTGGGGGATGGGGAGAGGCCTCACAGGTGGAGTAGCCTAGGGCCTCTCTTCCTCTAAATCCGGCCCTGTTCCCTCCTCATTTTGGAACCCTCCAAAGACCTACAGATAATCATCTTCCATTACAGAAACACAGCTATAGCATCCCAACAAACCTGCTCTGCTCCATTCATACAATCTTTCCTTGATCACTTACTTTGATTTCCCCCCTTTCCTATTCCCTTCCTTGGAGAAAGAGAGAAAATATTTCCTCCCACTGTTCTTCTCCTGAGGTTCTTGATGCCTTCTTAGGGGCCAAGAGCATGCCATAAATATTCCAGGAGCTTTGCAGAGAGGGATGAACGACTGGCTGTCATCTGCTCATTAATTTCCTGGGGGCAACATTTAACGCCAACTGGCAGCTTTGCATTGTTCTCCCTCCGCTTTTGATTAATGTGCACTGCTGTTGCTCCTGGCCTAACAGCCCTCACCAGGCCGGTGATCATATTGCGCATAATGGTATCTCTGCTTGGGGAGAGACTAGGGGTGGGGTTCCCCTTCCAGAGGCACACAGGAACCAGCAGGGAGCCTGCATTTCCAGTTGCTAGTTGCCCCCTTGGAAGTCTTTCCTGCAGCTTGGCATTGAGATAACAGCCACTCTGCTTGGGAAAGTTCATTATCAACGAGGAAATCTGCACAAGTGCCGTGGCAAGCCCTCCGCCACCTTCTCTCGTCATAATGTGCAGCACCTCCCACGGTGCCATCTGGGTCCCAAAGGCCCAAGATTCTGAGTGCATGTGAAATACCCTGGGAATGCAGCATCGAAGGGCAGTGCACTCTAGCGTCTGACACCCAAAAGGGGACGAAAAACCATGGTGAGGTTACTGGGGAACATTGCAGAAAGCAGGGGGACCAAACTGCACCCATCCACAGAGGAAAATCTGCAGAGAGTTTGCTTCCATGCCCCCTGCTAGAAAGACCACTTAAAACAACACCGTAGCTAAGAACCAGTGCTGAAAGCGAGAGCCAGTGTGGTGTAGTGGCTAAGAGCAGTAGATCCGTAATCTGGGGAACCGGGTTCGCGTCTCCGCTCCTCCACATGCAGCTGCTGGGTGACCTTGGGCCAGTCACACTTCTCTGAAGTCTCTCAGCCCCACTCACCTCACAGAGTGTTTGTTGTAGTGGAGGAAAGGAAAGGAGAATGTTAGCCACTTTAAGACTCCTTAGGGTAGTGATAAAGCGGGATATCAAATCCAAACTCTTCCTCTTCTTCTTTTCTCCTCCTCCCTCCTGATCCCTTTTCCCTTTGATGCTGCATCTTCTATTATGCCTTTTATATTGCAAACCTGAAGGGATGGAATTATGTTATTACTGATCACTGGAAGCCACTCTGGGAGTCCTTTTCAGCAAAAAGAATGGGATTATAGATGTAGATCTGCAAATAAATAAATCAGACAAATAACGGCAAGACCTCAAAACGCCTTCTCTAAACCCAAATTTTCTACTGAAGCCTTCAAGCACAACTGCAAAGCTCCAATACCCATCTGTAAGTAAGCCTGACTGAAGCTGGCATATATAAAATGGCACAGAAACACAAAAATGCATCCAAACAGAGGGAAGCAAGTCAAAGACCACTAAAAATCTGCAAATTGCTGGTGTGGGAAAATAGTGAATACTCCATAAACATAGTAATGACCATTCAGTTGGGTTTCCTCCCATTAGCTCTCTTCTGATTTGGTGGTCTCAAACTAGAGTGCTGTAGGCAAACCCACATTATAAATTCCAAGCAGATTTGATGCACATTTATAGCATATTACTTCCCTCAAAGAATCTCGGGGCCTGTAGCTTCACTCTCACACACCTACAATTACCTAGCACCCTTAACAAACTACTGTTCCCAGGATTCTTTGGGGGGAAGACATAAACGGTGTGGATCTGGCAGGGAAATGATTCGTGCAACATGGATTCATGCCTGAGAATTATTAGTCTGGATGTGCAAGACAGTTAGTACAGTTGTGCCTTCCAGATGTTTTGGACTACAACTTCTCCCAGTCCCAGGCAGCACGGCCAGCAGTTGAGGACGGTGGGATCTGCAGATCACCAAGCCACACTGCCTACCCCTGAGTTAAGCAAATAAGCTATGAGCTAGAAAATCGCACTTTTCATTGGACATCCTTTGAAGCTGAATGTTGGAAGATTCGGGATGGATAAAAGAAAGTACATACTTCTTCCTTCAGCACATAATTAAACTATGGAGCTTGCTCCGCCGGGAGGCAGTGATGGCCACCAACCAGGATGGTTTTAAGAGGATTGAACAAATTCATGGAGGAGAGGGCTCGTAATGGCTACTAGCTATGGTGGCTATAAAATCGTAGAATTGGAAGGGGCCACTAGGATCATCTAGTCCAACCCCCTGCTATGCAGGAATCTTTTGCCCACCGTGGGACTTGAACCCATGACTCTGAGATTAAGAGCTTTATGTTCTGCCAACTTGAGCTATTCCAGGGCTATGGGCATGTGGGTGGCCACTGTGAGAACAGGGTGCTGGACTAGATGGGCCATTGGCCTGATCCAGCAGGCTCTGCTTATGTTCTTATCCACTGTCCCTTAACTCCAGCTCCTCCAATGGGGTGGTGGTGGTGGTGGTGGCAGTGGCGTAGCGTGGGGGGTGCAGGGGGGGCCGGCCGCACCGGGCGCAACATCTGGGGGTTAG
Organism: Podarcis liolepis; assembly: GCF_965112155.1. Lineage (NCBI taxonomy): Eukaryota > Metazoa > Chordata > Lepidosauria > Squamata > Lacertidae > Podarcis > Podarcis liolepis. The sequence continues at coordinate 24,818,808 of NC_139567.1, read as the reverse complement.
GGTTAGGGGCCGCAAATCCACGGGTTAGGGGGCGCAAATCCACGGGTTAGGGGGCGCAAATCCACGGGTTAGGGGGCGCAAATTACTTGCCTTGCCCTGGGTGCTGACAACCCACGCTACGCCACTGGGTGGTGGTGATGACCGACTTTACCTCCCTTTTATAAGGATTGATTGGTGAGTCATTGTATGCAAGCAGCTGGTGTACTCCTTGAACTTGCAAAGAGACCAAAAGGCTGGGGTTAGTTCCATCTCTGGGTGCTTCCAGACTGTTGCTATTTCCAGGTGGGATTTAGTCCCATACCAGCAAATTCAGGTTGCACAATTAAAATCAGTTGGGAGGCCTTGAGCAACAAACCTGTTTCTTTAGAAGATTGGACTTTTTTGCAATAAGGAAAGCAATGGGAAACTGCACTGGAAAATGTATGTTAACGCTTGCTTTGATGCAACGCAATCTAACCTCCCCACAAGCACATCAGAACAAATGCTCAGTAAATAAGCCAACATCATCTAACCTCCATACAAACTCTGTGCAAACAAATCAATGTTGTATAAAGAGACCATCTGGAAGTACCCCTTGAAAGCAGGCAGAGAATCCCAGAAAGTTTACAGCCACAGGTTTTTGCCTTGTATTTGGAGGTCATTCAAAGGTCATCTTGTCTCTCCAGGGAACTCTGTGCTCATCCCTGCCATTGATCATTTGTCCCTAAATGCAAGACCTCAATAGGAAACCACTTGACTTTATCCTGTGGCTCATAAGGCACAAAAGTGGCACTGCTGACCGCCAGATCGCGTCCTGGTTTCCCCTGTGCTGGGAGCCCAAACCCCTTATAATAAATTTGTCCTTTTATCACCTGCGGCAAGTCCAGGTAATCCCTCCCCTCTCTCTCCTCCTGCCGGATGTTTCAGCTCCTGTGGCGCCGGAGCCCTTTGAAGGCTTCAGGAAAGGCAGCTACCCCACACCAAAGTGGAGGTGGAAGGAGATGACTCAGGGGATATAATAATGAGACAGATCAGAGGAGGCGAGGAAGGAGAAGAGGCTGGAGAGAGAGAGAGAAAGTGCAAGGGGAGGGAGGGAAAAGCGCGCTTGTCCTTCAGGCCTACACACACACACACAAAAACACACACACACACCCCCTTCCTGGATCCCCATTAGTCACAGCACAGCAGCTGCGGGGTTGGTGAGCGTGCACCCCCCTCCTCTCCCCAAAAATGTGACTCATCAAAAAAGAGGGGGAAAGAAGTTCTAACGGAGACCTCTGCTGCTGCAGATGGGATATTTTTATCCTTTTGCTTTAGATTGGGCTGTATACGCAGGGAACTTTTCATCTGAGAGAAAAAGAAACCCAGCAAGCAATTCAGCAGGGATTGGGGGGAGGGGAGAGAAGGGGGGGGGACCAGGGCAGGTTCATTGTCTGGGGCTGTAATTGGAAAAGCAACTTGGCTTTCTTTTCTGCACACACACACTAGCAACAACACGCCTGCCTGCTTTCATGCCAGGGCTGTGGTTTGGCTGGCTATTCTGTCTCGGAGAGCTGACCATACATCTATTTCAGCTCATGCATCCATCCCCCCCCCACCTCCATTGCTCCTTCTTCCCCGCCCTGATTGTCCCTCTTCCATGCCTGTCATTCTCTGCATTCAGATCCATTTGAAATTCCTGCTTTGTAGCCATCGCTGGTGTGTGTGTGTGTTTTGATGCAGTACAAATTCTCCTCTTCAGCACAGAACTCCAGAATCCAGAGAGTATTGTCACCACACACACACATACATACATACATACATACATACATATATATGCATGAATGCCTATACAACACACACTTGCAAAAGGAAGCTTCTGCTGATTCCCCCTAGAAGAAGAGGCGAAGTGCCTCCCCTCCGAAAAGTCTCTCAAGGGGTCCGGGCTGGCAGGAATCTGCTTGCTTCTGCAGCCCCCGATTGCAATGAGCCAAGCAGCCACAGCAAGGATGACATCATCTCTCCTCCCACTCAAAGCCAGCTTTCAGCTTTCTGCACAGTTCTGGCTGCAGGTTGCCTGACACTGAAACAGACCAGCTTGGAGGTGTTCAGCTTCTCACTAGGCTTGGAAGGTCCAAACCTTGGCCTCGTTTTATTTATTCCTCCCCACCCCACTCAGGGTTGTTGCCAAATGCTAGTCCTACTCAGAGCAGTCTCACTGAGAGGAATAAGCATGGCCAAAACTTTGGTCCGTTCAGTTTGATGGGTCTACTGAGCTAGGATATGACCCTGACATTTTGACTGAGCATTCGTGATCATAGATTTGTGGAGTTTGAAGGAACCCTCAAGGGTCCTAGTTCGACCCTCCTGCAATGCAGGAATCACAGCCAACGTGTCCTATCCAATGTGCTTGAAAATCTCCAGTGAAGGAGAGTCCACTACTTTCCAAAGTAGTCCATCCCACTCTGTTACATGGAAAGAACACAGAAAGAAGGTGGCTTCAATTTTAGAATGGGCTTGCCCCTGTTCTTTCTGGGGCTATCTTTGAAGCACATTCCTAGCACATCCTTTCCCTTAAAGAATTCTGGGCACTGCAGTTTGTTAAGGTTGGCTGGGAGCTATAACTCTGAGCAGGGAACTACAGTACCCAGAAGGCACTTTGAGTGGGGGTGAGCAAGTAACACGTCCTTCAAATGTGCTTTAAAGGTATAGCATGTATGCAGCCTGAGACCTCATTCTGAGGTTTAATTCCTCTTGGTTTCCCAGAAATGGAGCCACAAAGCTCAAAAAATGTGGGTCACTTCATGACATATGTCATGAAGAGATGGATGAGAGAGCCTCTCATCCATTGTGTATCACACTCAAAAATGGTTTTCAAACTGGCATCAAAATTGGACTGGCATTCCTTTCCTCTGAATCAACAAAGGAAATTTTAGCCTTTAAAGGCACAAGCAACCACAATATAAATATAGCAAACGAAGGATCATTTTGACACAGATTTGACAAAGAAATGTAAATATAGATACACATAAAAAGAAAGAGAAAAACGACACTCCCACCCTCTGAAGTAAATAGCACACTGACCCTCTGCAGTAAGCTGCATAGGTGTTACAAATTCAACATAAATTCAAAAAAGTTGGACATCCTACCCACCTGCTTGGTACTTGAGTGGTAGTGAATGCATTTTTGCTTGCAAAGCAATATACATATCTGGTCCAGGGGTGGGGGTGGTTTGTTTGACAGGGATCGAAAGACAGAAGTAAGGAGTTTGTGCCTAGAGTGCTTGTAAGTAATGGGAGAAGTTCTCAACCTCACCAGACTCACAAAGTTTTCAGTGATATGGTATGTGATTAAATCATCTTCCCCCTTATAGAAACAGAAGGCATATGCTGGAGATGCAAGGCTGGGAATAGTTTCCTTAAAGGACCCTCCGTATTGAACTCTGTGTTAGGAGAGCTTGCATCTTGGGTGAATTGGATTGGAACAATCACTTACAGTTTATGGAGTTCAAAGGCTTTATTCATGCAGGAACTATTTACAAGGTGAATAGTGGTGTGAGAGAGGAATAGCATATTTTGTCTCAAAATGTTCAGAGAGAGAAAGAAAAAATGCTTCAGCTTCTAGGGGCGGAGTTAAATTAGACAAAGAGGCTACAAGCAAGTGCTGGCTAGACAACAATCTAGTATGCTGGAGAAAAGCAAACACATTTTGTTCTCACTAAACTTCTAGCTAATGCATGTGTTACTTTAAAGCACATGAGGGCACTGTTTGTCTAACAAAACAGTGCCCTCATGTGCTTTAAAGTAACACATGCATTAGTTAGAAGTTCAGTGAGAAGAAAATGTATTTGCTTTTTTTCCAGCATGCTGAACCTCCATGAGCTGGAATGCATACGATTGTATGAAAGGAGGCACTGATTGGCTACACCTGCCCAACATATCCATGGAGCGCAAACACATACTGATGTGTTCAATGGCCACACACAAGCTAGGAACACGCAATTGTGTTATACCAAGTCAGACCACTGGTCTATCTAACTCAGCATTGCCAACAATGACTGACAGCATCTCTCCAGGGCCTCAGACTAAGGCCACTTTCCCTCCATACATTTAAAACATGATGATGCCACTTAAATCTCTCATGGCTTCCCCCAAAGAATACTGGGGTCTGGATTTTGTTAAGGGTACTAAAAGTTGTCAGAGGCCCCCATTCCCCTGGCAGAGCTACAATTCCCAGAGTTCCCTCGGGAGAGGGATAGATTATTAAGGCACTCTGGAAACTGCAGCTCTGGGAGGGGGAAGAGGAGTTTCTGGACAACTCTCAACACCCTTAGCAAACTACAGCTCCTAGAATCCTTCATGGGGGAGCCATGACTGTTTAAAGTGGCACTGTGTGGCTTTAAATGTATGGTGTGAATGTGGTCCGTAGGTGTCTTTCTTAGACTTGCCTGCAGGTACCAGACCTCCTAGATGCAAAGTGAATGCTCTACTGCTGAGCCACAGGCCTTCCCCATAGCTGCACGCAGACTGGATGCTATTTCTTACACGGAAGAGTTTCCCACACAGGAATGTTGGCGTCTTTGAACAGGCGCCATGGCTGGCACAGATCTCCATTTCTACCTCCCGTCCTTCATTCTGAGGCAGAAACTTGGCAAGTGCAAAGAATTGTTTATAAAGAGCCAGCTTGGAAGCCATCACAACAAAAGGCACCGGGCCTAGCTCTATTTATATCACTTGTGAACGGCACCAAAAAATAAGTGGAGGAATCAGCTGCAGCTATTTTTCTCCCCGGCTGCCCACCCACTTTCTCAACAGAGCCAGGATGCCATAGGTGGCTGCCACGGGGCAGTCTGGCAATCTGGCGGGTGGGGCAGGGACAGTGGGATCCTGAACAGGAACATAGGACCAGTCACAAGTTCACACATCTCCCAAGTATCCCCGTTTACCAGAATGGCCCCGTTTTCCAATACCTGCAAAGAGGCGAATGGGCAACTGTAGTGTTGCCTTTAAGAAGAGCTTGCAGATATCAGATCAGCTCGCTTTCCTCCATACCGTCAAATGCCTGGTTTTCTGCACACCAAACTGCACTAATGCAGGCCAAGCAGCTTTCTCCACTAGTCAGTTGGCAACCCTATCTTTGTCCCCCACCCCCCTCCCCCTGGTGTATTTTTGCCTTTAATTTCCCTTTGGGGAAAATCAGTCAACTGGGATCTGCTTGGTGGATTCGTGGAGAAGGCAGCTATGATTGGCTACCAGCCATGATGGCTAAGCTCTGCTGCCATGGTTGGAGGCAGTATTGCTTATGAACACCAGTTGCTCCCTTAATATAGTTTTGACAGGAGAAACCAGGAACTGAACCTGGCATCCTGAGCAGCAAAGCATGTGCTGCCCCACTCAGCTCTGGTCCTTCTGGGTGTGGAATCTATGGCCTTCCAGATGTTGTTGAGCTACAACTCCCATCATCCCTGACCATTGGCCATGCTGGCAGGGGCTGATGAGAGTTGGGAGTCCAAAAATGCCTGGAGGACTGCGGATTGCCCATCCCTGCTCTATCACAGTGGTTGGTCCCTGGTGATCATTAGGACTGGTAGGGTAGAAGGCAGGGAGCCCAACAGCAGGTGGCGCCAGAGCCAGTGACAAGCAAGTTCAACTAATTTCCCCCACTGTCCTTCTCCCTGCTGGGTTCTACAAAGTTCAGACTAAGGAGGAGGAAGCTGACAGAGGCAGTGCCACCCCCTGGACCAGTTGCAAGTAGGAAGGCAGGCGGGTGGGGTCTGATTGAGGGCAGGCTGAGGGCAGTGGGGCAGTGCCCTATTTGCCCCAGTGGGTCAGCCTCCACTTCTCTTGCCTCTCCAGTTTTGATACCACTACAGTAAAAGTTATTCCACTTTTACACAGAGCTGCCAGTGGTAGTGATGGTGAATTCAACCCATGCCTTTGTGTTAATTCTCACTGCATAGCCGCATTATTTATTTGTTTGGTTGGTTTAATAAGTTTCCTGACTGGCCACTTGCCAGAACTGCCCCCCCCCCCCCGGCAATCTCTGCCTATCTGGCCTTATCGTGCTTGAGTGGAGGCGAGCATCCGAGAGCGATGCTATTGACTTTTCCCTGAACGGAAGGAACACTATCATCCCAGCATCTAAAGAGAATTCTCTAGCGATAGTGAGACGCTGCTGAAAGATGGGTGGCTTTAATAATAATAATAAAAGTGTCAAGGAGATTGTTATCAGGTCTGTGTATGGTACGACTGGATTCGAGGCCTGCGCTCATGGCTGGAGAACGGGAGGTTAAAGACACTGCCTTGGCGTGCTTTGGAAGGACGTCCGTCTTGGAGGCCCTGCCATCAAGATCTATTAGAGCAGCAAGCACAAAAAAGGCAGGGCCTTTTCGGTAGTGACTCCAGGCTTGTGGAATCCCCTCGTTATGGAGATAATGGCCATTTTCATGGCATACGATTTAAAGCGCTGCAACACCACTTTAGACAGTTATGGGTCCCTTGTGAAAATCCTGGGAGCTGTAGTTTGTTAAAGGTGCTGGGAGTTGTTAGGACACTCCCTCCCCTTCTCAGAGCTACATTTTCTAGAAAGGCTTAATCTATCCCTCTTTCCAGGGAACTCTGGGAATTGTAGCTTTGGAAGGCAACCCCTATTTCGCCTTCAGAGCTACAGTTTCCAGACATCCCTATGAAGAGAGGTTGTGAAATCATTCTGGGGAGCGCAGGTCCTGCGGGGGAACAGGAGTCTCTTTCCCCTGCCTTAAACGGGTCCATAGAGGAGCAGGCTGCATGCCTGAGCCTTGGCTACAGAGCCACAAGCGACAGGCAGAGGGCTGTCCATGGAGAGAGCCGAGCCCGCCCCGCTCCTTGCCAGCCCTCCCTGCGATCAATTAGCTCTCTGGAGGACGCCGAGTGTTGCGAACAATGTCAGATCCCATCTGTATGGAAAGTGTTTGGCTGCGTGTGTGGCGAGCGGGGGCGGAGGAGGGAGTGCGGCGCAGGCCCTCATCGCAGACCACCGGCTCTGTGCAATGCCAGCAGCGGGAGGAAGGCAGAGACCCTCCCGGCTGCAGCAGTGCATTCAGATCCGTTTCTCTGGTCGCCGCCGTCAAGGTCACAGAGCCCCTCCTTCGCCGTGCAACAGCTCGCAGGAGCGCCCGGCGGCTGCTGCAATGCTGCAACAAGGGGTCCGGCACTGGGCAAAGCGTCGCCGTGGCTCCCTGAGTTATTAGGAAATGCAAAGGGGGAGCGGGGACAGAGGTCTGAAGGAGAGGGGGGGTACATCCAATGCACTGCAAACGGAGGCGGCAGCTTGCATAGGGACACTTCGAAGCGGGCGGCAGCATCAGATGAGGACTTCGGAGCACAGACGCAGGGCCCCGTTCAGCAGAATGGACAGCCACCCCCCGAAAAGGCAGCAGGGCTTACCACATCGGAAGTCAGATCACGGTTCCCTATAGCTCAGAATTGTCTACACTGACTGGCAGAAGCTCTCCAGGGTTTAAGGAAGGGGACATTCCCAGCCTTACCTGGAAATGCCAAGGATTAAATTTCTGGCCTTCTGCATGCAAGGCAAGTGTTCTGCCATTATACAGCTAGGGCCCTTCCCCAAATAAGCAACAATACCATCTTAAGGGTATGAAAGCCAGAGTCTGAAATGACTTGATGGCAGGACACATTTAAAAGGTGCTTCCCATGCTTGATTTGGGACGCAGGTGGTGCTGTGGGTTAAACCACAGAGCCTAGGACTTGCCGATCAGAAGGTTGGTGGTTCGAATCCCCGTGACGGGGTGAGCTCTCATTGTTCAGTCCCTTCTCCTGCCAACCTAGCAGTTCGAAAGCACATCAAAGTGCAAGTAGATAAATAGGTACCGCTTCGGCGGAAAGGTAAATGGCATTTCCATGCGCTGCTCTGGTTCGCCAGAAGCGACTTAGTCATGCTGGCCACATGACCCGGAAGCTATACGCCAGCTCCCTTGGCCAATAAAGCAAGATGAGCGCCGCAACCCCAGAGTCATCCACGACTGGACCTAATGGTCAGGGGTTCCTTTACCCTTTACCTTTACCTCCCATGCTTGATGCCAGAGCACATGGCTGAGGTCATGATTAAGTCGGTGATCCAGTTCATATTTACCAGGACACAAGCTCCATTTCTCTCTGAGTAAACATGCATGGGATTGGTCTGTACGCATCCCTGGTGAAATCCCTCCAGAGCGGGGAAACCTTTTTCAGCCCGAGGGCCACATTCCCTCGTGGTCAACCTTCTGGGAGCCGCGTAGCAGTGGTGGCTGGGGCAATGGGTGTGGTTTTTACCTTTGCACAACAGACCGCATCCCGGTTTTCCAAAACCAGAGTTTCCACACATGCACACTCTATCAAGGCTTGCGTAAGCGAGAGGCGTGATAAAAGGACAAGGGTGCACTCCTGCCAGGCAAAAGCAAGGAAGGAAGGCATGGAGCAGGGGTGGGAAGGGGTGTGGCCTGAGGGAGTCCTGAGGGCCAGGTGCAGAGTTCTGGAGGGCCGCATTTGCACCAGAGCAGACCATTGCAGTGCAGCACAGAGCCAATGGACAAATCAGGTATCCAGCCTTCGGCATCTTCCTTTGAGCCAGGGCTCAGCTCTGGACCGGATTCTCTTAACTGGGGCTCTTCCCCAGAAGGAATGATGTGGTCAAATGGTCACTTTTGTTGCCTCTGATCATGTGCAGTTCCCTCACCACAACCAGCCCACATGCAGTTGGCACAGGGAAGGATGCCCCCTGTCAGAAGATGTGACTTCCAAGCATGCATGCACTGGACTCACCCTCTGAATTAACACCCGAGTGTTCATCAGACATGTGCAAGTTAGCCAGTAGTTTTGCCGGTCCTGTTCTTAGGGTTTCTTGATAAAGCAGACCAACACAGAGATTAAGCAGGCAAAGCTTCCCTTGCTCCCACTGCTTCCTCTCTATGGAAAGAAAAAAGCTTCAGCTGATAAAGTGCAGCAGAGCAGGGCCGAGAGGAAAAGGTGGCAACCTTTGCACAGTTTCCTGTCAAATTGGTTTCTCTTGATTTCCTCCTGACAAGCTGAAAACTTGTTCCAGAATCATAGGTTTCTGGTGTCTGGCTCCTAGCCTTCCCACTTCCTCACTAGCTGATGTGCGTGGGATCCCCCTAGTGGCTCAGTTCTCTTCCAGCTTCACCTTCTTCTCAAGCCAGAATGTGAGAGAGGAATCCTCCTCAAGTAGCAGAGTCTGTTGAGCCCTGATTGCTATGGAAACCGGAGGGAAGCTAGTCTGAGAGCAGTTGAATGAGCTTTGCGGAGTTAAACCACCACAGGGAAGGAGCAACTTTTTTAGGAAAGGCTGTAGCTCAGTGATAGAGCACATGCCTTGCATGCAGGAGCCCAGGTGCAATCCTCCAATGGTATCTCCAGGTGAAGCTTGGAAAGACTCCTGCCTGAAACCCTGAAGGCTAGCAGTTCTAGAAGGTTGCTGCCAGCCAGTGTCAACAATACTGAGCTAGATGGACCCAGTGGAACCACATTCTTTCTCACAGGTGGTCACCCGGGCATGGCATAGAAACAGACTGTGCTCCTTAGCTCACAGTGTCGTGTAGTGGTTAGAGCACTGGCCTAGGATCTGGGAAACCAGGGTTCATATCCCTCCACCCAGCCATGCAGCTCATTGGGTGACCTTGGGAAAACTGGTGTCTCTTCAGACTTTGTTGGACTCCAACTCCCATCAGTCCTAGCCAGCAAGGCCCTGTTAGTTTCTGTTTGCCACTGTGCAGCTGCTTTGGAGTCACAAGACTCTGTTTACATTCCACACATTCTATACTGTTGGAAGTCTCACGGAAGACAGATGTGACGTTAGCGGTTTCCTGTTCCTTTGTTTGTTCCAATTGCTCTCTGTCTTTCACAGAGAGAGGATGTCTTTTCTGCCTGTGTAGCTTAGTAATAAAACTCCTAGCAATGTAGCCCAAACCTCTCGTCTCTTCCCTGTGCTGCTTTGATTCTCTGCTGAATGGGGGACGTGCCTGGAGCCTTATCAGAGGTTCAGGTCATCAATCACGTCGGAGGCAATTCCGAAGGACTCGGCCAGAGGAGGATGAGCTTTATCAGCTCGGTCGAGCGGAGATCCCGACAGGCCCATGATCAGGGATGATGGGAGCTGGAGAAACATCTCGAAGGCCACAGAATCTCCACCCCTGGCATGGTATATCGGTAGTTAACAGGACAAGAAGCCCAACTCCTGCTGGGACTGTAACATCAGCATCAAGCAGGCAATCAGACAGACACCTGGCGCTCTCCAAACTTTTGGAACTATAACTCTCATCAGCTCCAGCCAGCACAACTGATAGGAGTTGTAGTTCAGGGGACTTGGTTGGGGAAACTGTGCTACATCACTGATCACCTGGGTGTTTGTCTACTTGATGCTGATATTACAGAAGATTAGGAATCAATCCCTCTTCCCAGGGGACTCTGGGAATCGTAGTTCTGTGGAGGGAACAGGGGTCTCTTGACACCTTTCAGCACCCTTGACAAACTATGCTTTCCAGGATTCCTTGGGGGAAACCATGCCTGCTAAACAGAGTGCTTTAAATGTATGCTGCAGGTGTGGCCTGAGTTCAAGTCCTGGCTCAGCTATGAAGAGGGCAGGACCACGCCTGGCTCTCTGCAGCAATGCACAAATTATGTCTCCCGGTTGCTCGCTCCACAGAGCAAGCCAGAAGCCTCTAAGTGCTTAAGGTATGTTCGCCTGACCTCCTTTGACCTATTGGCGCAAGTGGGCTTCCTTTGCTGGCATGTCAGGGGCCCTGAGGTTTCCTCCTTTGGCCACAGTGGGGGGGGGGTGCACAGGCTGACACCCCTCTTGACTGTGGCCAAAGTCACTAGGTCAAGATCTGCTGCAGGCCTGGATCTAGATGAGTGTGGGTCAGTCAGGGCTTAAAGTATTTATAACCTGCAGTGCCACAAAGAAAGAAAGAATCCAAAAGCTGCTAACATGATCAGTTCCAAAAGACAATCAAAGGTAGCACACAAACATTCCTTTGTATTTCATTGCCCTACCTGTACAGGTGATTCCTGAGGCAGCTCAGTAGCTAACAGCAGTGGATATGGAGGGACATTTTTCAATTAAGTTCGGATCTTGTGTGACTCATCTAATAGCGCTGTTGCATGGAGGGGAGTCTACATGTGGAGGGTCAGATTTCAAAGCCCCTTTGGATGCGGGGCAGCTGGTACTAAATGTTATTAATAATACAAACACTCATTAGCGTGCCACCAGGGTGGCTGATTAAGGGCAGAAAGGGACAGATTCAGTTGCACAGGAGCAGCCTTGTCATGGAGCAAATTCTATCAGAAAGAGGCCACAGGTGGATGTCACATTTCTGGGTATGGAGAGACTGGAAAAGTACCATTAAATTCAATTTATGCAATCCTTCCTTCAGGCCCCTTCTTAAGAGAGCAGATGCATTATTTGTTTATTCCATTTGCAACAAAATAAAATAAAATAAATCTATACTGCCAACATTAAGAAAGAAATGTCTTTGGAGTGAATAGCTTAAAATCAGGAATTCTGTAGATCAGCTTAACAAGTCAGCTTAGCTGGATAGCCCTGGGCGAACAAATGAGTTTGAAGCAGGCACCTAAATGCCAACACTATAGATGCCTTCCTGATGTTCACTGGGAGTACATTCCAAAGGGAAGGTGCCACCACACTTAAGGCTCTGGTGTTTGTGGACAGGAGACAAGCCTTGAAGCACATGGAAGTCTTGTCTCTCCTAGAGGCAGGGGAGAAACTAGATTCAGTTTGCATTTAAAGGCAACCCACACTTTTCAAAATGCAATATGAACCAAATTTTGCAATGCGGTTCCCCAGCCGTGCATTGTGCACAAAGATGCATATGTGAGGGTGAAGGGTACATTGCATATATTCATGAAAATAACATGTAAAAATGCATCATGTTGGAGAAAATCACTTTGTAAAAGCATGAGTATCTGGAACTGCATAGTAGAAGAAATTTGTGTTTAAAAAGCAGATTAAATTTGTACTTAAAATGCAAGGGGACTTTTTTAAAAAGTGCAAACTGATGTGCAAATGTGAGGAACGGAATGTAAGACAGGGAAAAAATAAGAAACCGAAAATGACAGATTTGCCCGTCTCCAGCACTCTCCTGAGGATCGTAGTGACCCAGGGAGGGACATGCAAGGTAAGGTGAGAGAGCTAGCAGTTGTGAGGAACGGAGCTGGCAGTCTCTCAGCCTCTGACATGCTGCCTACAAGGTTCCCAGAGCTAAATGCCTCCCTGGTACCAGGCACATGCCCTTTAGCTTTGGCACTTTCAATAAATCAACCAGAATAAGCATGCAGCTCCTTGACCTTCTCGGCCAGTGGAACCCAGAGGAGCCTATTCCAGTCTGAGGGCCACTTTCCCTTCAGATCAACCTTCTGGGGGCCACATGCCAATGGTCGGTGGGGCCAGAGGCAAACGTTTTTGGAGCAATTAATATAAATGTTCCTTTTGGAACAGTAGGCAACTTTCTACACACACACACACACACACACACACACACACACACCCCTATCCTCCATTTAACCTAACAGGTGGCATTATCAGCGTTCAAGGACACAGTCCAGCCAGGCAAAAAGACCCAAGGAGGGTGTGAAGTGAGGCTGGCAAGGTGTGTGGCGGGGACAGAGTTCCAAGGGCCAGAGAAGCCTGGCGGACCACATTTGGCCCCTAGACCTGCTATAGGAAGTCTTGGTAGTGGGGTGATTTTTTTATTCTTTAAATAAACAAAGAACTGCATAGCAGTGGTGCGGCATTCCTGGGACCCTGTCCACCTGACCATGGGGAGCCCTGGATGGCCATCTGCTGGCCCAGTGGGACATTGGGTTGAGACCATAGGTCACCAGCAGAGATGTCGCTGGGGAGAGGGCCATCCTCCTCAGCTGCGAAGGAGGCCAGTTCTCCTTTACAAGGGAGAGGCGAGTGTTGGGGAAGAAGAGGGAGCCCCTGCTCAGAGCCCCAGGCAGCCACTCTTGTGGGCTTGGCAATTACGTGGTGCAGAGATGGGAGGAGCGGGAGCAGACTGAGGGATGAAAGGGATGCTGTAATTAAGCTGAATGAAGCTGTCACTTAAAGCATCAGTCGGAGGCTGGTGGAAGATGACGGATGCAACCCAGTGTTCTTATCAAGGTGGTAATTTCCATGTATGTTTGGGGGGGAGAGAGAGAGAGATTTACTGGCTTGTTCTTCACTGTCTCTTTCAATCACGGCCCACTCCCAATGCTACCTGCGAACAAAATGATGATCCGTTTAGGGTTGAGTCAGATCATCGGCCCACCTTGTCCTGGCCTTTGCTGCCGGGTGAAGAACTATAGATCCAGTGGAAGTCTTCTTCGCCAACTTTTAAATGCCTGCTGAAAGCTGTTCTGTACACTAGGCAGGTTTGTTTTTAATTCTTTGACTTTTAACTTTTAGAAGATTTTACTGTATGGTTTTTTATTTTGTTGTAATAAAACACTGTGATATACAGTGGTACCTCGGGATGCAAATGGCATACGTTCCGGAGCCCCATTTGCATCCTGAATAGAAAGTAAGACACGACTACGCATGCATGGGTCGTGTTTCGTCGCTTCCGCACATGCGCATAACGTCATTTTGACCATCTGCGTATGCGCGAGTGGTGAAACCTGGAAATGATGTGCTCCGTTACTTCCGGGTCGCTGCAGAGCGCAACCCGAAAATACTTATCCTGAAGCATATTTATCCCGAGGTATGACTGTATAAATATATGTATTTACAAACAAACAAACCTGAACCCTTGGCTTTCTGCTTCTCCAAAATTATTTTAATGCCTACATCTGAGTGATGCATACATAGGTAAGGCACCGCAGGTGAATTACATGGCTGAGCAGGAGCTGAAGTGGTTGACTCAACAAGCTCCATGCCCTCCCCCACCGGCCTCATTCATTCATTCATTCATTCATTCATTCATTCATTCATTTCTATATTCCTCATTTCCTCCAAGGAGCTCAAAGTTGCATGCATAGTTCAGCTCCTCCCTGTTTGATCCTTACAACAACCACCCTGTAAGGGAGGAGGTCACCCAATGAGAGCTTCCCAGCTGAGTGAGGATTCAAACCCTGGTCTCCCACGTCATAGTCCCGCACTCTAACCTCTAGACTACACTGGCTCTTTACAGAGCTTGGGAGGGGGCCACAAGCCTTAGCAGGGGTCTCTACTCAAGCGACAGGTGTCTCTACTCTGGACAAGCAAATGGGCCCTCCTACACGTGGGCAGGGCCCGTGAGGATTGCTCTTGCCAGCATCTCCATGACCTTGGCGGTGGAGGTAGTGCCTTGGTATCTGACTCACTCTCAGGTACCACCCCCCAGAGTGACAGGAAGGGCTGGCAGCAGTGGTGGCCCTTTATGTAGGGCCTGACTAGAGGTGTCTCTCAGCTTCATATTTTTCCAGTCTTTGATTCCTTCCACATTTCTGAAGCAATACGCAATGCTTCAAAAAAAAATGACCATGACAATTCTGCAGCATCTCAGTGAAAATTAATTCTAATACTCTCATGTTTGTATATAATTCTGCCTAATGTGCACATTATTATTTTTTTGCAACGCAGTTTCCTTTAAAATAATGCACAAATATATGCATTTTTATGGACACTTTCCACATTGCTTGACTAGAGAACTGCATTGCTAATTTCGTAGAAAGTGTGAGTTTCACTTCTCACATTGCTTCAGAAAGTGTGGATTAGGTAGGTTCACATTTAAATGTGAACTGCATCAAATTTCTCCCCACTTCCTATGTACAGAGCGCTAAGGGATGATTCACGCAGGAGCCCCATGTGTACAGAAGACCCTCTTTTCACTGGGGCTTCATTGTTTCTCCTTGCTAATGAAGAAGGTAGGTTGTGCCAAGGAAGGTGACCGGGCAGTGGGTGGTGCTCCCAAGAGGCCTGGAAAGGGGTTTTCCAACTGCCTGTAGCAGCCATCAGAATCGGTAGCTGCAACAGTTAGACAGAGGCTTCCGTGCAGATGGGATTTTCTAGGAAGGAGGCTGGAAAGAGTAATGTATTAAATGTATTTGTGGCAAGGCAGCAGCCAATATATTCTATGCTGCAACAAGAAATCCAGTTCAGGGAGGCAAGATGAACACTTCTCGCTCTGGGAATCTCCAAACAACTAAATCTCTGGAAAGGTGGGCCCCAATTCTCCAAGGCTTCCTATTCTATAGCATGCACAGAATGGTGGTTAATCAGGTCTGCTTAGAAGATTAGGAGATAACAAAGTCTTTTTTGGGAATTGATATACAATGAATTGGGGGGGGATGTTTAAAATAATATTTGTTTAAAAAACCCAGAAGCATTTCTGTTAGGAATTAAAGGTTCTGACAACCCAAAAGACCAGAAAGACTGTTTATGTAAGTGACAACAGCTGCAAGGATGCTACTAGCCCAAAGTTAGAAAGAACCAACAGTCCCTACTAGGGAAGAATGGCAAGCCAAACTGCTGGACTATGCTGAAATGGCAAAACTGACTGGGAGACTCGGGAATCAAGAAGATAATGACTTTAAAAAAGAATGGGGGAAATTCACAACTTACTTAGGAGACCATTGTAAACAAATAAAAGCATTAGTTGGACTTTAGAAATAACTTGTAAAGAAACGAAATATATGAATAATTTAGAGAGTTGAAAACTGTGAACATAATGATATGTAGTTTTAGAAAAAATATTTTAAGGACCCATGTAGGGGATGGGGAAACTCACAAGATTCAGAGAATCTCATATATGGCTATGGTCAAAGTTTTTTCTCTTTATTGTTTTAGATTTGTTCTTGTAAAAACCAATAATTTATTTTTATTTTTTTAAAGTAGTATGGTAGTTTAGGAGAGCAGGGTTACAGTCCAGTTTTTATAACAGCTTGGATGGTAAGAGATTGGTAAATTATAACAAATGATAGATGATGATGATGATAAGAATAATGTAGGGCAAGGACATATTTCCTATCAACAAGATGTTCTACGCTCGGTACATTATTCGGATAAGAGGACCCATGAGATTTTTTCTAAGTTCTTCCTCCCCTGAGCTCTGAGAGCAGCACCATTCCTTTGTACCCCCTTCCCTGTGTCCCTGCCCTGAACACCACTCCTTCATCCCTCCCAAAACCACTCAAAAGTAGCCTGAGAGCAATTTGCTATGTCTTTCTGCTTAGGAAACCGCGCCTGTCC
The DNA here is from genome assembly GCF_965112155.1 of Podarcis liolepis. Classification (NCBI taxonomy): domain Eukaryota; kingdom Metazoa; phylum Chordata; class Lepidosauria; order Squamata; family Lacertidae; genus Podarcis; species Podarcis liolepis. Next base: position 24,802,626 of record NC_139567.1, on the reverse strand, counting down.
CACTTCCTGCACGCACGCCCCCCCCCCCCATCACCCCTGGGGAAGTACTTTCCTCGGAGCTCCACAGATTCGCGTTGAATTTCAAAGGGATGTTTAATTAAAGCTTTGTGCATGGGAGTTTTGCAATTTTTTTGAAGGCCGGCACTGCCAGGAGCTGGGACCGCCCTCTGGTGGAATGCTGGGGAACTTTTCCAAATGGAGGTTTGTTCATTGTCAAACCTGTTCCTACTTGTTGCCTGCAGTAGCAGTGTGTGGCCCTCTAAACCTTCTGGACCCACCAGCCCAGGCAGCGTGGCCAATGTTCAGAGGTGATGGAAGCTGCATGTGATCTGGGACACTTTACTTGTTAGTCACCCATTCCAAGTGCCAAGCTGGTTCCGTTCCTCAGGGAGTTGCTCTGAATGTGTGTTGCGTGCAGACTGTGCACCGATGCTTCAAGTACAGACAGATCTCCTGCTCTCTTTTCCGTGGCCTGATAGAAACCCTGCTGCAGGCTGGTGCTAAGGGCACTATATAGAACCCTGTTTTATAATTCTAATCAAGTTAGTACGTGCAGGGTGGAGCTTGTTATCAGTAGCAACGATTTAGCAGGCAGCCCAGAAGCCCGCTCTGTTCCTTTGGAAAAAAACAGAAGCAAACAGTTTAAAGTGCTCGCCGCTTACTTCGCAGCTTGTGATCCCTCCCCGCTTACAGGAGCTGTGCCACTCGTGCGTCGCGAAAACGAAATTAAGAAATGCGTTTCACGTGTTAAGCAGAGGCACGGTGGCATCTGTCTTATATATCACCTGCCTACAGCGAGGCAAGCATTGAGTGATGTCAGCGTGATGGTGGGGGTGCTCAGCGGCTGCTATTTTGCAAAAGAGGCCAGCTGTCTCTGCAGTTTGCAAGCGCGGAGCTCAGCCCAGCCGCCTGGATCCCTCCAGGATGGGCCCCAGCGGGAATGAGATGCGGGATCTTGCCTTTAAAGCGACTCCCTCATGCTAAGAAGGGATGCAGAGCTGCACTCTCTGCTTCGCTCCAGGTGCCTGAGGACTTTCTAAAGAAAGTTGGGGGGTAGAGAGAGAGAAAGATGATTGTAAGGTACTTCTTTTATTTATTTCCCAACTCAAACCTCATGCGAGTTTTATAGCACTACCAACGTCTGAACTGGAAAAGCCCTATTAGGGCAGGCAGGCAAAGAAACCCAGAGAGACATTAGCTCAGTGGCAAAGCATGTGCTTTGCATGGAGGAGTTCCCAGGTTCAATCCCTAGCATCACAAACAACCCCCAAAATGGGCTTCAAGCCTCACTGCAGGGAACACAGAGGAATAAATATTGTGTGCTACAATTTGGTGCTTATTGCAAGAGAGCAGGCAGGGAGGAGAGCTGTAGTGGAAGAAGATACGTTTTGCAGGCAGAAGGTCCTAGCTTCCATCCCCAGGATCTTTAGGTAGGGGTTGAGAGAAATCTTGGGGAGCTGCTTTCCGTCAGCGTAAACAGTACTGCTCTAGATGCAATAGTGGTCTAACTTGGTAGAAGGTTTCCTAGGCTCCTATTTGGGAAAGGCCAGAACTCCACGGAAGAGCATCCGTTTTGCATGTGGAAGGCCTCTGTTTCAATCCTTGGCATCTCCAGGTAGGCTGGGGACGTCCCTCGTCTAAAACCTTGTGGCTGGAAGCCATATGCTTTTGAACACCGGTTGCTGGAAACTGCAGGAGAAGAGAGTGTTCTTGTGCTTGCGTCCTGATTGTGGGCTTCTCATAGACATCCAGTTGGCCACTACGTATAAGACCAGAATGCTGGACTAGATGGGCCATTGGCCTGAACTGGCAGACTCTCCTTAGGTTCTTTATGAAGTGCAAAAATGAAATAGCCCCTTTTTAGTAAAATTATTAACCATGCTAATAATAAGTAAAATACGCCTTAATGATGTGGATGTTTCTTGGAGGGACAAGACAAAAATATGTGATGTTGGGGCTGTAAGTTTCACACCTACCCAATTATTTTTATTATTTGTTTTATTTCATAAAATTTATACACTGCTTGCTTGCAAAAAAAAAGTCTCAAAACACAAAAAAGATTGAAAAATAAAAATAACCAATAGGAAAAATTAACAATAATTTAAAGCTTTTGAACATTTACAATAACAATAGATGAAAAATAGATTGGAACTCATATCAACTTTCTAAAAATCTAGGCCAGCTTATCTAAGCAAGAATGTTTTTAGCAGGCACCAACAGGAGTGCAGCGAAGGCCTCTGCCTGATATCAATAGGCAGGGAGTTCCAAAGTGCAGCCACACTAGATGACTGAGTTCTTACAATTGCGGAACGGGTATTACGTGGCGCCAGTTCCATTGATCAAAACAGTCCGAGGGCATGTATGAAGTAAGGTGATCTCATAGGTAAAGTGAGGGCTCAGACTGACCAGAGAAGGTCCGTATTATATTGAGATGGTTTTTGGGAGGAGCATTACTGAAAAGATGCAGAACACCCAATGCAGTATCTTTAAACCATGTGAGTTTCAACCAGCTTCTGTGGGGGCATTTTTCTCTCTTCCTCCAAAATACCAACACAAACAAAAAGTTGGTGTACCTGTAAGTTCAAGTTTCAGACAGCAGTTCCAATCAGTTCTGGGGGAAATAGAGTCTCCCCTTCCACAGTAGCTCCTGATGTTGCTATTACTGTTGACCTAATTGAGAAGAACAGCGCAGCAGGAACCCTCCAAGTCTTCTAAGGACACTTCCCTCCTAACTGCTGCGCTCCTCTCCCTGTGACAGCCAGATAGGGGTTCACATCAGGCTTGGTGACTAAGCATCCTCCCCAAATACAGTTATTAGATAACCATCATCCCTCTTGGGGAGCGAGAGAGAACCAAGCGTGGTGTTCAGGCAGCCAAGAAACATCATGGATGATTAAAGGGGAAAACACACTGACTCACTCATCTCCACTGTTGTGATATTTGCTCAGTTCTCAGGCACAAGAACAGGCTGCATGGGACCATGTGCAGTCACGACATGCACCCTAGGGGGACAGACACCTCGCTGGGGATGAGGCATGCGGTGTCACCCAATACTCCTCCACGTGGTGGCAGTTTCCGTATGGAAGCCGATAGCAGTGCCACTTTTCCCATGCAGAGCACTCAGCTGTTGTGCAAAAAGCAGGTGGGATTTTGTTCACAAGGAAATGCAGGAAGCTGCCCCAGTTGGATTTCTGCCTCCTGCTAAGCTGTTCAAGCAGAAGCAAGGAACCTGTGGGCCTCTGAAGATTGCTGGACCACAGGTCCCATCATCCCTGACCAGTGGCATAGTATGTGAGGGGGGGCACAGGGGCTGTTGCCTCAGGCTCAGAATTGTTAGGGGCACAAAATTTTAACACCCAGTGTTGTCTCCATACAGCTGTGCGCTTCTGTCACTGGGCTCTGTTGAAAAGAACTTCTCTCTGCGAACCAGGAAGTGACCCCTCTAACTCTGTGACTGTGATCTCCTGGGTGACACAGACACCATTACGCAGTTAAATGGGCATGCGTACTCCAGCTGTTTTCCTCGCTCCCACCCACCCTCCACCCTCCCCGTGAAGCCCTGGGCACCAGCAACCCACTCTACATCACTGTCAGTGCCGGATTTATGTATAGGCTAAGTAGGCTGAAGCCTAGGGCCTCTAAATCTAGGGGGCCTCACCAGCCCGCCCGCTCCCCAGCGGGCAAAGGAGAAGCAACCTGCTCCGGTACCCAGAGTGGCGCTCGTCCCAGAAGCAACTGAACTTTTTTCGCTGACGTCTTTTGCCCTGTCTCCTAACCTGTAGCCCTCCCATTCGCCAAGACCTGGGACTAAGAGGGTCAGCACCCATCTCTTCCTCCTTTTCTGAGGGACTGTCTCTTCGCTCTTTCCGACCTGATGAACTGCTTCCTTCTCTATTTGCGGTAATTTGCTCTTCTTGAGAGCATTGGCAGTGCTCTGGCTCACCCTCCGTCATTCTCTTATCAACTGCCATTCCTAAGGGTGTGAGCCACTGGCCCCAAGGGGATCAGGAGGGGGAGGAACCTGTGCAACTGGGTGCCACCAGGGGGAGGTGCTTTCCTGGAGTTTGGCCAGCTGAGAGGCAGAAAACAGCTGTGTTTTGTTTGCAGCTCAGAGACACACTTGGCCTGACAGTGTGCAGACAGGAAGACCCAGGGATCCCTGTCAGGGATGAGTGTGGACCCCAGCGCAAGGATGTGTTGCTGGGAAACGACCAGTCCCAGCCCCTTCCGGAGGTCCAGGGCTGGGAGAAAAAGCAGTAGAAGGGCCTCTGCCAGGACCAGTGATTCTGGGAATTACAGTGTGAGCCACAATATGACTCCCAGGGGAGCAGCGAGCAAGTGTGTGCACTCACAGACTCTGGAGCATCTACAGACTTTATGAATGTGAACTTAGTGGAGAGGCTGGGGTTACCCACAAAGAGGTTAGACCGCCCCCACCCCCCAGAAATGCGAACCATCGATGGACAGCCCTAGTTGTCTGGGCGTGTCGCAAAGAAGACCACCTTCTTCATCCTGGCCAGGTGTTCGGTGTCCTGACCAGGCGTTTGGCGTCCTGACCAGGCATTCTTCGTCTGGGCCAGGCCAGCGTCCTTCTCTTATCAACTGCCAGTCCTAAGGGCGGGGGAGTTGGCACTAGGCTATGCTCATCTTGTCTGGCAGTTAACCCTCTCTCTTCCTGGCTATTTCCTTCACTGGGAGCTGGCTGCAAACCTTCCCTGGCAGCTGGATCATTCATGACAGGGGCAAGTTGATGAACTTGGGTAACCTCATGACTCTCCTCCCTCCTTGTGACATGATGATGATGTATCAGTGATGTATCAATGGTGGTTCTGGAAATGTATTCTGGGTAGGGAAGGAAGGTCTTCAAAGAGCTTGTAACCCATGTTCAGGGTTCTTACTCTATGTGGGGACCTGTTGCACAACAATAAAGATTGTGGTCTACTGACCACTGTTTTGCTCCTGTATTTGCCTGGAACTTCCTTCTTCTGCTAACTGCAGAGACCCGCAGGGACTTGCACCCCGACCAGCTGGGCTGTTGAGTATCCTCGCACCCCATAATTTTCCATCTCAGAAGCCAGAGTCCGCAGGCCCAGAGTCAACACCCAGCTGCACAGCCTTCCCCAGCTCAAGGGTCAGGTCAGTAGTGGTATGTGCTGCACTTTAATCAGTGGGAGAGTGTGAGTGGGGGGCCAGCTGGGGCAGATAGACCAGGCAAGCAAGCTCTCCCAGGTCTCTTCCAGTCCTTCCTTCCTCCTTGGCTTGAACAGAGCAAGGCAAGCACGTGTGACTGGCACTGGCCTCACCCCTCCCAGGCAGGGAAGTCTGTCTTTCACACTTCACAGAGCCCTGTTGGTGCCTCCAGCATGCACTGTAAATTGCCCACCGGCAGAGAGTGGCCTTGGGGACCAGGGAAGGCAGCAGTGGAAAGAACTACCTGTAGAAGGCAGGCGACCAGGCTGCAGGTTGGTAACTGGACCTCATCCCAAGGGGAAATAAGTATAGAGATCAGTTCAGGGTCAGAAGAGCTGTGTTTTTGTTATGTACTGAAGTTCTCACCCTGGGCCAGCAGGGGGATACTGTAGATAGTTTTCACTCAGGTCCACATATGCAAATAAGGGATTGAAAGTGACGTTCAGTGATTGGATAGTTACAGAAAATGGTTACTGTTGCATTCTAGTGGAGCTCTATATAAGCAGGCTGGCTGAACCCTTCAGTTCAGTTCTGTTCTGGCCTGTGAATAAACAAGAGCTGTTTGAAGAATCGCTGTGTCGTCTGATATGTTCACCCACAACTTAACAGTTTTGTGTTATTTTATTTGTGCCCTGTGGTGTTTTCCTTATCTGTGTTTAATTTAAAGTGCCTTTTGTGTTTAAAATCCTGTTACTTGTAGATAGTCAAGAAAATATTTGTTATTTGCTTAAAAGCCCAGTCTGGTGCTGTGACCACAGAGTCTCCCCTGCTCTGCCCACTACCAGTGCCTTAAGAAGGGTGTTGGGAGGGGAAAAACGCAAAAATGTGCAGGTGCCAACCCTCCAGGAGAGACCCAAAGTTAGGGGTTTTCATCTCCAAACCCCAGGAGTCAGCCAGAGGGGTCTCTGTGCCCCTCAAGAAAGACATAGGGAAGTCAGTGAGAGGTGGCAGCTACTGAAGAGTGACAGAAGCCCAAGTTTATCCAGTTGAAGTGGGGGCTTAGTGAGTATGCATGCATTGGATTGGGCTTTTTGTGTCTAGAGTTGGTCTCTTTGAATTAGGCAAAACAGGATTCGCTGCTGCCAGAGCTAGCAAATTGCAAATGATAGTGGGTTGGTTTTTTTCTTAAGTTGTTTTAAATGGGGAAGATTAGTTACTTCAATACCCTTTCTCTTTTTTTGCAGGGGGGGGCTGTGCGTGTTGAAATCTAAACAATAAGCAAATATGAGGCACGTTAGAAGACATTTCTTTATTCCTAACCAGCTAGTTTTGAAAAAAGAACTTCACTGCAGCGCTCCCTGCTGAGAGGGTGAGCTACAAGTGAACGGCATGGCCACAAGGGGGAGCCATGGCGCTGACAGAAACAGACCGTTGCAAACATAAATGACAGCTAAACCTCAAGATCTTGATATCGCCTTTCAATTAATGAATTTTTCCTCCGGTATTTACACCTGACATGACTGACCCCCTAATAAGGGGGTCCCAAAAGGCCTTCTTGGGGGAATCATTGCAGAGTGGTGACAAACACCCTGACCCCCCCATCTTTTAAGTTTCTCAAAAACCATTGAGAAATTCCCAAGTATGTGTTAGAGCATATATTCAGGGTTGTTGATACATGATGCATTTCTACGGGATTACATAAAGTGGGAGGGGAGCATGGTCTGGAGCAGGCTGAAGAAAAAGTACTTCCTGAAAACCTCACTGTTCATTTTTTTAATTAAAAAAACCAAGTTTCTAGTCCTTATGTATGCAAAAATATGCTTAGAAGTGGGTTGGCAATGCATGCTGCAATCTCAAGAGCCAGTAAGATGTGTTTAAATTATAGTTCCTAGTAGCTGGGAAGGGGGTGAATTTGAAATTTTAGGAGCACAGGACCCCCTTCAGACTGGTATTTTTCTTTTGTCATTTTTTTATTGACACAGTAATAGTGCATCAGTGGTGGATTTGTACTGCAATCTCCACACGCTATTCTGCTTTCTTGGTTGTTCTGCAATGCTTCCCCAATGTCATTGCATTATTGTGATCTTGGAGGATCACTCTAGCACCATAGCAAGACAAAACGCACACATCTCTGCAACATTGGTGTAAAAAAAAAAAGTTACAGGATTACAGCAAGAAGTTACAGGACATGCATTGATTGGAAATGAAACAGCAGGTTTCTGCCCCAAAACTTTTGCCCCCAAACAATATTGAAAGCAGGATCGCATATAACTGCCCCAATGTCATCAAGAGCGCAGAGCATAAAAAAGCAAAACAAATGAGACACCAGGAGGGCAGAATTAATTGTTCAAAGTTCGATGGAAGTTTTGCAACTTGCTGAAATTGCATCCATTGTTACAGGTCGCAGAATCCAGCTGTTCTGTGTGCAGAATGTTAATTTGGCATAGACAGACAGATAGATAGAGTGACCAGATGCAAAAAGGAGGAGCAGTTTCTCCCCCCCCCCATTTCTTTGATGCTTTTATAGCAGACGAAGTTTCCATAGGTCATAGATGCCTTTTATCAGGACAAACTCTGCCTGCTAAAATTCCCTCTTCTTCACAATGCTACAGGAGCCACGTTCTTTAAAAGCACCAGAGGTGGTGACTTCCATCGCATTGTCATTATTTATTACATTTATTAATTATCTACTACATAAGTTGTCATGAAGTGGCTTACAGTTGCTAAAAGCCAAGCAAACATACACTTTCATGAGTTTAAAGCAATCATAAAAACCAGTATTATTTACTAAAAGTATTCACCATGAAGTATTAGAGAGAGAAGGACAAATCCTACCTTGCTCTACAAAAAGATGAACACTGTAACAAGAAAGATCATCGTGCCATATGATCCTAATTAAGTGCCAAATTCCTGGCTAAACAGGAATTTGCCTGGCGCCTAAAACTTGCTAATGCTATTGCCAGGCGTACCTCTCTGGGGAGAGAATTCCACAGATAGGGCTCCATCGCTGAAAGTCACAGTCCTGCTTCTAGATTTTTAAGAGCTAGCAGAAAGGAAACAGAGAAGCATCGAGATGGCTGCGGCATTAAGCGGAACAAAACACTGTGGCCTGATCCGCCCCCAGACAATTTTTGTGGCTTTATTTTCGCAGGAGAAGGCCTTTGGTCATTACAGAGGTTTAACACGTGAGATCCAAATGTTATCTTGGCATGCTGTGCTGAAAAGGTCAAGCAAACAGCCTTGTTTTAAACTGGCAGAATCAAATTTCGGAATCAATTACCTTCACTGTCTTTTTGCTTTTACCCAGCCTTCCAGAAAGCTGCCTTGTCCCTTGTCCCCTGGGATAGCTGTGTGCGTATTAAAATTTTCAGATAAGGCCCTTCTCTGACTTCCATTGGCAGGGGGAGTTAGTCACATAGCCACAAGTGAGAGGGCCTTTTCAGTGGCTGCACCAATTTAGCTGTGAGGCCTGGAAGACCTGCTCCTTGCCTTGCAGGCCTTTTCTTTCTTTTCTTTTTTTAAAAAATAATATTTATTGAGAATTTAAAATTACAGAGAAAAAAAAGAAAAATAGAAAAAAAAGAAAAAAGAAATTAAACAATACAAGTCAATAAAAAGAAAAAAGAGAACAAAACACACAATACACCAAAGCTAAAAACAAAGGCAAACAAAGAATTAAAAACAAATCCAATATTCCCAAATCTTTATCTTTCGTTATCTTGTTTCATCGACCTCCTCACACCTCCCTTTTTTATATTCTAGTTATTAATTATCTCAGGAAATCCTTTCTGTCTTTCACTATGTTCTGTCATTAAATTATCTTAATTTATTTTAACCTTATCTTGCCATAAAAAGCCCTAAAACTTAAAACTTATTTGTACATAACTCCTTATAGCATTTCTACTAAAGCCAAATAGTTTCATTCCAACATTTTTTTCTAACACTCATTAATTTTACAATATTTCTCTAAATGAATTTTTAAACTTTCTTCTAATCTTCATCCACCGTCTCTTCTTCCTGGTCTCGGGTTCTGTCAGTCCTTTCTATCCATTCCATTTAGCCCATCAACCTGGTGATCTTCTATCCGAGGCTCTTAACACTCTTCCATGTCCCTTCTGCAGGTCTTCTTTGTATTTATACCTGCACCTTACTTTGTCTTCTGCTGATCTTGTTCTTAGTTTCCTTCCTTTATCACTGAGGAGTAGATCTCAGGGAGACTCCAACCTAACAATGTCTTTATCCCTTCTCGGCAGGTCGGCCCAATCTCCATAGTCAGCACTAAAATCCAAAAGATATTTCAAGGCATGTTTCAAAGTCCCTCCAAAGTTAAAGGCCCCCACAACTCCAATCTCCCCCTGGCGCAAAACCAGATCCCAGAGGCCAGAACAGCCCTGCATAGGAGGATCTATCCAATTTCCCATCTCCAATCCAAACGAGACTCCATCTCTCCAAATCTGACTTTCTCCAAGTTCGGTCATCAAAAACAGCAGCTTATGTTCCTGCAAAGCCTCGGCTCTCTCCACAAGTATTTCTTGAGGTTCATCAGCAACCTCCTCCTTTGTCTTCTACACAACTTGCCCTGTCAAAGCAAATTCCTGGGTCGGTTCCTGAGTGGTTTCTATATAGGTATTCACTGTTTGTCCAAAATTATTAACTGCAACAGTCATCAAATCCATCTTCTCATGTAGCTGTTCCAATAAAGCACTTGTCTTGCAAACAGCAATCACTAAGGCTTCTTCTGGACACATTCTTGTTCAAGGTCAATGTCTGGTTCTCACGATCTTTAATCTCTACAGCTGGAGAATCCCCCAGATCGACTTCAACAACAGTTTTCAAAGCTCCCTCTAGGGGAAACAATTTCTGTTTGTATCCGTCCTTTTAAAAGCAGATCCAGCAACAAAATTATTTTCGTTTTTCAAATATTTTGTTCCTTTTAAATGCAAAAGGAAACATTGGAATCAATATGTTTCTCTTTTTTAACTATCTATCAGCAGACGTTTTATTCACAGTCAATGGACTTTCCCGAAATGTCTGTCTTCCTAGCAACCCGTTCCCAGGTTCAAGGCAGTAGAAATTTATCTTTCTTTACTCTCTCTCCTGCAGGCTTGAACAATCTAAAATTTCCCCCCTCTTCTCCTGCTTCCATGGGGGGTTTAATAGTTTCAGCCGATGGAGATTTGGTTCTTTACAAAAGTCTTTCCAGACTTTAGCTTGCAATGTCTTTGCTTCAATCTATTTACAAAAGCGGAAGGCGGACTTCCTGTTTAGAGCCTTCCCGCTTCGGTGCCAAATTAAGATATTTCATAGTCCAATTTTCCGTTCTACTCACGGGTAGTTGTTTAAAGTCCAATTGTCCACAGGAAAAAGTCAGCGCTCCCTGGCAACAGCAATGCGGCTTCACTCCGTGAAAAGAGCAATCGATTCGAAGCACCGCGCCGCTCACCCCACGTCGCTCCGGATCCCCGAAACCAGGTTTCCCTGCGAGTAGGGGAGGCGCAAAAGGTGCCTGCCGAATCCCATGTCCACAGGCTTCTCCCGCCTGTGGTTTTGGATGGGTCTCTGCCTCGCCATGGCGGTCCAGACCCTAATTTCCACGGAGCGGATTCCTCCCGATCAGAGGAAATCCGCCATTGCCGGAGGCGCTAACCCGGAAGTCCGCCTTGCACGCCTTTTCTACCTGGCCTGGGTGAGGTGCTGATTGACTTCAGCTACAAAAGCCGAGGCTGCTGAACAGACTCTTGGGCTGGGATGTTGTTTAGTGTGTGTGTGTTTAATTTTAGATCTAGTGATTTGTGTTGAAACTTTTCAGTTTGGTTGTATGTTTTTAAATGTTTTATTTATTGTTTATGACTATTTTTGTTATGTTGCAGTTATGTATTTTTGCCATGTTGCAAGCTGCCTTGAGCATGGTTTGAACTGTGGAAACGGAGCATACAAATAAAATTATGTATGTGTGTATGCTTGCACCATGTCTTTGGATTTTGACGTTTCTCCCAGAATGGAAGGATATTGGAGACGAGAAGACATAAGAGTTCACTGCAGATTATAGAATGCAGACATATCTTATGTTCTTCAAAAAAGAAACAACAAGAAATCCTTCACAGGCTGAAATCTACACCACCACATACAAACACACACAGAGCTCAGCACAGCATCCTTCCCTGGTACAAGAACACAAGCTAAAAATCAAATTTGCTTGAGGGTATGTGTACAGTCATCATTCACTGGACATAGAGTTACCTGGAATTAACATGAGTTGCAGAAACGATTCCTTGAGCTCTCCTGTGACACAACCTTAAAAGTGCAATTTCAGCAACTACCATTTTCCAAAGATTTGGATTTCAGTTACTAAAGAATACCCAGAATTGGCAGGCAAAACCATCACCCACCTGCTGCCATTTGGCATCTTTCTGAGCAAGGCTCCTCAACAACACTGACATTCAAAATAAAAAATAAAAAGAATAAAAGTTTAGCCTTATGCAATGAGTTGTAAGTTAACCTGATATCACCCCTCAATGGAATGAAATCTGGAAGAATTAACTTGCCCAGGAGTCTCATCAAAAATGTCCTTTGAAAATAATAATAAACCACTGGTTTTCAATAGCTTCTCACCTTTGTGATTAAGATCAAGTGTAAAAATCACGGGTTTTCATTTGTAGTGTGAATGCTAAAGCAGAGCTACGTATATTGCTTTGTGAATTTCCCTTTTAGGATTAATAATGTGCCTTATCAGCGCTGTTAAGTATAAAACAAAAATGAATATGTGACAGTTTCATGTTGCAGGTTGGGAGTCAGAGGTGGGTCTGGACCAGCTGAAGACTTTGCAAGCTATTCAGAAAAGACTGAAGGTGGCTGCATCATGATACCAAAGTGGCTCCTTCCAATGCCATTGAGCCCGGTTTGCTTGTCATAAGAGGTATTTATAGGAGTGTCTATAGCAAATGAACCCCTAGGGAGTTTTGGCTTATGGCTCTGCCAATACCTTGTGCAGAGAGAACGGTAGAATGGCCAATCCAAATAACCCCCTGTGAGCTTTATTTTCCTATCCCTTGTTGCTTTGAGCTCAGCTTTCAGGGCGAGGGGAGTGCTTGTTATCCACACCACGTTGCCAAGACTTTGAAGGCGAAGAGGAGAGGGCTAGGTGCATGCAGCAGTGAAACAGACACTCAGTTTGTGTTTGTGTCCGTGTGTGAGAGATAGCGTTTGGCTCCTTCCTCACCACAGGGCATCCAGTAACAGGAAGGCTTCTCAGTAGGGTTGCCTGCCCCCCTCTGTGTATAAGCTGGCCTCATCATAATTTGGAGTGTGCTATTTCCAGAATTTCACAGAGCTAAGGGTGGACACTGAGCAGCGTTCCTTTTCAGATTTCAGCTAGGTTGGTAACTTGCAAGGAGACTTTAGGAATGTTGCTGTTCTCTCAAGCTTCCTATCTGCAAAATGGGGATAACATCAATGCCACCCTTTGTAAACAATCCTGTAAAATATGCTGCAAAGAATGTCCACTAGCCTGCTGGGAGCTTGCAGATTAAGGGAACACCATTTCCCCACAAGAACACAGGAAGCTGCCTTATACTGTGTCAGAGTCAGACCATTAATCCAGCTAGGTAAGTACTTACACTAGTGGTATTCAACTGGTCCAGGCCCCAGACCCACCTCTGACTCCCAACCTGTACCATGAGACCCACTTTCACATACAGTCATACTTTGGGATAAATACGCTTCAAGTTGAGTGCTTTTGGGTTGCGCTCTGCGGCAACCCGGAAGTAATGGAGTGTGTTACTTCCGGGTTTCGCTGCTCACACATGCGCAGACGGTCAAAATGATGCCACACGCATGCGCGGAAGCTGTGAAACCCGACCTGCGCACACGCAGACATGCTGTCGCGTCTTACGTTCTGTTTGGGATGCGAATGGGGCTCCAGAACAGGGCTCCCGGTCACATCCCGAGATACCACTGTGCAGTGGTACCTCGGGTTAAGTACTTAATTCATTCCGGAGGTCCGTTCTTAACCTGAAACTGTTCTTAACCTGAAGCACCACTTTAGCTAATGGGGCCTCCTGCTGCCGCCGCTGCACCGGAGCATGATTTCTGTTCTCATCCTGCAGCAAAGTTCTTAACCTGAAGCACTATTTCTGGGTTAGCGGAGTCTGTAACCTGAAGCATATGTAACCTGAAGCGTATGTAACCTGAGGTACCAGTGTATTCACTTTTGATTTAAATTTAATAGCACAGATAATTGATAAAAATGGTAAAATTTTATATCCCAGACACCGCACGCAGTGTCCTTTGGTTTGGTCAGCCTTAGATGGAGTCCAACATGGCAGCAGTGGCTTTGCTGTGACCCATCTTGGATTGCCTCACGACCCACCTGTACTTCCCAACCCACTGGTTGAAGATCTGTGCTCCACACTGATTGGCAGCAATGGTACTCAGGAGTTTCTAACCAGAGGTCTCCCCAAGCCCTAACCTGGAGATGGTGGGGATTGAACCTGGGACCTTCTGCATGCAAAGCAGGTGCTCTACCACTGAGCTATAGCTCTTCCCCTTAGTATCATCCTGCTATATTTCTCTGCTGAGCCTGAAGGAAGGAGGCTTCTCTGCCAGACTGCTCACCCATCCGCATGCTATTCCTTAGTGCCTATGACGACTCACACAAGTGTTTAATTGCGGGGCCTGATAGCCCCCTCCCCAGACCTAATAGGAACTGAGGAATTGCAGGCAGACAAGCTTACGTGTTATTAATAACCACATTTATTCCTAGCTGCGTATGTCCCGCTGTTAAGCCACGTTACCAAAGTGGCTTGCATTAAAAGATTAAAATACGCTAACAATAAAACACGCTAAAAATGGCCAATGAAAAATGCAGCTGTGTTAAATAAAACCGGCAGAAATCAAATTATCTATTTAGGGCAGCGTATCTGAAAGTTCAAAAGATGGAAAATAAAAAGGGATTATTTGGCTCGAGACTGCTGACCTGATTTTGGACACACCACCAAACTTCCAGAGAATGGGGATAGGGTGTGGGAATATCCTTTTCCTGCCCTGGTGCAGCAGGGATGGGTGACAAGATTTAAATCTAGGTCTTAGATCATTCGACAGATTCTTGCTCAAACTTTCAAAGCACCATCCCCTGGCAGCTATAAAACTCTGTACAACCCCACTGTTTAATTCACCCTTAACAGTAACTGATAGTGAATCTTGACCTTGTGTTTTTCAGAATAGCAACTGCAACGTGAGTCCAAGGTCGACCGAGGGTTTTTTTTGCTGCTGTAAGCACATTGTTAAAGTTTTGCCTTCACCCAAATCCTGAGCTCACTGACATATTGTTTTTCCATCTCCATTTTTAATTTGGTCATAAGGAGAGCCTGGCTGCTGGGTCAGACCAAAAGCCCATTTAGTCCAGTATCTGTTTCCCATAGTGGCCAAGCCGATGCCTCTGGGCAGCCCACAAAGAGGGACGAGAAGCAAGAGCAAAGCCTGGAGGAAAGGGGCTTCTATCCTTTGGCAGCCCTCTTGGTTTCTACACAGGGAGCAGAAGAGGAGTGTGTGGGAAAGTGCAGCCAAACATAACTATGCATGAGTGCTAGTTACTGCATGAAGGGTAGTAGATAGGTAGCCGTGTTGGTCTGCCATAGTCAAAATAAAAAAATTCCTTCCAGTAGCACCTTAAAGACCAACTAAGTTAGTTCTTGGTATGAGCTTTCGTGTGCATGCACACTTCTTCAGATACACTGAAACAGAAGTTGCCAGATCCTTCTATATAGTGAGAAGGTGGGGAGGGGTGTTACTGAGAAGGGTGGTGGGAATGGGAGATAGGCAGATAGCTGAGAGAGCCTCTTGACGACTTCTTGCATGAAGGGGTTAAGCTCATAGTGTAAGTCCTCTGAGGCCTGGCTGGATCACACTCCATCTCCTTCAGAGGAAAGGGTTGGCAAAGCGTTTATCACACACCCCTCACCCTGGAAGAAAGGAAGTCAAGTTCCCTCCCCTGTTCTTTCTCTCTCTGCACCTTGTAACCAACAAAGGAGGATGTGTGTGAGCTTGCTCCCAAGCTTAGAGCCTTTGTTTGGAACTGTATTTTCTACCCAATAGTATTTTGCCTGTGTTCTGCTTCCAGCTGCATGGAACAATGCATGTATCAAACCTTTGAATCTGTAAAGAAAGCATTTTAAACTTACTTAACAGTGTGTGGTCTGTACAGTGCTAAGAGGGTCCTGTTTCAGCGGACAGAACAGAGTATCTAAGCAGGTTTAACAGCCTATTCTCATAATGCACAAGTTGTGACTTGATTTTAGACTCTGCTGGGGCTTTCTGTGTGCAAGCCCCACATTTTGAAACTAGACACGCAGCTGGTTCTTTGGTTGTTCGTCCACACATGTGACCCACAGGGATTCACGCTGTATATTTAATTCCCCTGCAAAGTGGGGTGCAGTAGATCCTGCCACCTGACACTAATGGGGTATGAACTGGCAATAATCAGCCTCTTTGGGTGAGAGGTCTTCTAACAACTCTCAGCACCCTTAACAAACTACAGTTCCCATGATACTTTGGGGGGGGGAAGAGTCAGGACTGTTAAAAGTTGTATACAAGGGCTTTAAATGTACTTTTAGAAAGTTGGGAGATTCAGCCCCAGATTTCGTTCTTTGGGGCCCTGAGTCTCTTCTCTAGATGGTTGGTGAGGATCATAAATATCTTGCTGCTGTTCCTCCACTTTCCAAATGCAGGGGATATCCCACCATCAACTAATGCTAAGCTGCCTCTCTACACCTCCTTCTAAAAAGTAGGACTCGTTCTTTTTCCAGGATATTTGCAGAGCCAAGGCAGGCTCCCCTGAAATATCGAGACCCCAAGCACCTGCCCTAATTTGCCACAATGTTTGTACTAGCTCTGCCTGTGCCTCTGCTGCCACTGACCCTTCCTTCCTACCACTGAGATTTGTATGGGCAATGCAGAAAGAATGACACAGCCTCACCACAGGCACAGCTCTTCTAAGCAGCAAGAACCAACAAGGGGGCACCAGCTATTAGTCATCATTAATAAGCCAAAGGCTTATTAGGCAATTAGCCACGGCTCTGTGGTTGTGCATTTGGAAACTAAGCTCCACCTTTGACCGCAAGCCTGTGCTTGGGTGGTAGGAGACCTCTGGTTGACCTGGCAGTGCAGAAACCATGGTGGAAGTTGGCAATTTGGGAAATGCAACATTCTTCTTTTGAGCGGGAAAGCAAAAAAATACTTATGTTTTCTCTGGATTGCCAATTGCCAGGAATAATAGTGCATAGAGAAGGAATGAAGGGGAAAGAGCCTGCTATGAGAAGAGGTTGTTTGTTCTGAGAGATGAAGGCATGTTGGATATTCCTGGAAGGGTTATTTAAAGAGCAGAAACATGGGCTTCTCCCTTTCTGTCTTGCTAACATTTAGCAGTTTGACAGCTCTGAAAGCAACTTACAGTCACTATTTAAAAACAGGATTTAAAAAATAATAATAGCATTACAGACAAAAGGAGGAGCGGGGGGACAGCCATGTTTACGCCACCTTGGGCTTCTTGGAGAAAAAGGTGGAAAATGAATGCAAAAAAATAAATACAATAAAATAGCAGCTTCAGTGAAAACCTCACTTCCCCAGCATCTCAGTCCCAACAGAATCTGAACTTGGTCTCCAGCAGCTGCTGCTATTACTATTATTACTACCACGACTATTAAACATGTAATTTGTTTGTTATACAATGAACTTCTCCAAACGACTCACAGTGTTTTAAAGACCATAAACCCGGAGAAACAAATGCATTATAATAAACACACATGGTGGGATACCCAGTCACAGGTTTCACAGTGTCATATGCTTAGTAGTTTGGCCCTCTTGGGTTTCCTTAGAAGACAGACAAGGTACCTCAAAAGCCACCCACTGGACCCATCCAGCATACTGTTGATTTCAGATTTGGAGCAAGATGTGTTCATCTTATGATAATCAGTGGACTACCTTCCTTACTCGTTTTAAGGCAGCGGTGGGATGCTTAAGGTTCAGAGGCCGAATACGGCCCTTCAAGCCACTGTCTGGCTCTTGAACCTCTTCCCATGTCCCACCCCTTACTGGCCCTGCATTGCTTGTCATGTGTTTTTGCCTGCTGCCTGGAATATGCCCTTGGAAACTAGCCTACTATATAAAGGGAGGGGGGAATTAACTTATCTGCCTACTTTTGCCTCTGGCCCTGTCCACCACCAGTATGCTGCCCCTAGAAGTTTGTTTGAGGTCCTCAGGATCTGTAGATTCTGAAGGGTATGTTGGGAAGTGGAAGCAATTTCTTTCCACAGGGGATCAACAGACCTCATTGTACACATATCCATCACAAACTTGTGCCTGGAACATCTCGTGAATTTTTGCTCTACCCCCATAAAGCCTGTGCCTGTTTTGTCACTTGTGATCTTATCTTCTAAAGAACCACTTAAAAGAACTAGGGTCTCACATCTCAGCCTGAACCTGGTTCAGCTGTCTCGAAATCTGTGGCCTTATCAACATCAACCCAGCATGTGAGGATATTCTGGGAGGCTTAAAATGCCCCCTGGACCCAGCAAAAGCAGGGATCTGTTTCCCCAGCAGCATCAAGACAGGAATCCCCTCGGACAAAATACACAGCCTCTTCTTTCTTCTCCCTTTTCTTCCTTTGTGACTGCCATTTTGTGTGCTTACTAAGAAGGTCAAATGGCGAATAGTTTGCCAGCTCCTTTCAGTATTTTCGCTACCAGTTTGGTTTCACAGATTGTTGTTGAATAAACCCAAATATTTTAAACTTGGGGGAGGGTTCCCCCCCATTTGACATCATCATCACCATCAAATTTGCAGTTGCCTTCTACACATATGCCTCAGTGATGTACAACGAAAACAAAACAAGAACTCAGTTAAAAGCGCGCACACAAAATCAGCCAATACATTTAAAACAAAACTGAAACAATGCAATAGAGACTCTCCTGGCAAAGGCCCCTTTACCCAGCTGGGAAAGCCTGTCGGAACAAAAATGTATTCAGTTGTTTCCAGATAGTGCGTATAGTGGCCACCTGCCATATCTTGAGAAGAATGCTGCTCTACAGAACAGGGAAAGCCACACTAAAAACCCTGCTCCATGTTTATTATTATTATTATTATTATTATTATTATTATTATTATTATTTGCCCTCCTTTCACCCTAGGGTCCTAGGGCAGGTTACAACATTAAAACACAATATTAAAAACAGTTCAAAACAATTTACAATCACAAAAATCTGGTGGGAGGGTCCTAAAATGTATATGCCTCAAGTGTCAAAAGGTTATGACAGAGATCGTTGGAATTTGCAAGAGAAGCTTTCCTGCATACTCCATAAGATGATCCTTTGCCCCACGAGGTGGCAAGAGCAGTGGGGCCTTGCCCTTGCAAAGCCATTGACTCCACCCCACAGACCCACCTCGTACCTCACTGGGTGCGGCTGAAAGAAGAGTTGACCAGCTGGATGATGTTATCAAGAGAGGCTGTTGAGTTTCTGTTTAGCACCAGACAGTTAGAAAAGAAGGCCTAAGTATTCAAAAGTCATTGCCTATAAAGTTACAAGCAAAACCTAGACACCCTTGCTATTTATATGTTTGAACCCTTTTCCAGAGAAAGATAGAGGTAGTTGCAAGGGATAGCCTTTTCTCCAGATATAGAGCTGGGTCATGTCATCAGCAAGGGGCAGCTTTCTGGTGTGGGTTGACTGTCTGGGAGGTGAGGAGCAGCCTGTTTGGGCGCTGTTAAAATACATCATTTGTGAGGTTCCATTATGTTTTGTTCTGTTACTTATTGTTTGTAAGCGCTTTGGGATTTGTTTGAATTAAATCAAATCAAATCTGAATAGCTCAACATCCCTGATCCTTCCCCCCCCCCCAAAAAAAAACCCTCAGGCCCACGCTACTTTGAAGGATAGTACAATAATGGCGCAACTGCTGAAATGCCATGTTCTAAATTGATGGGGTGAGTCAAGTCTAACCTACCTTTCAGGGCTGTTATGAAGATGTAACGGGACAGCCCCAAACAAATACCATTGAGCTTTGAATTGTGGGTGGAAATACTAATATGATAATATGAGGTGCCTTCTTATTTCTCCTGTGGTTTCCTCTCCCTTTGTATAGTCTAATGAGGACCAAGCAGCTCATCAGAACGAAGCAACATAATAGAAAGAGACAGATCTACGCCACCCCCTCATCCCCAACAGAGTCTCTTTCCCACAGCGGCTGGCTCTCTGCTCATATTTTATTCCAGTCACTTGTATTAGCATTAAGTAATGGAACAGAAGCTCCGTTTGTGTGTGAAAATCAATGTTTCACACAGTGGTGATTTGGCATCATGGCTGAAGTGAGAACGTGGCCTGTGTATAACATTTACTGCAAATGGGCTTGCTTGTCTAGTTCCACATTTCAATTGGGCTCTCAGCAGGGATGGCAGATTAAAAGGCCAAGTGTTGTTATAATGCAAACACAGCAGTTCACCTGGGTACAGGGGGAGGTTTCTGAGACCTACAGTGACATCAAATGCCTCCTTATGTAAGGGATATTTGAGGCAACTGCTAAAGGAAGAGTTGTTTTGAACCCTGTTTGCTTTTGGTTGACCCTTCTCTCCAGAGAAATACAGCCCTGCACGGGACCTTGGGCGGTGGCGGGGGACGGGAGAGAGCGGCTGGGGTGGCAAAGCTTAAGTTCTTTTATTTAGTGTATACTTGGGGTTTTTGTTTCAGCGTCACTTGAAGAAGTTCTCTTTCTATTCACTTCTTATGTTTCCTTGGTGGTGAGAGAGGTTGAGGTGGGCTAGGGTGTGGTTGATCGTCTGTGGCTGGCTGAAGTGGGATTTGTTTCTGTGTGGGTGGGGGGGGTTGTTGGGTTAAGTTAGCCATATTGAATCGTATGCTGTCGGTGGGTTATGAGCTCTTTCTAGTGTGGGTGGGCATTGTTATCTTGAAAGGTGTTCAGTAGGGCCAGTTCTGGGGTGTCTTCTAGTACCTGTTTACAGTAGTTACAGTGGTACCTCGCAAGACGAATGCCTCGCAAGACAAAAAACTCGCTAGACGAAAGGTTTTTCCGTTTTTGATTTGCCTCGCAAGACGAATTTCCCTATGGGCTTGCTTCGCAAGACGAAAACGTCTCGCGACTTTGTTTTCTTTGTCTAAAAACAAAGACATGTTTTGTTTATAAAGTTAATTTATTTTCCCTTCAATTTTTGAACTGCTCTTTACAGTATGTGTGACTTTAAAGAGCAGTTAATAAACTGTTGTTGTACCAAATTTGGCTTTGTTTGGACTTTTTTTGACCATAGGAACGCATTAATTGATTTTCAATGCATTCCTATGGGATTTCGTGCTTCGCAAGACGAAAAATTCGCTAGACGACAAAAATTGCGGAACGAATTAATTTCGTCTTGCGGGGCACCACTGTATTTTGCTTATTTCTGGTATGACTGCGCACACTCCTTTTCTGACTGGGTCCTCGATTACTTGGTTTGGTGGGATCTGCTGGTTGAGACACAGCATACAGTATGTCTGAGAAGGCTCCACAAGAGATCATGCGGAGGAGGTGCAAGGAAAAAACTGTTGTGTCCATGGTCCTGAATGGGGTAAGTGTGCCCCTGAAGGACCAGGTGTGCAGCCTGGGAGTCATTTTGGACTCATAGCTGTCCATGGAGGCGCAGGTCAATTCTGTGTCCAGGGCAGCTATTTACCAGCTCCATCTGGTACGCAGGCTGAGACCCTATCTGCCTGCAGATTGTCTCGCCAGAGTGGTGCATGCTCTAGTTATCTCTCGCTTGGACTACTGCAATGTGCTCTATGTGGGGCTACCTTTGAAGGTGACCCGGAAACTACAACTAGTCAAGAATGCAGCAGCTAGATTGGTGACTGGGAGCGGCCGCTGAGACCACATAACACTGGTCTTGAAATATCTGCATTGGCTCCCAGTACGTTTCCGAGCACAATTCAAAGTGTTGGTGCTGACCTTTAAAGCCCTAAATGGCCTCAGTCCAGTATACCTAAAGGAGCGTCTCCACCCCCGTTGTTCTGCCTGGACACTGAGGTCCAGCACTGAGGGCCTTCTGGCGGTTCCCTCACTGTGAGAAGCCAAGTTACAGAGTACCAGGCTGAGGGCCTTCTCGGTAGAGGCACTCACCCTGTGGAACACCCTCCCACCAGATGTCAAAGAGAAGAACAACTACCAGACTTTTAGAAGACATCTGAAGGCAGCTCTGTTTAGGGAAGCTTTTAATGTTTAACAGACCACTGTATTTTAATATTTTGTTGGAAGCCGCCCAGAGTGGCTGGGGAAACCTAGCTAGATTGGTGGGGTATAAATAATAATAATAATAATAATAATAATAATAATAATAATAGCATGCTTTGTCGTTTGGGCATCTTTATCAAGATGCTAACACATCTGCCTGCTTTTGATCAGTTGTGTTTCAAGGGAAGCTCACCAGTCCTCTGATTCTTTAATATTTTCCAGCCCAGATAGATGTTAACCAAAGGATCTTGCAGGAACAAGGAAGCATAGGAGAATCAGATGCACCACAAGAGCACCTTGAATGGGATGGCTTTCAAAGAGGGCTAGACAATTGCATGGAGGAGAGGCCTATCAAAGGCAATTAGCCGTGATGGCTATGCTCAGCCTTCCCTGTTGGAGGGAGCCATGCTTCTGAAAAGCACATGCTGGAAGCCACAGACTCCCCAAACATGTTTCACAAGGAACCCTTCCTTCCTTCTGCCTCAGTACCTGAGGGTCGTCACGTCTCTCCAGGGATTTGGCCAGAACAAAGTGTATGTTGGGGAAAGGCCCCCCTCCCTGCAAAGAAAATGGAGGAATCAGCAGGCGCCTGGCTCCCAGCCATGCTAGCACCAGTGGCATAGCGTGGGTTGTCAGCACCCGGGGCAAGGCAAGTAATTTGCGCCCCCTAACCCGTGGATTTGCGCCCCCTATACCTAACTCCCAGATGTTGCGCCCGTTGCGGCCGGGCCCCCCTGCACCCCCCTCGCTACGCCACTGGCTAGCACCAGTCTGGCACATGAGGGTGGGGAACACGGGAAGGAAGCATTCCTATAATATAGGGCACTCAATTGACGTTTCAACCTACCTGAACTCTGAGCCTTTCCTCCCTTGTTCTGGACTGCCTCTCTCCTAAGGAAGATGCAAGCTCTTGCTGGAAGCTACTGGTGGGGAGGGTGTTCCTATGATTCCCAAATGTTTCAGAAGCATATTTTTGTTCCTTTAGTCGCTTGATATATAATCATAGCATGGCAGAGTTGGATGGGATCCCCAGGGTCATCTAGTCAAACCCCCGGCAATGCAAGGCAAACTCCATCCTTCTGGTTACCATTGCAATTCTGTATGGTGTGGAGAAAGAGGAGAGAGAAATGTGTTGCTTACACTCTCGTAACACTGATATGAGATCCACACCATGCAGCCCTTTCAAGAACTAAAGTCTAAAGGGCTGTCACATGGGGGATGGAGCAAGCTTGTTTTCTCCTGCTCCAGAGGCCCTTAGGGCCCGAAGCAGTGACTCTCCTTCCTTGGAGGTTTTTAAGCAGCGCTTGGATCGCCATCGGCCATGGATCACCTAGTTGAGATTCCTTCATCGCAGGGGGTTGGACTAGATAACCCTCAGGATCCCTTCCAACTCTACAATTCTATGATGCTATGTGTTTTGGTTTTTTTAAAGAAAATCTTGGTTAATTTTCACATAAACAAATATACATGGATTACATAACATATAAAACAGAAAAGGATACGAAATAGAAACAATGAAATAAGAAAAGATAAAGAAACAAACATAGACAAATACAATATATTACACTTACATGACAGATTAAAATATATAACTTCCAATAATTCTCATTATACTACTTGTATTATCTGTATTCCTTGCAGATTCATATTATTGTGTTTTGTATATAGATATATAATCCACTGTTGTATTTTATGTAATTCTTGGTTACCAGTACCACTCTATTTCTGCAAGTATCTTATTGTTCGTACAGCACGTTTTTAAGTATTCTTTAAATATTTTCCATTCCCTATATACCTTTTGATTTGACACCCGATGCTATGTTTTAAAGAGCACCCAATGCGCCTTTAAAGCACATGACTTCGCCCAAAATGATTCGTGCCATTGTGGCTTCCCTCTCACAGACCTACAATCCCCAGAACCCCTAACAAACTACAATCGTTTGGGGGAAGACACCTGGTTTTCAGGACAGGGATGGAGAACCTGCAGTTTGCTCACCCCCATTTCCTAGGAACCAGGAATGGGAAGCTCAAGTTCTTCTAACAGTATGGTTACAGGGAGCAGTGTGTATAAAATATTGAATGTAATAGGGTTATTAAGGTAATTGTATCAGAATTATTGAGGGAATGTTAAGGAGGGAGGGGGAAAGAGAGATTGTGGAATTCTGGTGGTGAGTGATGATTGGATGAGGATTTGAAAGGGAGTTTGAATGTGAGGCAGTTGAAAGTCAGTTGAGAGCAGTGGGTTCTGGAGGGGGTGGTTGGGCTACTAACTATTCAGTTTAGGATAAGTAGTCTAGTCATCATTTTTGTAATAAAGCAGCATGTACGATAAAGAGAATTTGAGGCCATAAGCTCAGGTACACACGCCATCCTACAATCATTTAGAGAATCATCCATACAGCCTCCTTTAGTGAGGGTGCAATGCCTAGGATCTGGACCAAACATTGATTTTTATTATTATTATTATTTTGCTCTTTTCTGGTTTCATAGGTTTATGTTCTGGTTCTAATGATGTAATAGGGGAGGGGGCTCTTTAAAGACTGGGGGCTGCCACACACTCCTTTTCTTCTTAAAAAAACAATAATTTCCCCTCGTTTTCAAAAGCACATGCATTGTCTCCTTCTTCAGGTTCTTCAGTTACATTTGCTGTGAGACATTGGTGTTATATGCAGTATAGGGTTGGGAAGAAAGGGGGGGCCTCATCGTGTAGATTATCATGAACTCAGATTTCAGTTTGCAAGTGGAGTATGAAAGCAGACACAGATGGGAAAGAAGTCTGATGCTGCCTCAATAAACCTCAGTTAGCCATAAAAAAGCTGATGGGAAGCCATCACAATGCAGTGTATGCAGCAAAACTTTAAAGGAAACTCAGTTTGCCACTGTGAGGCACTTCTTGGCTTAGTCTCATCAATAATTCTCTGCAAATACCAAAAAACAATTGTCTAAAGAAAGTTGACCAAATCAAACTCTTTCCTCCCCCTTTTGTGGCCAATGAATCTACACCTAGAAAGAAAGAAAGAAAGAAGGAAAGAGGGAGAAAGAGAAAGAGATATCACAGGGAAGAGAGTTTGCTTTTTTTATGGCTAGTTTAAATGAGTTCTTTGGTACTGTTATCACACATTGCTTTTTTGAATTTTTCAGATGGAATTGCAATAATCTCTGTCATGTTTCCTCCTCGCAACAAACCTGCAAACCATTTTTCAGATGGGAAACTAAGGTCTAGAAATAGCAACTGGTCCAGGACCTCACAAAGAGCATATGGAAGAGGGAAGACTTGAAAACAGCTCTCCCAAATGGACAGTTTTCTAACTCTTGGCTCTTGAGGTGCAGCAGAGCCTCTAGCCAAAATCTGCTCATTTCTTTGTGCAATCATATTTCTGGAGTGTCCATTTTTGTGTGTGCTGTGGACAAGAGCCAGAATAGCGGTTATTCAGTCTTAGCTCTGCCATTAGATCTTGTAAACATTGAGATCAGATGTGTTTACACTGTCTGTACTCCAAAAAGTGGGTCTTTGGGATGCAAATGACTATTGCTGCCTGTAATTGTATACCTACCCCTGTAAGGAACTGCATGTTAGACGCTACTAAAATAGATCAGTTTTGTTAATCTTTCTCTACAGTGCCTAACTTTTTAATATTTGATGAGATTTCAAGGGCCAGCAGCCTTACTTATTTAATTTTGTTTATTTGAAAGTTTTATATCCATGATGGGAGAAGTGGAAATCTGCATGTAAGACTTAGCTAATATTTCCTCCCTAGCTCTCATTTCTTCATATTTTTTCCTTATCCACTGACATTGTTATCATACACCCCGTTGAACAGGCAAATGACCCTGGCTTTATCTTCAACTGTCTCTGGGCTGAATCTCTCTCTCTCTCTCTCTCCTTTGTTCTCCATAGTCAGTCCCTTGCCAAGTGATGTTGCTTCTCCCATTACAACTTGTACAAAATGGCTGAATAGTTTCATTTCATCATATGAGGTATAAAAACATCCTTATGATCAGGTCTGTTTTCCCTGAGACTATAGTTGTTAATTGACATCCATTCATATTTGGATCCTCTTTATCAGATAGGTACATAAAATCCTATTTTATTCTTAGTAAGCAATGCTTAATTTCTAAAATAAGATATGCTGGACCTCAAGACTTTCAAGAAATAATGTCTTTTGATTTAGAGTCATTTCTCCATAAAATGAGATGTGTGATGATTAGTTCTATTTTTAATCAAGGATAAGCTAAAAGAATGGCACACTGCACATGCTCAAAGTCACTCTTTAGAATTGTTTCTCACATTGCAGGGTTGAAGTGCTACACAGAAAAAAAATCAGGTTCTATAGGACCCCTGTCCCAAATGGCCATTTGACGCATTATGTTGTCTTTGATGAGTATCTATTATGAAATGAAACATGAGGAACACTTGAAATGGGACTAACCCATAATTTGTAAAAAATATGTGCTTCTTACAGAAAGCCAGGTTTAGATGCAACTCTCCTTCATGCCTATTGCTGAATAGAAGCCTGTTACTTATTCTGAGATTGTATAGGTGTTTAATTTAACATTTTACCAGCTGCAATACTGGGTCTGTATTTTGGATTACTTATTGGTATTTATTGATTTGTTCTGATTTGTTGCTCTTATGGTATGTATTTCAGGTTCTATTTTATAAGCTACTCTCAAATAATTTGGGTGCTTCTAGATAGGTGTTTACTGTGAGCTCAGTGCTTATCAAGGATGCAATTTTTTTTTTGCAGCACCATTTTGATGGTATCATTGCCATCAAAATGTCAGCCTGTAATTTCCCACTCCCTCATTTAATCCAGATTTATTCTTTCCAGGGAAATCAGGGTGGGTGGGATGATTAGTTAACATACACACACCTGTTGACAGCAACCTGTTTGCAACATCTGAATGGCCTGTTTACAGTATTAAGCTCCTCATTGGAAACACCCTTTGTGTAGAGAAGTGAGATAAAAGTAATTAACTAAACCACATTAAACATCTCATTTCTTCTGAAAAGGGTCCTGTGATGCTCTGGAATAAGTTTTAGAATGATATTCAAACTAATTTATTACAATTATAAGTTGCTTCCTATGAAGCATCTCAAAGCAATGCCACAATAAAGGACAATGAAACATAGAGGGGGCAACAACCATTTTACATATAAAAACAATTTAAACAATTTCAAGTACACAAGCTTGTTTGTGTTATTCTAAATATGCATGTGTGTGATGTATTTTTTAACTCTACACATGCACGATTAATATTAATAACTGTAATAACAAATAGTAAAAGCGCCCTAACCAGTTCTCACAGTCTACTTTCCCTAAGTTCCTGGTCACTTTCTGGGACGGACCTAGCATTTCTTGTCACCTGGATACTGTTTCGATGGTACCTTCAACCACTCGCTTCGACTCCGTTACTCCCCGCGACCCCGGGGCCCAGGTTCCCAAACCGTTTCCTTGTGGGAGGTGGGGGCTTTGGAAGAAACAAACAAACCCATGGAGCTAACCGCCGCATCCATCCTTTCCAGGCTTCTCCTGCCCCTCCGCACGACTGTGGATGCGGTTGCCGAGGCAACGGAGCCCCAGCATCTCTCGTCTCCTAGCAACCGTTGCCCGAGCAGCCGAGTGCTGCTAAGGCGGGCATCTCCCGCTCGCTCCCTCCTTCCCTCCTTCCCTTTCTCTCCTCCCACCCGGCGCTGGGACCTGGCCAGACGGGGAATGCGCAAGCTCCGGCCCGGCCAGGCGGACGGCTTAGTTGCATCCCCATCATGGCGCTCAGGCGGCGGGCGCTCCTTCTCCTGCTGTTGCTTCCCATGTTCCGTGAGTCTCGCCCGGCTGGGGAACGGGAGAGGTCCGGGGTTTGGGGGCGGCGGGTCGCGCGGGCTTTGCCTAGAGGGACCCCGGTTTTTATTTGCGGGGGGGATAACGAGGCTGAGCGGTTTGCAGCGGAGTGGGGCGATTATACTTCAGCCCCCTCCCCCGCCCATCATTGTTTTCAGCAGCCACGAGTTGGAAATTTGAAGGGGCGGGGGTGCCTGGCTGCTGTGCAAGCAGGGCGGGGGTCATGCGTGAGCTTTGCACCCTTCCCATCATCGAGGAGCGAAGGCTGCCTGGGACAATAGAGGCTATTGAGGGTGGCTTTTGCATTCACAAATGTGTGGCTTGGGGAGGGTTTTGTTTTTAGGTGGGGGGGATGTTGAGTTTTGCAACGGAGAGGGCAGCAACATTTATTCAAACTAGAAGGGAGGGATGAAAGGGAAAGTTTTAGCCCACTTTTTAAAAAGTGGTGAGAGAAAGTCTTTCCCCTTTTGTTTGGTGGTGCTCTGTGCTGATAAGACCGTACTTAAAAATAAGATGTTGATGTCTGTGTGGTATGGAACCTCACAGCAGCCTTGGAGTAAAAGACATTGTACTAACAAAGTATTTAAAAGTGAACGGGGTGTAAGGTTTGGAAACATTTCTGCAGCTGAGAGTCCCCTGTCCCTCCGCATATTTATTACACTTAAAAATGTGTTTATCTATTTAAAGTGTTTTGATCCTGCTTTTCAGCCCCCAAAAGGCTCCCAGAGCTGCTTACAAATGTCAAGGATGAGATAGTCCCTGCCCTTGGGTTTATAATCTGAAAAACACTGAGACAAAAGGGAAAGGTTTTTTTTTTGGGGGGGGGGGTTCCCTGCACTTAGAATAAAGTACTAATGAAGATTCTCCCTAGCTCAATCTATCCCATCCAAGTAAACAGATATCTGAAGAAGTGTGCATGCACACGAAAGCTCATACCAATAACTAACTTATTTGGTCTCTAAGGTGCTACTGGAAGGAATTTTATTCATTTTGTTTCGCCTACAGCAGAACAACACGGCTACTTACCTGTAGTTATTTTAGGGTTGGGGTAGGAGTTTTGATGGAAGTGAGTAGACTTTGTTTTAGTACAATACAGGTAGAAAAATGGAAATTGTGGGTCACCATTTTTATAAAAGTTTCGTGTCCCTTTTAAAAATTGGCATTAGCACTCATTACTCCCATCTGCATGTAATTTGTTTGTGTATTCAGAATATATGCACATACACAAATACCCCAACCCCAAGATTTAATTATAAAACAAGAGGGAAAGGCGTGTTCCTCCCCTCCCCAATCCAATGACTTGTTTTTTGTCTTGGTACCTTTGAAGAATATGACAGTGAACCCCACCCCAATAAGAAATAAGGGACCTTGCTTCCCTAAAACTCTCTCCATAACTCAAGCACCACCCCCACCTTTCCAGAGGATGAGGGAATCAGGAATGTGATGGTTGGCCAGGCAGGCAGAGTTGATACTGGATCCTATTCACTTGGCAACAGAGACACCCTTTGTTCCTGGAGCCCCACGCAAATGTTTGCAGCTTTAATTGCAAAAACATTTGTTAATTCCATTCACGAATGAGTTGGGACTTGCTTGTTGTCTGGCTATTAATAAAGGCCCCAGGGAGGGAGTTGGAGAGTGGCAGTCACAGTTTGGGGGAGGGGGGGGGTCTCTCTCAACCATTTGTGTCCTCACCCCCAGACAGACAGGCAAAATAGAGATAAATGTGGTGTTTTTAATCCTGCTTCTTACATCGAAATCATTCAGTGTAGGAAGTAATACTTACCTCCTGTGTAAATTATTGCTTGCGATAACCACACACAAATGTGCGTCTTCTCTTGCAACTGCCAGAAAAATACACAATCTCACATAGGTTTCTTTCTACAAAGAAATTTCCCTCTGGAGTGGGCATTTTGAAAGGTAGCTCTCCAAGATCTTCTGATACTACTTTTCCAAACTTTATTTCAGTTTCTACAGTCTATTATGCCTTTGGTCTGGGACAGTAACAACAGTTTAAATAACACATCTGAGCTTATTTGCAAAACAGCTGTGAAATACCAAAATGTGTCTGTTACAGACTGTGGAACAAGTTATAAAAATTCTGACTGATACCAGATTGGCGCATATAGCATTCAGCACTCATAGTTTTTTACAGAGTGGCATTAAAAGGTTCCTGCCCTAAGCTCTTTACAGTGTGAATTGCAAACATCAGTAAATGCCAGGCAGGTTACTGAACATGGGACCCACATTTGCCATTATTTGAAGATCTTCACTAGCTTTTTTTTCTGGACAGAATTAAAGGTGCTAGTTTTAACTGCCCCCATGATCTTCAGATGAAGGGCAGTATACAAATTTAATAAATTAAATAAATAAAAATAAAACCAATACAGCTCTAAATAATTCTAAAACCAGTTTTTCTAAACAACTACCTTCTCCCATAAAACTTGCATTTTGCTAGAATCATCGCTCCTGCCCTGGAGGATATTGGAGACAGAGTATTCCCTGAATCTTCCAATTTTAATTGGAAAAAAGTCTGTGAAGGGGGGGTTATCTCTGTGTACATAAATTAGAATGATTTGCCTAGGGTAATTTGCAGCAAAATATTTTCAGTTTGCATCAAAACAGTTTCTGATACCACGGTTGTCTAATACTGTATTTGAAGCCCTTCCTTGTCACTACTGACCTTATGAAATGGGGGGAGGGGGGATCCATGGAAAAAGAAAGGACTGGAGGGAAACCCCCCCTCAATAATTCAATGCCACATTACTGAATGGTTTTTAGTTTGTTAATTCTGGAATTTAGGATTCTTTTTTGTTAGCTGCCTTGAAGACTGAATCTGACAAAAAGACAAGAAATGCTGGTCTGTGTGCATTATCTATATGTATACTATACATGTATGTATTTTAAATAAAACATCTACATTCCCAACAAAGGACAGTGATAGGAAAGAGAAGATAAGGGATGAACCCAAGAAAATTAATAAATTAAAATAGATATATACTAATTTTCTGCTTACCAGTCTAAAAACCAGTTCACAACTATAAAACAAATAGTACTCTAATAGTGGAATCTTATACATGTCTATGCAGAAGCAAGACCCACTGAGTTCAGTGAGTTTTACTTCCAAGTAAATATGCGTAAGATTGCAGCCTAAATCAGAGTGTGCTATAATAATCAAAACAGCAAAATACAGACCGCAGCAATAAAACAATAAGGTAACCAACATCATCTAAAAATCTATAGCTGCAGCAGGCCTTTACATAGAAGCTTGATAAAAACAATTGAAATAAATTTAAATACGGACAGCCAGCAAAACCATTAAAAATAATAGGTGAAATAATTATTTTTTAATTAGGATACTAGTGTAGTCACTTACTTTAATGCTTGATTTTTTTTTGTTTTTAGATATGCTGTAAGCCACCCAGAGTGGCTGGGGAAACCCAGTCCAGATGGACAGGGTATAAATAAATTATTATTATTATTATTATTATTATTATTATTATTATTATTATTATTATTGAGGTGGGGGCTCCTGAAGAAGGCACTTTGTTTCAGATCTCAGTGGATCAGATGAGTTCACATAGAAGAAGGTCCATGCATATGTCAGGCTTTTGGGTTCAGTTTGGGATAGAGATTATGGATTCACAGAAAAAACAGATTTTGAGGAGGGATTTGAGGGAACAGAGAGACATAACCATATACATAACCATCACAACCATATTAAACCATAAAAGCAATCAAGTGGAGGAGGGGTTTTGTGTCCCCGTGTCCAAGAGGAATTCTGGGTTATCAGGCTAGATCTGATGAAGCTGGTTTATATATTTCCTCCCATATGGGGGATCAGCCAGTGTGTGCTCCTCATTTCCAGCAGGTTCTGCAAAGCGATGAACAGAGCCTCAGTTGAATGTCTGCTACCTCTCCCACATTCCATCTTGTGACTAAATGCAGACGCCATCCATGGCTCCAATTCTCACATTCTTTTCCAGCATCTCACCCTTGTTTTATATAGCACCTAGCCAAATTAAGAGTTATGGAGAACTTGAAAGCTTGCATATATTATTCTGTCACAATTTGGTCAGCCAGACAAAAAAGTACAGCCCTAATGTGGGTTTTGGAATTTTACCTAAATTCTGTCTCTCCTCTGTCAAGATTCTTTAAAAATGTTGAGTACTACTAGAAATACTACATCCTCTTCTCCATGGGAGTAAATTTTACTGAATCCGTGAGACTGATCTGCAAGTCAACATGCACAAATGTTCAAAGTGCTTTATTGTTCTTTGCTTCTTTATAACCGCAAGACAGATAATTCAAGCCAAAAAGTGTGTGACTTGCTATAGCCCATTCCATACAACTTCTAAATGAAGTAGTGATTTTTATGGGGTATCCTATACTTAAAACCAGCTGTTTGGCCATTGCCCTGGACTCCTAATTTCTTATAACCCCACCAACTCCTCAACCTTGGGACAGAATCGTCAGTGAGGATTTGCATCCTATGGTGTGCTAAGATAGTTGAGAGTCATGAAATTCTCCAGAGTCACAAGTGGGTTTTGTGTCCACAAAGGTCTTTTTGTAGCGTTGTAGTAAGAATATCTTGAGAGTCCCTGCAACCACCCCCTTCTTTAAAAAAGTAACATCCAGCTGTCGTTCAAGCAAGCAAATGCTCCAAGCCAGCTGTCTAGGCCCGTGGAAGCTTTTGTGGGGTTGTAGATTTTAGACTTTCAGACTTCTCAATTGGGAAGGGGGACTTGAATGCCAAGAATGTCATTAGGGCAAGGAGCTGCATGCATCATTAATGTGCAGTAACCAGGGCAGTTGCATGCAAATACAAACTCATTGAGCTGAGCCAAAATTGGGCGTTTCAAATGGCAAGTTCAGTAACATCCTTTAGGCAGGATTTGGTGTTTTTCATCCAGCAGTAAATAACCAGCAACTTCGTCAAACCGTAAGAGAAGCATCTGTGCGTTCCTCTTGCCTGGGTCCACTCTACAGCTGTTGGCAAAGAATGTGTGATACTAGCAAGCTGCCTCTCCCTCTTGACATTTATCACAACTGTTTTTTGTTGCTCAAATACGCCTCAATTCGTGGAGAGGTGTGTGTAAGTGTGTGCAAACACCGCCCATGTCTCTTTCCTT
Organism: Podarcis liolepis; assembly: GCF_965112155.1. Classification (NCBI taxonomy): domain Eukaryota; kingdom Metazoa; phylum Chordata; class Lepidosauria; order Squamata; family Lacertidae; genus Podarcis; species Podarcis liolepis. The sequence continues at coordinate 24,770,261 of NC_139567.1, read as the reverse complement.
CTCTGTGCTGAAAGTCAAGTGACCCAGCTATGAACTTTGATTCCTTTCTCTTTTTTTGACCCGTCTTTATTAATATTGCCCAGGATTAATGTTGCATTGTCTGGATGGCTACCAGTGGTGGTGGGTTTACCTCATTGACAATTCCATTGGCGTGCTTATAATTTGAGCTATAAATAACCGCTGCTTTGCTTACAAAACAAAACAAAGTCTGTGAGGTTTTGAAGTATAAATATACTTCTTTCCAATTTCCAGGTTCGTTCGGGTTACTTGTGGTTCACTTAAGGCTCGTCTGCTGTCCATTTAGCCGTCCCATTTTCAAGTTTTAAAAGTGTTTTTCAGATTTTCTCTTTTCAAGGCAACTTTCCCCACATCACGTCCCAGTCAAGAGTTTCTCTGGATAGTACTAGAAATCCCCAGTTCTGTTCACAGCTGTCCTTTGTGATGATCCATCAAGGCTATAGGCTGCAGTGTCCTCCTGAGCAGCAAAGGGTTGCCATGAGGGATGTAAGAAGGCAGCAGTTTCCATTCTGATCTGTATTTGTCACAACCGGCGCTGTTTCCCTTCGGGCCTCATCGATCTCATCAAACTAATAGTGCACCTAGAAGGCACCCAACACTGCCAAACCACTGTGTACAGTGGAACCTCAGTTGTCGAAGGTAATCTGTTTCAGAAGACCGTTCGACTTCTGAAACGTTTGACAACCAAGGTGCAAAGGGCTGTCTGCAATGTCCATTGAGAAAATTGAAAAACATGCAGTGGAAGCCATTTGACTTCCGAGGCGTGTTCAAAAACGGAAATGTTTGGCTTCCAAGATGCTCGAAAACCAAGGTACCACTGTATTGGGACAGGTTGGTAACAATGAGCATGAGTCGTTGTAGTCAGTGGTGGGAGAGTGTCTACCATCACTAATCTTCTTGTTGAGTAACCCTTGATACACTGCCAAGCAACACCAACATTCTCTGGAACACGGTTTGAAAAACCACTGGGGTAGAACAATGGTGAGTTGTTTGTACTAACTTTTGCTCTTTAGCAAACCACATCTTTTCTTTGGCATTCTTTGCAAACCCCCTTTATTTTTGTGCATGTGTGTTGAGGCAGAACTGGATGCTGCTGTAAATTTAGAAGTAATGTTTCACAGCTGATTGCACCCATCCCCACTAATCCAAGGAATGTCAGTGAATCATTCCCACCCCCACCCCGCAAAGCAGGGGTGAGCTGTAGTGTGGGGTTGGGGTGGGGGAAAGAGATAGGACACTCGATTCTCATAGGCCAGTAAGTGCTGATTCAGAATCCCCCACATCTTCCGTCTTCCCGTTATGCGAAACCATTTGTTGCAAAATGGTTTGGGGTAAACTAAATCTCTCTCTGCCTGAGATGCTGAACATTTAATGCTGTCTGGAGGCTTGTTTAGAAGTCGCATCCCATAAAAGCTGATGAAGCAAAGACACAAAATTAATTAACGTGGTTCCATTCTCAATCTGTTTCCTCTTCCAGCAGGAAGATTAAAAGCATAAGGCATATTTCTGTTGGAGGGGAAAACAACAACTCCGTCATAGGTTATCCCCAACCCTAACAATCTTCACAAGAGATTGCCGCCACTTGTCTTCACAGATTATGGGTGCCACAGCCGTTTGACCTATCAGACGAACAAAACAAGTAGAATAGCAAGGGGCTTATTGTAACTGTAATTTAATCATAGGTACATCATTCCATTGAAATAATTACACTAGGTATCTTATTTGTTTAAGCCAAAGCCAGCACAAGCACTTCTGGAAAAGACAATGTCAACACACTATTGCCAAAGTACAACATAGGCCGATAGCGAAATGCGTTGCAGAATACTGAACGAGGATGTACTGATTAATTCAGGCTACTAAGTGGCAAAAATACATCATCTCAGATTTGCCATTCATGTGAAGCTCCTTTTGTTCATTGTGACGGACAAAACACTTCCCATAATGCTTTCTGATTATTATGGTCAAAGCTTCTGAAATATGGGTGATTGGTAGAATGCAGAAGCAGGTGGCAGCTGAGCTTTCAGAGGCATGGAGAGCGGCTTCGGCTGTTCCTTGCTGATCAAGAGGACAAGAAAGCACAAGTTGTCTGTACTTTGTTTCCTTGCCATAACTGCATCAGAAATGTATGCCCAAGCATCACTGCTGCCCAGTTAGTGTTCAAAACTCCCATTTTTCTAGGCGCACTTTGCGACAGGGAATATCATTAGCTTGAGCCGTTTCTGAGCTCTGGGCGTGATACTGCGCCTAAGATTTCATATTAAAACTGCAGAGTGAAAGGAAAGGAGGACCTTCTCTGCCTCCCCACTTCCAAAAAAAGAGAAGTTTTTAACCTATTATTTAGGAAAATTCTTCATGGCATGGAGAAAACGGATAGGGGAAAGTTTTTCTCCCTCTCCCATAATGCAATGCTAGAACTTGGGGACATCCGGCGAGGCCAAATGTTGGAAGGTTCAGAACAGACAAAGGAATGTACTTCTTAATGCAGCTCATAGTTAAACTATGGAAGTTCCTCACGCAAGAGACAGTGATGACCACCAACTTGGATGGCTTTGAAAGGAGGTTAGACAAATTGATGGAGGATAAAGGCTGTCAGTGCCTACTAGCCACAGTGGCAATGCTCTACCTCCAAGTCGGAAGCAGGTATGCTTCTGAATACCAGTTGCTGGAAGCCATAGGAGCAGGGAGTGCCCTTGTGCTCAGAACCTGCTTGCAGGTTTCTCAGAAGCATCAGGTTGGCCTCTCGGAGAACAGGATGTTGGACTGCATGGACCCCTGGCCTGATCCAGCAGGCTCTTCTTATGTTTTCATGTCCTCTATTGAAGGGATCTCTAGTCAAAGTCTACTCAGACTTCCCAAGTATTATTTCCTGCACAGTGACTAAAGGTACTGCAAAACCATCCCTACTGCGAAGTTTTTTTGGGAAATACTTTTTTTCTCCCACCTCTAAGGCTGTCGTGTTTCTACACATCTTCCCCTGCCGTTTTTGAGTCCCCAAAGTATAATCCTCCAGAGCTTGAAAAAAAGAAAAGAAAAAGACTGATAGGCTCAGCTTGGGGACATTTAAACAATCAGACATATGGTTACAAGCAGGATTTCTTAAGTCCTGCCAATGGCAGATGTAGGCGCAAAGCCCCCACTCCCTAGCTGGGATTTCAATGTCAGGAAATGACAATGCGTGCTGGACGTTCCTTGCTTCTCTTCTCCGGAGCAAATTATTAGTTTGCTTAACAATGCACACATGGAGGGGGGGCTTACAATGCAATGTTGTAAGGGTCTGCTTGGAGGTGAGTTCCATTTAATTAAATGCGACTTACTCCGCTGTCCGACTGCTGCTCTCCAGGTCTTCAAGCAGGAATCGATTCCAGTGGTTTCTGGAGAAGTTGGGGCCTTAACCTGAGACCATCCCCATCCAAAATAGATGCTTTGCTACTGAGCTACACCATGCCTCATGCTGTGTGTGCAGTGTGCTGGCAACTCATCCACAGCAGTGTTTAAAATTAGCATTTCAAAATAAACACCCCTTTAACATTTGCAAATCAGTAGCGGCTGTTTTTATCCTTCATCTCGGAAAAATGACAACCTTTTCAACATGCATATAATTGCCTCCCAGTCGTTTTCCTCTAAAAGATCTACTGAGTATTATACTTAGATGTTAGCTATGGCCACATCCCATTATCCGTTCCTTTATTGTGTTTTGCAGCCAAAATCTAGCTATATGGAATGTCCAGATCTAGAGGCAGCAAAAACCTCTGAATACTAGGTGCAGAGACAGCCAATAGGAGAGGGCTGTTGCCTTCCTGTCCTGGTTGTAGGTGTTCAGATATATTTGGCATCTACTGTTGAATACAGAACTGCCACGTTTGCACATTACACTAAACCAGAATTACTGGCTTACGCTGGTTTATTGTGAACATGAAACCCAATGGGAGTTGGGTGTGCTTAGGCTGGTGAAGAGAAGACTGGAGCTGATACGACAGCCATTTTCAAATATATGAAAGGCTGTCACATAGAAGACGGAGCATGCTTGTTTTCTGCTGCTCCAGAAAACATCCAGAAAACAGAAAATACTTACATCCATTGTGTGTAAACCAATGGATTCAAATGACAAGAAATGAGATTTTGACTAAACAATAGGAAGGACTTTCTGATATCAAGCACTGTTTGACAGTGGAACGTACTCCCTTGGAAGGTGGTAGTTTTTAAACAAGCGTTGGATGACCATCTGCCTGGGATTCTTTAGCTGGGGGTTGGATTAGATGGCCTTTGGGGTGCCTTCCAGCCCTATGATTACTTGAAATCATACCCACTTTGCTGCTTAGAATGAGCAAGAGAAACAAAACCAGAAGTTGCAGTTAAGTTTGGCTTCCTGTCACACCTGGACCTGATGTCATGATTTGCTTCTCCCCATCAAGCTAGGATTTGTAAGCCAATAACAAACCGTGGCTCAAGGCTGGCTGGAGATCCTTCCTGACTTGTTAAAGGAATAACAAAATGTGAACATCCTAGTGACTCTATCTTAAATGCAGTTTCCTGGGTTATTTCTCCTGCTTGTGCTGGGGAGAAAAAAAGCAGGAACGATTGGACTATGTATACAACCGTAGTGCTTATTTACTAGTGATGTGTGAGGGGATTTTTGTTCATATTTAAGAAAATGCAAATAATTGAAAATTGTTGGCACACCAATATGTTTTAGCAACCTGAAGAATTGTGCATATACGCTGACTCACATCCTTCTTGTGATAATCACCTGGGGGGGAAAACATTAATTACAGCTTTGGAAATATTAATCTTTCCTAATAATTGTATTTGTAATTGACAGCCATTCATTGTTATGAATGAACTTAAGACATAGCAAATCTTCTGTGTCAAAATTCAAGCAATGGAAAATTTTCTTCCCCAAATCACTGTCATTCACAAGAAGCCAGCAACCCTGACTTATCGCATGATGTGTGAACATACCCATTGATGGACTTTGGTCTGATTCATCAAGGCAATTCTTACATTTGTGACCTCCTGCAATGTGTGAACAAACAGGTTTTTTTAGTGTGATATTTCATGTGGGTAGGTGTGGTTTTCTTTTATTTTCCATAATAATACATTGGCCTCTCATTATCTCTTGCAAAAGATCAGATTTCTGGAATAATTTCCCATCCTGGAACAGAGGAGTGGCGGCATAAAACTAATTATATTTTATTTGCCTCTCTTAAAATAAAAAGAGCACCAGAACTCTGTCCAATATATATATATCCTCTAGGCAGACAGGTATTTTAAAATTAACAAAGCTGTATTTATATATAACAGAGCAAGTTTAGCCTGGGGAAAGATTTCATAGCTGGGTTGTCAACTCTAGGAAACAAGGCCTTGATCCTGCAGGTGCTTAAGAACATATGCCACAGTTAGTCATACAAGTTAATCTCAAAGGGAAACTATTAACTTAAGACTCACAAATTACCCCAAGACATCAGGCATGCAGATGAAGGTGAGGAGCATCTTGTGCTTAATTTCTGCATTCTGGGATGCTGCTCTAGTAACAAAGAAAATTTTAGTGACTGTGGACATTTATTTGTTTTTAAAAACAACCCTATTCAGGCGCCCCCCCCCCACTTATGCACAACCGACTCACGCACGACCGCGTATACGTGTGACGCCAGGAAGCAAACAAATTGATAGATTCAAACCAGGAAATGGTGGGAGACAGCTGGAGAGTCTTCATGGATCATGAGGAGACCCTCCCTGTAGCCTTAGGAGGACTTCAGTGAGGGCAAAGGAAGCCCCAGAGAGACTGGAGGTACAGCAGGGCTTTGTTTAGGCTGCTCAGCCTCCCTGCCTAGCAGCTGGCTTGTGGGGTAGCGCAGCAGCAGCCTCTTTTCCATGAGTCCTCCAGCCAGCCCCAGAACCTGAACTCTAGAGAGTTGTATGGAGAGAAAGTCAGAGAGCAGGAGAAAATTGGTGTTTTGGATGCTTTTTAGAGGCTGTTCCCACTTACACATTTTTTGCTTATGCACGTGGGGCCCCAGACCGTAACCCTCACTATTCTCAAGCAAACGGGACAGCAGAGGGAACTAGTGAAGACTGCAAAGGCTTGATTCGGGTCATGGTGACCTACATATATTGCTCTTTTAAACTACAGGCCAACACCACTGATAACCATAAAGCCTAATCACTAATGAGAAAACCAATTGGAAGATCAATTTCAACTCTGGAGTAAATCCAGAGGTTTTTCCCCCAGCCAGAACTCACTGGAACTGAGTTCTAGCACCTCTCAGGTAGGTGCCATTGCTATTATAAGAGAAAAAAATGAGATGTTTATTGTGAGTTTTGGCACCTCTTTTTTCTAGAAAAATAGCACTGAATAGATCCCTATTCCCAAGTGGCCTGACCTGGAAAATGTTGCCTCTTCAGATTTACCAAGCCAAATCAAAAACCTCTACCTCTTAAACAGTTGGAAGAGTAACCCTAAGGGCTTTTATACCCATGGTGGTTGTGGCCTTCTGTTCTTTTGAAAAAAATAGTTGGGCTTTAGGTGGTCTGAGAACATAAAATCCACAATAGCAATGACTGTATGACGGTATCTTGTCAGGGATGATGGACACCTTGTGATCCTCCCAACTTCCATCAGCACCAGCCAGCCTGGCCAGCAGTCAGAACTGATGGGAACTGAAGGACAATAGCAGATGGAGGGTCGCAGGTTCTGCATCCTGGAGTCACCAAAAAAAGAAAGGAAGGTGAACGGCGGATAGCAATCCCACTAGAGTGGAAGCACCTTAGCTGCCGCTGGACTTAATTTTATTGAGGTGAAATCAGGAGTTTTCCCTGCTCCTGTTCTGCTCTTGTTTTGAGGGAGGCAACGGAAGTTCTTCTCTAGCTTGCTGACTGGTATGTCCTCTAAGCCTTCTGTGGCCCAGGCCCTTTGTAATCCTTCCAGATGGAGGCTGTTTATCTTCGGAAAGCCTTGACTTTACAATGTAATGCTTTCGTTCTGCCATCAAGGAGGTGTAGAGGAATACCAGGCTAGATTATCTCACTTGGCTGCTGAGGTAGCCTTCTGTGCGTTGCCTGCCTGGGGCCAGAGCGTGCCTCCCTTCTGTGGGTGTGTTGTGCATGACTCTCTGTGCGTGTTTGATGCTGGTTGCTAACGTGTTCCTCTCCTCTCTCTATAAAGGCTCTTCTGATATGCCAGACTCAAGGCCAGCTGTCCTCACCCAAAGTCCCAGCGTGATTTAATAAGCTTCTCTCCCACTTGGGGTTGGGAGAAGGGGGGTGGATAAGCCCTTTGAAGTTTTCTTAAAAGAAAGGGGGAAAAGCTGGAGATTTAAAATAAATAAATAAATAAAATGCACACACTTCTGCTTTTCTGTGTCTGGTACAGAACACTTTGTACTGCATTCCTTCAAGCTGCGATTTGGTATCTGTGGGCTACTTTTTCACCGTTTTTCCTAGTCTAGACTTCCTTTGTTTGTGGTTTGGTTACTAGCCCTGAGATAAGCAAGGGGTGGGTGCGAAGCATTACAAAAACCCCTTACTTATTCCTCTCTGCCAGATGGCCTCTTAACCAGAGAGGCAATTCTTATTTTATTTAAAGTGTGTGTACATACACCACATTTCAGTCTAAAAACGGTCACACCACTAAGGTGGAGATAGGAACATAGAAAGCTGCCAGACCGTTGGTCCATTTTGCCCAGTATTGTGTTCACAGACTAGTAGCAACTCCCCAGGGTTTCAGTGCTACCTGGAGATGCTGCCAGGGCCCAAACCTGGAACCATCAGCGTGCGCCACTGAGCTGCAGCCCTTGTCGCAAGCAAAATAGGAAGTTGCCTTCATACAGAATCTGTTTGCTTATCCATCTAACTTAGAATTATGTAAATAGGCAGGCAGGCTTTCTAGGGCTTCATAGAGAAGCCTTTCCCAGCCCTACCTGGAGCATAATAATAATAATAATAATAATAATAAATAAATAAATAAATAAATAAATTATTATTATTATTATTATTATTATTTATTTGTACCCCACCCATCTGACTGGGTTTCCCCAGCCATTCTGGACTTTTTCCAACAGATATAAGAACACAACAAAACATCGAACATTAAACACTTCCCTATACAGGGCTGCCTCCAGATGTCTTCTGAAAGTTGTGTAGTTACTTATCTCATTGACATCTCCAATGGGCAGCTGGTGGGTGGCTAAGAGAGGGACACCTGGTATAGAGCAGTGATTCCTTGAGTCATTGCATTGTTTCTGTATAATGGAGCCTCACAGCATCCCCTGGGAAAGGAAGATGGTGGAATGTTGTTACCTAACCGCGTTGCTTAATTCCACCACTACCTCTTTGCCGTTTGACTGCAATATTCCCACCCCTTTCCTAACTGGGCTCCTGTACTTTTGAACAGCTGCCTTACTGGGAGAAAGGCAGCAGCTGAGACATTCCCATCGCACCATCTGCATTCTGGAGATGGTTATTTTTTCAAAATAAAGACTTGCCCCATCACCCACTTTCATATTTTCCCATGAGCAATGGAATGTAGGATCTGCTGCTAAATCCTCTGTGGCAGCTCCTTGCTACTCCTTCAATGCCCTGCCCTGCTTTGTGCCACCTAACCCCAAATTTCCCTTTTATTTCGCCAGATACGGCCAGTAGCTGCATTGCACCGGCGTGCAGTTATTTTATGTAGTGAGAATGCAGCTGTTTTGACATAATTTTTGTGTTAGTGCTAGGAGGAACTCCTGTTCCAGCAAAGGAAGGGTTGCCAACATTTTCCTAGCTCTTCAGCTCGGTTTTTAACAGCAACATAGAAGTTTATAGAACAAAGCTTTTCCTGGCATGAGGATAAAATAATAAGGAAAGCTTAAAGTTCCTTAATTTTTGTGTGTTGAGTGAGTGTTGAAGGCCCTCGAACTGGAACAGTTAAAACCTGGCAGCCCTTCCTTACCCACAAACTCGCTAAATGGCCTTGAGTAAGCCATGATCCTCCCTCTTGCAATGTGGAGATCATAATACTAGTTTGTACATTACAGGGTTGTTGTGCAGATTGCTTGAGAGAAAGTATGCAAAGTGCTTTGGCACCTTGAAACATAACTGCTATTATAATTCTTTTTTGGGGAGAAAGAAAGGAGGGGATGAGAACTACTACCTTGGTGGGCCTAAGAAAGGCACCCAGGCACAATTGAATTAGCACTAATCAAGTTGGGCTCCTTGGCCATATGACCTGCTGAGCTGTCCTGCTATTCCAGGTCAGTTGCCCTGATTGTACCGCGAGTGCCGTGGAGTCGGCCTTGGGTATCTTAAGGGCAGGTCGGTTCTCATTAGCTCCTCATAATTAGATTGAGCTTCCCAGATCTGCTCGCTTTCCTAGGAGGGCTCCAAGTAGAGGAGAGATCTGACATGTGACAGGCCATCGGAAGGAGAGGAGGTCCCTTACCAGATGAACTCATGCATTATTCACATGGCCTGCTTCACCCATTTCGCTTTGGAGTGCATCTTTGGTGATGCCCACAGTGAATTTTGTCCAGTAGCATCTGAGCTCAGACGGTTTGGAATGTCATCTTCCATATGGGACGGAGATCGCTTGATGGAGCAGAAGTGAGAATGTTGGCACGTGCCACTTCTCACCGTGGAGAGCTGCACTCATGGGAAAAGCTGAGCCTGCCCAAACAATGCCTTATTGTTGATCTTGTTGTCAGAGAACCCATACAGACAATTGATCTGGTTACCTCCGGGGTTAACTTGGTTGTCTGAATCACCACCCTGAATGTTACCTCACATCAGGTGCAGCTGTGTGGCAGAACTTGCGAGGAAATGTTCTTCATTATGAGGCCCAAGAGGGCCATGATTCCCCACACAGACCTAAGTGCATGTTGCCATCTCTGCAAAACCACTAAATTCTCTCACACCACCCTGTGAGGTAGAAGTGACGTTATGATCCGACACCAGATAGAAGGCCCCATTGTTTTCCTTACTTCCTTGGCCAAGGGAGATGTGGCATAAGGGCATCCCTTTGTGTTAGATTGCAGAAAACGCCACAGAGAAGAAGGACATGCCGGTCCTTCAAGCCTCGCAGCTGCGGAGGCTGCAAAGGAAACCGAAAGGGAGAGGTGCCCACATTACCAGCTGCGTGCATCTCTGCCGTCAAAGGCAGATGTCAAATATTGCGTGGTGATTTCACACGGTCGAGACCTCTGCTGAACTTGATGCTGTGAGGGAGAGCAAGGGCAGGCCCAACCGTGTCAAAGCGATCGCTCCCAGCGCGGACTGCAAACAAGGCTTCAGCCATGCTTCATTGTCTTCTTATTTTATTTTATTAACACAGTCCTATAAAATTATGCAAGGAATGGAGAAAGTGAATTGAGAATAGTTTTTCTCCCTTTCTCGTAGCTCTGGAATTCAATGGACATCCAATGAAGATGAAAGTTGGAAGATTCAGGATGGATCAAAGAAATAATAATAATAATAATAATAATAATAATAATAATAATAATAATAATTTATTTATACCCCGCCCATCTGGCTGAGTTTCCCCAGCCACTCTGGGCGGCTTCCAACAGAACACTAAAATACAATAACCTATTAAACATTAAAAGCTTCCCTAAACAGGGCTGCCTTCAGATGTCTTCTAAAAGTTTGGTAGTTATTTGTCTCTTTGATATCTGGTGGGAGGGCGTTCCACAGGGCGGGTGCCACAGAGAAGGCCCTCTGCCTGGTTCCCTGTAACTTGGCTTCTCGTAGCGAGGGAACCGCCAGAAGGCCCTTGGCGCTGGACCTCAGTGTCCGGGCAGAACGATGGAGGTGGAGACGCTTCAAGCTCCCATGGGAAGCAATGATGGCCACCAACTTGGATGGCTTTAAAAGGGGATGAGACAAATGGATATCAATGGCTACTAGCCACAGTAGCTATTCTCTGCCTCCTGCCTCCTCAGTTGGAGGCAGCAATGCTTCTGAAGACCAGTTGCTGGAAACGATGGGAGAGGACTCTGGTCCTGCTTGCAGGTTTTGCCACAGGCATCTGGTTGGCCGCTGTGAGAACAAGATGCTGTTTACAAGCCTCCATAGCTGTGATGCACACAGCAGGGAGGGAGGCCTCTGTGCCAAAACCACTGTTGCTGTTCGTGGGGAGTTGAAGAGTCCTTTGTGCCACTTCAGTTTGTGTGAGAATGACTCAGTTGGCAGCTGTGTCTGCTCTTCGGCTGTCCTGAGGAAGGCTGAAACTTAGTGCTTTTAATGCAGGAAGTCCCGGGTTTGATCTCTGGCGTCTCCAGAGATCCAGTATGATGTAGTGGTTAAAGTCCTGGGAGACCAGAGCTCAGATCTCAGCTCTGGCCACAAAGCTCAGCGGGTGACCTTGGGTCAGTCACTGTCTCTCAGCCTAACTTACGTCACAGGGTTGTTGTGGGGATTAAATGAAGGAGGGAGGGACCACGTACATCGCCTTGAGGTCCTTGGAGAAAAGGGTGCAATACAATGCAATGCAATAAATGAATAAGATAGGAATGGGAAGGTCCCTTGTCTGAAATCGTGGAGAGCTGCTGCCAGCCAGTGTGGGCAATACTGATCTAGATACATCAGTGGTCTTGCTCAGTATAAGGCAGCTTCCTATGACCCCTTTACAATTCAAAACATGGCCAGGTTAATAATGAGTTGCTGACCGGGGTTATGCATGCATTTAGAATTAACTGTCAAATAAATGTGATCATAGCGCTGATGTGGATTTGCTGAAATGCCCTTTGCTCGCTAAGTAATGACGGCACCTCAACATTTGAGGCCAAACCATGAACGCAGGGGTAGTTTTGCTTCATCCCAGGGCGCGAGCCGAGTGACTGTGGGAAAAGGGGGCCTCTGACAGTGATAACATAAGGAACACTTGGCACATTTGGAAAACACAAGGCTAAAAATAGCAGGAGAGAGCAAGGGGACAAGGAGCTTGAGGATTTGGAAGAATTTGTCTCTATTGCTAAATGCTCTGTTTTGACTTTGCTTTGGTGAGGCAGTTTTTAACTCCTTTCATGCTAGACTAATTATGGGATTTCTGGCAGGGAACACAGCCCTAATATAGGAGTGTCAGGCAGGGTGGGGTCCACAACTGAGTAGGAAATACTTTTCATTTTCCCAAGTTCTTTCCGCTTGAAAGCTCTTTTTGTTTCCTAACAATTTCTTTTCCTGCTGTTGATGTTCCTTTCATAGATTATTCTGATGGATTTCTGGTTCTTGGCATGAATATCTGATTTGTAATATTTTCCAGACAACAAAAGAGCCCAGAAAAGATCTTTGCATGCATGCATGTGTGTGTGTATGTATATATATGTGATTTTGTACAGTGGTACCTCAGGTTACAGATGCTTCAGGTTACAGACGCTTCAGGTTACAGACTCCGCTAACCCAGAAATAGTACCTTGGATTAAGAACTTTGCTTCAGGATGAGAACAGAAATCGTATGGCGGCAGTGGGAGGCCCCATTAGCTAAAGTGGTACTTCAGGTTAAGAACAGTTTCAGGTTAAGAACGGACCTCCAGAACGAATTAAGTTCTTAACCTGAGGTATCACTGTATTTGTGGGAAGTTTGGGGGGCATGTAATTTTGCAGTGCACATGAGAATGGGCCAGCTTTGATTTGACAAAATCTGTGTGTCCATGTTTGCACAGTTATTTGAACATGATTAATGCCAGTGGGTATTGCCACTCTTGATTTAAAGTAATAATAATGCTGCGGATTCTGGGTAAACTTATCTTTGGTAGCCTTACCAGTAGGGGGTGGCAGCTTTACTAATGCTCCAGAGTGATGCTAGGACAGGGACATTGTGGGAAACAGAAAGGTGGCTAGACCCAGCTGCCTCACGCTGATTGGATTTAAGGGTTAGAAAAAAGTAACGAGAGGGGGGCTTGGGGCAGGCATTGGCAGATGCCCAAGAATGCTGACCCCTTTAAACTTTGCATCTTGTATTTTACCCCCGAGAGGGAGAAGTTGCAGCCTTGCAGTCCGGCACTGACACTTTGCGATTCCATCATTGTGATGGGTAGAAATAGAGATGCAGGAGGTTAGTACGCATAGGAATTGGGGATTAAACGTTGACATTTTAGTCCTTCGTTATTGCTTGGAACTCAGGCACACACTAACGAATATTGAAAAGCCAGAAGGGTACAGGATCATTGTCCTTGAACTGAAGATATTCCGCTTTCACATTTTGCTGTGTGTGAGAGAGTTTATCCTGTGAAGTGCTGGCACAGGCAGGAATGCATTTTGCCCATCAGAGCTGAAGCAGACTAATGACATCTTTTTCAGTTTATAATGGAAAAAACTTCCAAAATCCACAATTGGGCCAGAAAACATTGCCCAACTGTTGATTTTGGTCCCCTCCCCCTTATGGGACAACATGGCTACCTTTGCTTTTTATAGGCTGAAAGCCAGTTCACACTTGATTTCTCTGTCCTTCATGATGCATTTGGTGATTGGCAGATGAATGCATAAGCTACCTTAATCGAAAAGCCTTGCTTAGAAGGTAACATGAAAGTTTCGTTTCGTTTATGGTGTTTGAACTGTGATAGCCGATGGTATATTGGATTGCAATTTCAAGACTGGGCAGGGAGGGGGGGGGGAAGACCACTGATTCCAGGACGGGGTTTTTTTTTCAGAGCAGGAGTGATTATGTGATCTGCTAGAGCATCTTCTGGAATATCAGGATGATTTACAGACTTTCTGGGGCCTGGAAAATGAGTGAGGCTTTCAAGTTTTACTATTGTTTGTGAGGTGAGCATAGAACACATTGGGAGAATGGAGAAAATAGTAATCGGAGGCTGTCCATTTATTCCCTTTCGTGCTACCAACTTAAATAGTAACAGTCTTTGCAAGATGGTTTGCATTTCCAATTAAAAGCTACAGGTTACATTTGAAGCTCCATTTGTTTTTTCAAGTTGAACCTATGGCAGCCCAGAAGTAAGCACCATTGTGTTTAAGATTGCAGTCTACTGACCCTAATAAACTGGATATTGTGCTATGTGCTGCTGTGCTTTGGGTGTGTATCTTGTTTGTGTGCATGCATCAACATATCAGCACATCTGCCTAATTTTTTTTGGACTCTCTTTAGCGGCCTGGCTGTGGGGGCTGGCATGACGAGCCCTTGGAAATTTACCACTACACCACAGGGATGGCTCGTTTACATATACAAGGCACCACTGGATGTTGTAAACCACAAGGAATTGACATGTATGTGTGTGAACCAGCAAAAAGGATGGAGGGGAAAGTGCCACCATTATCTTTGTTTCCCCCCCCCCTCTAGGTTTTTCACTGGCTGGGGGTCTGAAGAGTGAAATAAGCCCCTCCCCAAATATCCCCCCCCCCCGCTGCAGATTTCCACCAAGAGCTACTAGCCCCATTTTCAGATCCTGTCATGTGTGATCCAAAACTGACACACACCTGGTCGATTTCTCTTGCATGTAATTGGAATTTTCCTTTCTCCTGATCCTAGCTGTTCAGACCCACCCCCACCCCCCACCCCGAGTACAAAAAGAAACCAGTGAGCCCGGTTGGGGGGATGCTGTGTTTACGTGTGAGAAAACTAAACAAAACTGGAGGGAAATCCATTGTCTCCCTTGATGTTTCCGGCCCCTGACCCTTATTGTTGCCATCTGCCCAATCCCTCCTGCTTCCCATCAGCAACCCTAGTGCATGGGTGGGGGAGGAAAGGAGGCAGTAGCATTAACAAAATAAAAAAAGCAAAAAAAGGAAGGTGGACAGTACAAGATATGCTGATAGAGGAGTTTCTGCTTGCAAAAGGAGAGTCAGATGAGGCTGGTGTAGCGCCTGTTGCCCGCATGCCTTGCTAATGAGCTTTCGGAGCATCTGACCAGCTGTAGTTGGAGATCTAACCTGGTGGGTTCAGCAAGGCAGTTTGTTTTTTGTTTTTTTACATATGTATGTGAAAAGGGAAGGATGAGAGATGGAGCAGAGGAGGATGCCACAAAAAACTTTTTGCTCATTGCTTAGCAGGTTCTTGCCCTCTCTTGTTGCATGCGTGTCTTGCCACTTGTTGACAGGTTTTTGTTTTTTTAATTGTTTGGCAGGGCCCTGTGGGGTCCTTGCCTCCATCACAAGCAAGCAGCAAGAAACGCGTGTCTCTGATTGTGTCCTGCTGCTGTGTGTGGGTGGTAAAAATAAATATCTTGCAAGTGTGGGTGTCCTGTAATTGCAGCAAAGATGGATGGGGTGTTTTCTTGAAGCTGCTGGGCTGTAGTGGGAGGGTGGGCTTTTTATAACTCCTTATCAGTGTACAGGGTGACTGTCTGTTTCCTATGTGGTTGTTCGTTTGTAAGCGGTAGTCCTTTGCTCTTGCTGAGCAAGGGGTGATTCAGTCCATAGGGAGAATTTTTAATTTTTGTATTACATTAATTTATGTATTGCATCTTATCTTGCAAGGTGGGTCCCCCAACTTTTATCCTTGCCACGACCCTGGGCAAGGGATCCACCCTGTAGTATTAAGCTTAGATAGTACCTCTGGGAGGCAGGTAAGAGCTGGCCTGCTCAACAGTGTAGAGTAATTGAATTTCAAATGTAGTGCCATGCAAGAGCTGGTTCAAAAATTGTTGCGCTCTGGGCATAGCTGTCAACTTTCAAATTTGAAAATAAGGGATCGGCAGCCTTGAAAATAAGGGATCAGCAGCCTCACCTGTCCCGGGGACAGTCTACGGGATATCTAACAATCTGGGATAGCAGCGGGAAGCAGCGGGAAACGGCGCTGGAATAAGGGAATTTCCTGCAAAAAAAGGGAAGGTTGACAGCTATGGTTCTGGGGTGGATCCAGGCAGAAAGGGACAAGTCTGTGTTCTCGTGCCAGTGCTTTCAATGCCACAGGGCAGTTGTTGGAGCAAGCCGCCGCAAAAAACCTCGATGTCCATGTGCGTCCAGTTTGACACGGCCTGGATGCCTTGATTTGTATCACTCTCTCTCTGAAAGGCGCTTGCGCTGCCCACAGAGCAGCAGCCAAAAGAGCAATGAGCTGCACTGTGTCCAGTGATCCTGTGACACTGTCACACTTTGGGTGTGCTCTAAACTGAAGCAACCAGAGATCGAGCGGCGCTAGACTCCCTTGCCTTAGAGGTTCTCAGGTTGCGCTAGGTAGGGCTTGGGGTGTTCTGCAGTAGTGGCTCTTCACTCCATCCTCACAGCTATTGGACAACACATATATTATTACCAGAGGGTAAGTCATATTGGACTGTTCGTGGCAAAAATAAAGAAGAGACTTGTGATGTTTGAAAGGTGCAGGCAGGCAGACGGAGCCCGAGAAGGTGCTCACCCACAACCTTCTCAGGCTCTGTCTGTCTGTCTGTTTGCACCTTTGTCATCCGCAGGCGATTTGAGCTGGCGCAATGCATTGCCAGTTCAAATTGTCTGACAACCAGTATCGCGATCTGAACGCCATACCAGATTCAGACAATTTATCAAGACATCGCCTAATTTACCTCACAAGGGTATTGTGCAAATAAATAGAGGGGAGGAGAGGAAAGATACCCAACTAGGCTGCCTTGAGCTTCTTAGGAGGAAATGCCGGACACAAATAAATCTCCTGCCCCTCTTGCTGGGATTTCACCACAGATTCACCACCAGAGTTGGCAAGTTGCTCAAGCTCTCCAAAAAGCACTATGTAACTCTTTAGGTCAGAAAAGCGAGTGTTTGCTTGGCAGCCTCCCTCCGGGAGGGGACATACGGAATACAGTGAGCAAAACGCCCTCTCTCCTTGCCTGGTCTCTGTGGTGACATCTTTGTAGAAATGTCAGGAGGAGTTCAGAGGGATTTTCCTCTGCTTACTCTGGGGCTTCTTTTCAGCGAGTTGCTTTAATGCCTTGGATTTTTGCTGGGATTAGCGAGATGTATTTACCTCAGAAGGGGGAGGAAAGTGAGGGTATAAAAAAAGACAGATTCTCTTAAGTCGTAGATTGGAATCAAAGCTGGAGGAATGAAAGGAGCTTCTGTGTGGCCTGGAGCCTGTTTTTGAAGTGCTGAGCTTACAATAATACAGTGCTGGCTGCCTTCTTCGCTTCCATCTTCTAATTCATTTTTTTTCATTTGTTACATTTACATCCCCCCTCTACCATGATGGAAAAAAGGATGGTATACTTGGGGTTCCTAGATAAGCAGATTTAGACCTGCTTAGCTTCAGTGAGGTATCTACATCAGGTTCCTGTAACCAAGGGATGAGGAGCCTGTGGCCTTCTAGATGTTGTTGGATGCCCACAGCTATCAATCCCAACCACCTTTTCCCGCCAAAAGCTGGGCTTGAAGGCCTTGATCAAGCCTTTCTTGGATCACCTGGGATCCTCCTTTGCAGCATGGCTTGAATTTAAGCTGCACAGCAAAGGAAGCGAGTTTCCTGATGTCCCGTTGGGGAGCTAAGGACCTGGTCTGCCAGGCTAAACAACATTTCACACCCAATATAAATGCACATGCATGACGACCTAAGGCATCATGCAGTGCACAGACTGCTATTTCACACCCTGCAGGTGCTGAGGTCTAATTTGAACTGTTGATGACATATTGTAGAACAATTATTTTCCTGCTACTATATTTTCAAGTGGAAGAGAAGTCAATCACTTCTATTAAATTAGTATTGGGCCACCTGTTGCAGAGCAGAATCATATAATTGTACATAACTACCACCACCCTAACCCTGCTAAATCTGAGTAGGTAGTTCAGCAAGGATTACATCAGATTTTGCTAAACTCGCCCCTTTTTTATTTCCAGGGATTTGATGGGGTGGTGCAGAGCTTCAAGTGAATGTTTCCAGGCCAGAAATGTATGAGGTGCCTTTCTTGTTTCTTATGCTGCCGCTTGTTTGTTTTTCATAGGCTACAGAATCTTGGCCGTAGAGCTGTTTTCCACTGACTTGAACCCCGTGGTGCAGGAATTTTACCGTAAGTGTGGCAAGGCAAAGAAACATTGGAAGCTACTTTTTGCGGTCAATACTTTAGTTCCATATAGCTTAATATTGTCTACACTGAACAGCAGAGGCTGTTCACAGTCTCTGAAAGAAAGTCGAAACACGGCTTAGCACAAACGTGGGGGCTCCTGGAGAGGAGATAATGGCCGCTTTGCTCCCCTTTTGGTCCTGCTGCTGCTGTGAGCCAAGCCATGGCTTGGCTTAGCGTGTAGGCCGAAACCAGATTCATGGTTCATCTTGTTCCCGATAAACCACAAGCTGCAACCAAAGTTTGTTCTGGGTTGGGGACAAATCACAAGCCTGGGTTCGGATGGCAGCCTAAGCCAAAGCAATGCTTAGCTCACAGCCGTGCAACAGAAGCAGTATTGGAAGAAGGCCGAAGTTACTGTGATCTACTTTCCAGGAGTCCATGCTTCTGCACCAAGTCATGCCTTGGCTTGTGTGTAAACTGAACCAGAAGTCTTCCTCACCCCTACCCGGATATGCCAGAGGTTGAACCTGGGACTTTTTGCATGCAAAACATGTGTTCTGTCCCTGAGTTATGACCCTTCTGAAGAACTGGATGGTCAGGAAAGCCAGTCTTCACCCGGATGTTAACCAGGCCTGATCCTCTTTTGCTTCAGTGCCAAACATTGTCAGGTGCCATCAAGCTACAGTGGTACCCCGCAAGACGAACGCCTCGCAAGACGGAAAACCCGCTAGACGAAAGGGTTTTCCGTTTTGGAGGCGCTTCGCAAAACGAATTTCCCTATGGGCTTGCTTCGCAAGACGACAGCCCATAGGGAAATCTCAGGGACAGCGGGGAAGCGCAGCGCGTCTTCCCCACTGTCCTCGGACCTCCTCCCGCCGCCGGCTTCGGAACGAAGCTCCGATGCCCGGCGGCGGAGGGGGAAAGCCTCCTCCCGCCGCGCGGCATCGGGACGAAGCCCAGGTGCCGGGCGGCGGAGGGGGAAAGCCTCCCGCCGCCGCGCGGCTTCGGAACGAAGCCCCGGTGCCGGGCGGCGGAGGGGGAAAGCCTCCCGCCGCCGCGCGGCATCGGGACGAAGCCCCGGTGCCGGGCGGCGGAGGGGGAACGGCTCCCCCCGCCGCGCGGCATCGGGACGAAGCCCAGATGCCGGGCGGCGGAGGGGGAAAGCCTCCCGCCGCCGCGCGGCATCGGGACGAAGCCCCGGTACCGGGCGGCGGAGGGGGAAAGCCTCCCGCCGCCGCGCGGCATCGGGACGAAGCCCCGGTGCCGGGCGGCGGAGGGGGAAAGCCTCCCGCCGCCGCGCGGCATCGGGACGAAGCCCCGGTGCCGGGCGGCGGAGGGGGAAAGCCTCCCGCCGCCGCGCGGCATCGGGACGAAGCCCCGGTGCCGGGCGGCGGAGGGGGAAAGCCTCCCGCCGCCGCGCGGCATCGGGACGAAGCCCCGGTGCCGGGCGGCGGAGGGGGAAAGCCTCCCGCCGCCGCGCGGCATCGGGACGAAGCCCCGGTGCCGGGCGGCGGAGGGGGAAAGCCTCCCGCCGTCGCGCGGCATCGGGACGAAGCCCCGGTGCCGGGCGGCGGAGGGGGAACGTCTCCCCCCGCCGCGCGGCATCGGGAGGAAGCCCCGATGCCGGGCGGCGGAGGGGGAACTTCTCCCCCCGCCGCGTGGCATCGGGACGAAGCCCCGATGCCCGGCGGCGGAGGGGGAACGTCTCCCCCCGCCGCGCGGCATCGGGACGAAGCTCCGATGCCGGGAGGGGGAAAGCCTTCTCCCGCCGCCCGGCATCGGATGGCTTTCCTGAAGACTTGGGGTGGGAGGAGGGTTTTCCTTCCCACCGCCAACATTCTGAATGCTGTTCTGAATGTTGGCGGTGGGGAGGAAAAACCCTCCTCCCACGCAAGCCCCGGGAACAGAGGGAAAGCGCTGCGCCCCTTCCCCTCTGTTCCCGTACCTGTGCTGAAGGCTTGCGGTGCGGAGAAAAGCCCTTCTCCGCACCGCCAGCCTGGCAAGCGGTTTCCCTAGGAACGCATTAATTGATTTTCAATGCATTCCTATGGGAAACCGTGCTTCGCAAGACGAAAAACCCGCAAGAAGAAAAAACTTGCGGAACGAATTAATTTCGTCTTGCGAGGCACCACTGTACTCATTGGGACAGGAGCAGCCAATGTGGTGCCCTCCAGATGGACTTCAACCTCCCATCAGCCTCATCCAGAATTGCCCATGGTCAGGAATAATTGGAGCTGCAGACCAGCACCATCTAGAAGGCACCACACTGGCCAACCCCGCCAGTGCTTGCAGGAACCAAACAGTTCCGAACTGCAACTTCATCAGGGCTCCTATGCCTTTAATGGGCAATACACAAATGTTACAATAAAATGAGAGTTCCAACCCCCCCCCCCCTGCACACTTTCTCCCAAACCCCAACCCTCTGATCCTTTTAAGAGACACCCCCTCTGTCACCTCACACCCAGCATGTCCAGCCAGTTGCAAGAAATTGTTGGCATGAACTAGACTACTGTTTTTGTATTTTCTCCCAGTAGTTGCTATCTGTGTTGGCTGCTCACTTGCTGGCTCAGGTCCACAATCTCCCGTCCAGCAGCTTCTGAGGTTCAGCAGATTTTTCTCTACTTGGGAGGCAGATGGAAGGCGAGATTCTTGGCTTCACCGGGCGAGGCTTTTCCCTGGAAAGGCTACGTAAATGACAATATGTTCCTCCTTAATCTGTGCTTGTGTGTGTTCCTTCTGCAGGTGCTGAGCTTTCCTGCATCATCACTTCCACCAAGACAGTCAATCCTAGGATTGAATGGAAGAAAATTG
The DNA here is from genome assembly GCF_965112155.1 of Podarcis liolepis. Taxonomy (NCBI): domain Eukaryota; kingdom Metazoa; phylum Chordata; class Lepidosauria; order Squamata; family Lacertidae; genus Podarcis; species Podarcis liolepis. Next base: position 24,749,544 of record NC_139567.1, on the reverse strand, counting down.
CGGGCAAGGACACAAGCTACGTGTATTTTGACCACAAGATGCAGGGTAGGAAATGTTTGCAGTGATTTTCTTCTTGAGGTTTCATTTGAACCCTGAGCAACTTTCTCTTCAGAGTTTCAAAAAAGCAGATGGGTGCCTAGAACTTTTTGCCATTTCCACTTAAGGCTTTGTGAGCTATGAGGGCTAACTAAAATTTCCAGGGGGCCGGATGTATCAGGGGACACCTTCCACCCTTCTTCCTTGCCTTTCTGTAGGAGACTGGGTTGACCGTGCAGAGCTCCATGGGAGGACATCACTGATCATCCACAATGTGACCCGTGCAGATAAAGGCATCTACCGGTGCGAGGTTGCGGCTCCTGAAGACACGCATATTGGAGCTGAGATCAACATCAACCTGACAGTTCATGGTATAAGCCTAGATATCCTCACATTGTGCACGTACACGGGGATTGGATGCCTTTTGTTCAAATCACTTGGTGCTAGGAATGGCTTCGTTCCATCCTGTTCCATTCCCGCTGGCGCTCAGTCATAGACCTGCACATCCTGTTATGTGCAGATTTTTCAATAGGCACAAAAAGCCTGCATTTAATTGTACGCATTTTGTGAGCAATTTCCCCATAAACTGCAGCTTTTCCAGTGCTTTTCAATGCATTTCCCCTTAAGATGTGCAGCTTTTTTAAAAATGTAAACTATATTAGCTATAAATTCTTTGGAGAAGGAGAACTATATGAGTACATGAAAGTACCTTTTACCAGTCTAACTCACTGCTGTCTACTTTAAGCAGAAGAGTCTTCCCAATCTCAAGGGGAGGTTTCTTCCAGCCCTGTCACCTGAGAATCCTCTTAACCCGAAGTCCCAGGAGCTCAGCTGCAGAACTTCTGCTCTGCCGCTTTGCGATAAGGGCTGATGGATGCCAAACGGACAGTGAGACAGCAGTTGATGCCTGGCAAGCTTGCTATGTTGGTCCCCTATTCAGCCTTGATGTCTGCCTAGCTTCTGAGACCAGGAGCAGGGAGCCATTATTGTTGCTATTATTTAAAGCAGCTTGATCTTATAATGTGCTAAAAATCAACCAATCACCAATTTCCCAATCCTCTCAGATCATGCTTCTTGAGAGCCGGCTTGGTGTGATCTGTGGGGCTAATTACAGCGCAGAGTGAGAGGCCTGCAGCTGTGGCCTGTCTCTGCCTTGCTCTGTTGCTGCCCTGCTCTCTGGCTCACAAGACTGGGGGGCAAAACCACACCCAAGCATTGTGCATGTTTTGTTCATTGGAGTGGCGCTGCTTTGTCTTTATTTTGTAACCGACTTGGAGTGGTTTAGCTTCTACTCTATTCAGCACGAAGGGGTGAATGAAACACATGTTGGGTGGGATGTGAATAGTGGCAAATGATTAACCAGTCTGACTGACCTAGTGGGCATCTCTTTCCCCAACAGTGAAACCAGTGGCCCCAAAGTGCCGAGTGCCCCAGTCAGTGCCCGTGGGTAAATCTGCTACTCTCCACTGCCAGGAAAAGGAAGGCTTCCCCGAACCAACTTACAAATGGTACCGTAATGGTGAAACTTTGCCTCTTGACTCCAAAGCCAGCTCTAAATTCCAGAATTCCTCCTTCACTGTGAACACAAAAACGGGCACGTTGGTAAGTCTCACGCGGCAGGCAGGCAGGCAGAGGAAGGGTGGATTGTCCTATCTTTGGGGCAGTGTGTTGGATTGGATCAGGGTTAGCCAATGTTGGTGCCCTCCAGATGTTGTGAACCAAAAGTCCTGTCAGCCCTATCAAGCACGGTCAGTGGCCAAGGATTATGGGAGTTGTAGTTCAGCAACATCTGAAGGGGCACAGTTTAGCCACCCCTGAATTGGATGTTCCTCTGTTCACCCATAACTATAATGCTATTAACTTGTTCAGACATTCACTGAAATGGAAATTTTCAATGAGGAGTGGGGACATACGGGCATCCCCCTGGACTTAACCATCCAGGGGTCCTTCACCGTTACCTTTGATGCTCACAATGTCACAAGTAATGTGGCTGATGTGCATAAATGTGTACCCAGACACACCTGATTTGCACGATCATTTTTTTCTTGGAAAAGGTCTCCAAGCGACACCCACACAAAAATAACATGGGGAGGGTTGCATCATCAATATATTGCCTAATGTTAACATTTATGAAAGAACACACCTGCCATGCAAACCACACTCAGATAATAAACAAACAATGCTCTGACCCACTAATTAGCAGATAAACAACTATTTTATTCCCATTTTAACCTCCTGCTCCACCCAAAAGGCTGGTTTCAGGCCAGCTATTGCAAATCAGCTGTGGGTGGGTCCAGCATCCTCCTCCAGGGATACTCCAACATCTCTCCACTCTGAAAGCTGTAGCAAAGCAAAGCAGGAAGGTGGTAGCAACTCTTTTTCCTGCTTTGCAGTTGGTCTGGCTTAAGTTCTTGCCTTTTTAAGGATGTCTGTGCTGGGTATGTGCACCTCCTTTCTCATAGAAGGGATGGGAAGTTTGTACATTTATGACTGATGGTTCACGGTTGATGATATTTGAAAAACAACAACGGTCTGCTTCTCTATGCCTGGTGACAGAAACCTGAGGCCAAGCGTGGTTGTTGTTTCAACCAACCACCTGGCCTTGAACACTTAGATCTTTCCCCAAAATGTTAAAAAAAAAAAAATCACAAAAAATTGGGCAGCCAGCCATTTTAATAGCGCCCCTTCATGCATTTTAGAGGCACCTCAGTTTGTCCTATAAATCCAAAGTATCTTTTAAGCAGGCGCTTTATTGCACAACGTATCATTTGAGTGTGCAAGGGAGCACAGAAGTTTCAAATCCAGAGGCAAATTAGTATCATTAATAAGAAATATGCTTATTCTTAAGAAACCAGCTTGTTTCAACCGCAAAGCCTAAAATATATTATTTCTCGGTGGCTGCAAATTCATTTCTGACTGAATGATGGTATATGGTGTTGCCGCCCACCTTTTTGGGATGGTAGTTAAGAACTTTAGAAATAGCACAAATTGCTAGATTAACAGATGCTGGGGGGCAGGAGCAGAGATGATTTCTGTAGAGCTTTTTCCTTTTTCCAGAAATCATTACCTTTTTAATGCGTACCAGAACGCATATTATAATGCTGCAAGACAGGGTGCTGTTATATTTTATGTAGAATACTCATTCAGAAATTTAAAAGAAAAGAAAATCTGTTTCTAAAAGAAAGCTCTTTGTACTAATGGCTTATTCTTACGGTTTAGGTCAGCCTTTCACAGACTGGTACCCTCCAGATGTTGTTGCACTCAGGCCCTTTCAGCTCTACCCAGCCCGGCCAAAGAACCATATAGGCACTCAAGTTGCTGCTTTGATGGCTGTCACTCAGAGCAGTGTTTCACTTTTGGAGAAGGGTCATATCTCAGTGGTAGAGCATCTGTTTTGCATGTGGGAGGCACCAGGTTCAAGTCCTGGCATCTCCAGGTAGTGCTGTCTGAAACACTGGAGAGATGCTGCCGGTCAGTGTAGACAATACAGAGCTAGGTGGACTAGGGGCATGAATCAGTATAAGGCAACTTCCTGTGTTCCTAATGGGAGCTGGTGATGCCAAGCTGGCCAAACCTTAGCAATAATGGCTGATATACAACTCATCACACTTGGGGTCTGGAGGGAACTGACAGGGCATTGCCTCGGTGGCTCATAGTGAACTTTTATCTAGTCCAGTATTCTGCTTCAAACAATGAGGACTCCCTGCTCCAGCAGATGCTTTGTGATAGCTCACAAACAGGATGGCAAAGACCACCTTTCCTCCTCTGTTATTTGTCCCCAGCATCCTGGTATTCGTAGGTAGACTGCCTCTGAGCATGGAGGCTCTGTTAGGCTATCATAGTAGCTAAACGATAGTCCATCCCTCCACTAGTTTGGCCAGTCCTTTTATTTGCAAGCCATGTATGATCAATCTATTACCTCATTTTGTGGCAGCGACTCCTATGAGTTAATTGTGCGTCAAATAAAGGGGAGAAAGATTTCCTTAATGCTTGCCTGTTTCATTGGGTTACTCTTGAGTTCCAGTCACTAACAAGAGAAGAAAAAATGCCCTCCCTGCCGGCATTCATTTTCTCCATTTTACTAATTGATGCTATAACCCCACTAGCATTTGTAGCGGAGCACCTTTTTCCCAACGTTGCACACGAAGAGAGCGAAGGAGCTGCCAGCCTCTCTTTGATCTTTCCCTCCTTAAAATGTTCAGTAGTTCTTCCAAGTGCTAAATATAGGTACAAAACGTAGGAGACACTTCTGTCCCTTCAGCAGGCACTCACGATGTCCTCTGCCAGCCTCAATTTACACTTTGGCAAGAGAGGGCTTCCTCAGCAGTTTTCTGCCAGGGGAGAACCGGTTGCTGGTTCGTTCCTGGACCACCGGCCTAGCACAGCATGGGGAATGCTTCCATTATTCATATCAAGTAGAGACAGTCAAAGTGCCAGGTCATTTCTGGGGCTTCCTGCATTCCATGGGCCTAGCAGGCTGGGGGAATGTTCTGTATTCCCTGCAGATCGGCTTTTTGTGCTCTCGCTCTCAGCCCCATCAATTTTTATAATGGTGAACTTGAGTGGCCACTGAGAAGCAGGAGGGAGGAATCACCAGCAAGGCTCTGTGGAACCCAGAGGTTTCCAGAAATACAAAAACTGGGGAAAGTATCTGACTGACGACTAAGCATGGTCAGTAGCCCTGGAATGTTCACCTGTCAATTGGAAAAGAAAACCAGGTGTTGGAAATTGAATGGAGTGCCTTGGAAAGGGGGTACAGCTCAATGTCTGGATCCCTGAAAACGAATGCTCCCATTAGGAGGAAGGGTACACACTGCCACATTCTGGTTCAGGCCCCACTTGTAGCTTCTAATTCTCTAGGTAGAGTTCAGAGCCAGTTTACACATTCGGGGGGGGGGGGGGAGGCATGTGGTGCAGACATCTGGGACTGTGCCATTTCAGAATGCAGATGGGGGGGGGATATTATAGGTATTACTCTGTCATCCATAGGCATGCATTGTGCTTTACAAAATACAAGAGGACAGCCCCTCCTGGTATATAATTCAGTGCAGTGGGGAGATGAGAGGAAGGAAATGGGAGGGATATGCATTTATTTCACGCTCTTCATGTAGAAAATGTCCCTGTATGCAGAAAGCATGCTAGGCTTAAACCTTCCTCTCTTTTAAGTGCTGCTTTTTCTACACGCATGGAGTTTTTTTTGATGGAAGGAGCCTTCAAATATGTGACCCCCCCTCCAACCACCCCAACACCCCATTCTGAAAGGGTACAATCTCATAGGATGTACTGTGCAAGAAACACACTGAGTGCTTGCGGAAAGCTTTCATAAATACCACCTATTACTGGGAATCACAACTTGTATTTGTGCAGGTCTTCAGCGAAGTGCAAAAAGGAGACACGGGCCGTTACACCTGTAGAGCGACGAATGCCGTGGGCGATGCCTGGTGCGAGGAGATGGAGATGGAAGTCTGTGAGTCTAGGAAGTGGGGCAGGGGTGTTTTTTTTGCTGATGTTCAGGATGCATTCTTTCCCCTGCAAACAAGCAGGGGCTGGATGTTCATGGCTGTCTTTTCTCCTCCAGATGACCTTAACATTGCTGGGATTGTTGGAGGGGTCATGGTGGTCCTCGCTGTCCTCTTGCTGACTACGGTGGGAATCTGCTGCGCCTACAGGAAGGGATTATTTGTGAATAACAAGCAAAATGGAAATAGGTAAGCCTAAGCAACTGATTCCTCATCTCACTGCTTTCCCCCCAGGTGATTTTCTCTCAGCAGAGGGAGCGAAAGACCATGTGATTAAAGCCAATCTGCATGCACACATGGGACTGGGTTGCATGTAAGGCCAACTGCTTTAAAGAGCAAATGCCTCAAATCTGGTGCAATGAACTGAGCGCTCATTACACAAGGTAAAAGAATTCTAACAAAGGGGCACTCCCAATGGCTGCAGGACAGTCAGCTCACATAGGCAGCTGCCTTCCGACAGAAGCACAAGCAGTGGCCTACTCTCCCTACTTTGAATGGAGAGAAACATTAAAACATTGGAGAAACATTAAAGGAAACGATCCTTGACGATATTGCTACAGTGGTACCTCTGGTTGTGAACAGGATCTGTTCCGGTGGCACGTTCGCAACATGAAAAGAGTGCAACCTGCAGTGGCGCGTCTGCGCATGCACGGGTTGCAATTCATTGCTTCTGTGCATGCGCATTACGTCATTCTGCGTTTCTGCGCATGTACGAGCGGCGAGACCTGGAAGTAACCCTTTCTGGTACTTCTGGGTTGCCGCGGGACGTAACCAGAAAGAACGTAACATGAAGCAAACGTAACATGAGGTATGATTGTACAGTGGTACCTTGGGTTAAGTACTTAATTCGTTCCGGAGGTCTGTTCTTAACCTGAAACTGTTCTTAACCTGAAGCACCACTTTAGCTAATGGGGCCGCCCGCTGCTGCCACGCTGTCAGAGCATGATTTCTGTTCTCATCCTGAAGCAAAGTTCTTAACCCGAGGTACTATTTCTGGGTTAGCAGAGTCTGTAACCTGAAGCGTATGTAACCTGAAGCGTATGTAACCCGAGGTACCACTGTATTTCAAAGTGTGGGAGGGACGACAAGTCAGTGGCAATGAGTGTGTTCTTCTGCATGCAGAAAGTCTCAGGTCCAGTTCAAAGAATCTCTAGTTTAAAAGGATCTGTTTGCCAGCTGATGGGAAAAGTCTGTTTCTACTTGAGAACCCTGGGGAGACACTGCCAGCCAGAGCTGGCAATACTAGGTTAGGTGGACAAATTGTCTGACCTGTGATGAAGCATCTCCCTGTGAAGACAGTGCCAGCCTTGTTCTGTGGGTGGGTGTTCACATTCCCTCATCAAAAGAAATGGGGGTGATGGTGATTTTTGAAGCTGGGGGATAAGCTCTGACTGTAGCAGATTTGCCTATCCTGAGAGAACCAGGGCTTCTGGAATGCTGCACGTTAGGATGTGGGGATCACACAAGTGAAATAAGGCAGGATGGAGATGCAAGGCCCATTCTCTTTTTTTTTTTTATAAAATTTTTATTGATTTTACAACACTTTTAAGAAAAACAAACAAACACTAAAAATGACAAACATACACGTATAATTTCAAACATATTTTCATAAACCTCTTTTCTTGGACTTCCCCATACCCCCCCTCTCTGCATCCCAATGTCCAAAATTCAACAAGCAACTCCCAATTGTTACTTTCCAATCTTTATCATCTTAGTCCTCTTTTATAGTCTAGCCTTGTATCCCTGTACCCTTTTGCTTCTAGAAACCACAACATTTTAACATTCATTAAGTTTATAGTAGTCCTTAAGATAGCTTTTAAATTTTTTCCACTCTTCTTCCACCGTCTCTTTTCGTTGGTCACGGATTCTGCCTGTCATCTCGGCCAGTGTCATATAGTCCATCACTTTCATCTGCCATTCTTCCACAGTGGGTAAATCTTGTGTCTTCCAATACTTTGCGATGAGTATTCTTGCTGCTGTTGTGGCATACATAAAAAAGATTCTATCTTTCTTTGTCACCAATTGGCCGACAATGCCCAAGAGAAAGGCCTCTGGTTTTTTAGGAAAGGTATATTTAAGTACCTTTTTCATTTCATTATAGATCATTTCCCAGAAGGCCTTAATCTTCGGGCATGTCCACCAAAGGTGATAGAAGGTACCTTCAGTCTCTTTACACTTCCAACATTTATTATCGGGCAAATGATAGATTTTTGCCAGCTTGACTGGGGTCATGTACCACCTGTATACCATTTTCATAATGTTTTCCTTTAAGGCATTACATGCCGTAAATTTAATACCGGTGTTCCATAACCATTCCCAGTCAGCTGACATAATGTTATGTCCAACATCCTGAGCCCACTTAATCATAGCCGATTTAACTGTTTCATCCTGTGTGTTCCATTTCAACGGCAAGTTGTACATTCTAGATAAATTCTTAGTATTGGGTTCTAACAGTTCGGTTTCTAATTTTGATTTTTCCACCTGGAAACCGATTTTCCTGTCCTGTTTAAAAAATTCCATTATTTGACGATATTGGAACCAATTTTCTACTTTATGCTTCAATTTCTCCTGACTTTGTAGTTTGAACTTATCTCCATCCTGTTCTAAAATTTCCCAATACTTCGGCCATCCGACCTCCATATTGAGCTTCTTCACTGCTTTAGCCTCCACTGGTGACACCCATCTAGGGGTTTTATTTTCCAATAGATCTTTATATCTTATCCAAACATTAAACAATGCTTTTCTGACAATATGATTTTTAAAGGCACTGTTAACTTTATCATACCAAAGATATGCATGCCAACCAAAAGCGTTATTAAAACCTTCCAGATCCAAGATGTCCGTATTCTCGAGGAGCATCCATTCTTTCAGCCAGCAAAAAGCTGCTGCCTCATAGTACAATTTTAGGTCCGGCAGGGCAAAACCCCCTCTTTCTTTAACATCTGTCAATATCTTAAATTTAATTCGGGGCTTTTTGCCCTGCCAGACAAATTTCGAAATGTCTTTGTGCCACCTCTTAAAACATTCCATCTTGTCAAGAATCTGCAAGGTCTGAAACAAAAATAACACTCTAGGCAATACATTCATTTTAATTACTGCAATTCGGCCTAACATTGACAATTTCAAATTTGACCATATTTCTAGATCTTTTTTAATTTCTGACCAACATTTTTCATAGTTGTCCTTATACAAGTTCACATTCTTAGATGTTAAGTAAACCCCTAGATATTTCACCTTCTTTACCACAGTCAAACCTGTTTCCTCTTGAAATTTCTCCTTTTCCATATCTGTTAAGTTTTTCCCTAAGACTTTAGTTTTTTGCTTGTTCAACTTAAATCCAGCTACCTGGCCAAACTGTTGTATTATTTCTAAAACCTTTTTCGTACTAGTGTTTGGCTCTTGCAAAGTCAATACTAGGTCATCTGCAAACGCTCTTAACTTATAATGTTTAGCTCCGACCTGCACACCTTTGACCTGCTGGTCATTTCTTATCATATTCAGCAACACCTCCAGAACTGAAATAAAAAGTAATGGGGAAATCGGGCACCCCTGTCGTGTTCCTTTTTCTATCTTGAGTTCCTCAGTCACAACATTGTTTACAATCAGTTTAGCTTTTTGTTCAGAATATATTGCAGCCATACCATTCTCAAAACCCTGGCCCACCCCCATCCCATGAAGATTCTTCCTCATAAAACTCCAAGAAATATTGTCAAAGGCTTTCTCCGCGTCCACAAAAATCAATACTGCTTTAGTGTTTATATTCACCTCTAGCTTTTCCAGAATGTCTATTACATTCCTTACATTGTCTGCCAGGTGTCTTTTAGGGAGAAAACCTGCTTGGTCCTTATGAATCTTCTCCATCAAAACTCTTTTAAATCTTTTTGCCAAAATGTCTGCAAAAATTTTGTAATCCACATTAAGGAGTGATATTGGGCGGTAGTTCTTGAGTTGGGTCTTTTCAGTCTCTGACTTTGGTATGAGTGAAATATATGCCTCTTTCCACGATTCAGGTGCCCTTTTTCCCTCAAGGATCTCATTACAAACTTCTCTTAGTGGTTGAGTCAACCATTCCTTCAGTCAACCATTCCTTCAGTGGGGAGACACTGCCAGCCAGAGCTGGCAATACTAGGTTAGGTGGACAAATTGTCTGACCTGTGATGAAGCATCTCCCTGTGAAGACAGTGCCAGCCTTGTTCTGTGGGTGGGTGTTCACATTCCCTCATCAAAAGAAATGGGGGTGATGGTGATTTTTGAAGCTGGGGGATAAGCTCTGACTGTAGCAGATTTGCCCATCCTGAGAGAACCAGGGCTTCTGGAATGCTGCACGTTAGGATGTGGGGATCACACAAGTGAAATAAGGCAGGGTGGAGATGCAAGGCCCATTCTCAACAGGGTCCCTGTGCCCTTTAATCTGTGCCTGTGCAGTTTTGCACCATGGCTTCTGAACACAGTAGTTTTAACTTACTGGCACTGGGCAGAAACCTTGGGCTGAGACGCCTGACTTTTTCATTTCTGTCATCTGGTGCTCAGCTTTCCCGTTACTGCATCTGCTGGGTGACGTGAAATGAGGCAACTTTCCTGCGACCAGCTGCAGTAGCGAGTGAGCCCAAAGGGAGCAGATGGCTTAAAATTAGTCACAACAGGAAATGACACCCGAGGAAAAGGAAGACCCTGGGGCAGTGACCAGAGAAAGATAACGTTGTTCCCATCTTATTTGTTAAAACTGACTCAGGCTTCCGAGCTGCCGGGGCTTAAGAGTTGGAGATCACCCTTGCTCTTAGAGCAGCCGTTGAAGTGCTCCAGCTTGGGTATATCTTCAGTTCGATGTTTCTGTTTAATCGCAGGGCATATACATAACACAAAGAGCAGGAAGTGTGTGTTATTTGGCTTTATTTAATCAATACTAAGACAGAAACAAACTCTTCTAAACGCTCGAAAAAGTTGCTTTCCCTAGCTGTTCTCCCATGATGCAGCTGTTCGAAGGTGCAGGTCTGCTGAGAGTGAGGTACAAATGAGCCCACTGTGCAGAGCACACAACTCAGCAGGGCTGAGGGCTGGTCAGGGAGCATTTTCTCCTAGCTAAATGCCAAACTGCCAAACCACCAAGTTCTACCTAAAAGGCGGGTTAGTGCCCACAGCTTTCTTTCTCCTTCCCACCCCTCCCAACTTCACTCCTGTCAGCATTTTGTCTTGCCTTCTCCTTGGACTCCTTTAGTATTGCTCCAAATGGGCATTCTCAGAATTCATGTCTGCTTATTTCAGTGCAATGGAAAGAAACTTTGGCCCTTTCGATTTGCCATCATGTGGAAACCTTTTTGGACTTCCTGGCTTGTAAGAGTTCAAGCGCAGCTACAGAGCACTGTGCTTCCTTTCTGAGCCCCAAACCAGCCTATGCATTTTTGTTGTTGTTTAGTCGTGTCCGACTCTTCGTGACCCCCTGAACCAGAGCACGCCAGGCACTTCTGTCTTCCACTGCCTCCCGCAGTTTGGTCAGACTCATGCTGGTAGCTTCGAAGACACTATCCAACCATCTCGTCCTCTGTCATCCCCTTCTCCTTGTGCCCTCCACCTTTCCCAACGTCAGAGTCTTTTCCAGGGAGTCTTCTCTTCTTATGAGGTGGCCAAAGTACTGAAGCCTCAGCTTCACAATCTGTCCTTCCAGTGAGCACTCAGGGCTGATTTCCTTAAGAATGGATAGGTTTGATCTTGCAGTCCATGGAACTCTCAAGAGTCTCCTCCAGCACCATAATTCAAAAGCATCAATTCTTCGGCGATCAGCCTTCTTTATGGTCCAGCTCTCACTTCCATACATCACTACTGGGAAAACCATAGCTTTAACTATACGGACCTTTGTTGGCAAGGTGATGTCTCTATGCATTTTACCCTGCGGCTTTGTAATGTTCTCTGCAATCTCTTCTAAATAAATACATAGGTAAAATCATGTGAGGGAGCACACACACAGTCCTCCCAGCAGCAGATGCTTGAAAACCAGTGATCTAACTAAGAGCCTTCTTTCCGTGCCGCGAGCAAATTGTTTATTCCTTGTTTCCAGCTACAAGACTCCAGCGAAGCCAGACGGCGTGAACTACATCCGCACAGATGAAGAGGTAAGAAGGTCCCCCAGGGCCCAAAGTCAATAGGTACATTTGAAATAGGTTAGATCTCAGGGCGATGCATTCACTGCGGAGTTTGAGATGAGCCGGGGAGGCAGCTCCAAATGGTGGATAGATGTTGGTGCTGACTTTGGATGTTGAAGCTTCCTGGTTCAATGCCGCTTTTATATATATTTAAAAGGCACCCTCTCCCATAATGCTCATTTAATAATTAGGGCAGAGTTCCAGGGCTATGTGCCCTCCTGATAAACAAATTCTATGTTTCCATGAATTCAACTGCTGGGCTGGGAAAAGGTGGATTCTGTGACCTGTATAAATTAAGAAAAATTGGCCTGATTTGCATATTTGTTTCTTATGTGTTTCACTGCCCCCCACCCAGTTTTGCATGAAGTTTTCAGCCTTTGCTAGTAGTGGGTGAGAGCTGCTTTCCTCCAGAGTTATATAGATTAAATAATTATATCTTGAGTAATTTTGTTTGCACAAGGTGTACAGGTTCATTGCACACAACTTTGGGCTTTTAAGTGCAGAGTAGATGTGAATCCAGGCTTCCCTTCCAAGTGCAATTATTTAGCTTCACAAGGCAGAACAAAGCACCTTGAAAGTTAAATGGAGGAAGCCAGGTCTCTGCCCCAAGCAGCTTGCAATTTAAATTTCAACAGTAGGGGAGCCGACAAAAGAAAGGGAGGAATGAGTGAAGCGAGGCAAGAAAGGGAGGAATGTGATCGAGTGCCGTTAACAAGCACCCTTCCTGCCCATGCGCGGCTTGATCTGGTTGCCACTTTCCCATCTGTCTGACCTTCTCAGGCAGGTGAGAGAAACAAAATATCTACCCTGCAGCAGAAACACACGGGTGGCTGCTTTAAGGAGCCCTGGAGTCATTCAGAACCACAAGCTAAAGGGTGAGCTGCAGCCGCCTTTGTATGACTCCATCTATAGGAAGAGGCCAGGGAAGTCTCAGGAGATTGTGCTGGTTGGAGCACTACATGTGGCAGGTGTGAGTGGGAGGCCAAGGAGGAGGAAGAACAGAGTGCTGCTTTCTAGACTCCATCGCCTCCATTCTGAAGCCACAGGGACCAAAGGGATGTGTGGAAAACCCAGAACCCCTCATCAGTCTTAAGTGTAGGATACAAAAATGGCCTATAATGACTCCGTTTCATAGAATGACTTTGCTTTAATTTAGGCTGGGCCAAGCAGTTGCAGGAGGTGTACCCTATAGAACTTCTATACCCCCCACCTGAAAACCTTTCTTGTTTCTCCATTCCAGGGTGACTTCAGGCACAAGTCCTCATTTGTGATATGAAATGGCAGACGAAATCTGGATTTTGCCCATCAGCAAGAATGGAATATGGATAGAACCTCCTTCTGGAACTCTTTATGAAAGAGCAGATAACAAACGGTGTGTGCATGGATGCGCTTTAGAGGAAAACCGAACAAATCACCCATGCACACACAAACACATTCACACATGTGTGCATACCTGATTTTTATTTTTTGGCCAAAGTCAAGCGATGATTTCTTTTTTTCTTTCTTTTTAAAAATAACCAAACCAATCTCTCTTTCCCTGGAAAGTGCCATGTAGATCAGCACAGTCCAGACCCTGTGGACAAGGAGAGGACCTTTGGCAGGAGAAAAAACGATTCCCTAAAAGTATCCGTGGGACCACGTTCCTCCATCATTCCTCCATGCCACTGGAGGCTGTGGAGCTGCCTCCTGCCAGCGTTTTACAGACTGCCAGGCTACCAGCACTTAAAAGGGGAAATCTTAGAAATGGGTTTACACTACTTCCTTTCCCATTTCTTCTCTCTCTCTCTCTCTTAATTCACAGAAGTGTTAACAATGGCAGTAGAACGAAATTCTGCCTAGAGAGATCAGAAAGGCCCTACTGGCCAGCTAAGCATCTGGTGACCTGATGCTTTGAGTTGGGATCCTTCGCTCTTGCAGCAGCTGCGTTGAAAAGCAGAGAAGCAGTGTGTGCTTTCGTTTTCCTAAAGTGCAAATAACGGAAACAGCAGACACTTCCAGAGCCCCCCAGAAACTACGTTGCTGCCAGCCAATTGCTGTAATTCTTGCCAACAGTGTCCGCTTATTAAACATGCACACAAGGCACCAATCAACACATGGAGATGGCAGGAATTCCAGGATGGTGCCATAGGATGCAGTTCCCATGACAACACACACTGCACAAATAGGATGCCATGAGCCTTCTGCCATCAAAGCATCCTAGGGCTTAGGAGGCTACCATAGTCTTTATTGATGTCTTTTGTGCACCATTCCCTTTCACAAAAGTACTCTAGGCGTGGGGGCGGCACCCTCTCACGAGTCTAGATATAGACTCGTACTAGGTATAGGCTTGTACCGCATTCCTTGCTGAGGCTTAAATGCTCTTGACACTCTGCTGTGATTTTCTTCTGAGTCAGTTGCAATCCTCCATTGTGTCTAGGAACAGGCAGTGAGGAAGTAAGTAGGACAGCCATTCCCTTCTCCCCAGTGAGTGTTCATTAAGGTATGACAAGGTATTTCGTTGTCGTAACTTTATGCTGGCGGAGAAGGCAGATTAAGAGGGTGGGATTTGGTCTAAGATAGCCATTCCTCTGATCCTACACCGTCTCTGGCTCACGCCTCCCCACCTTGTAGTTGACAGTTGTCATGCCATCACCACACTTCACTATAACAGCTTAATTTGGGCTTAGGTGATGGACATCAGATTGTAGTTCTGGCAGTGAACCTCTGTATCAGCAATGACAGAACTAAGTGGATGATTCTCACATTGAAAAATAGCATGCCGTCGGGAAGGTTAGGCGAAAATCCTTCTTGTTGACATTCTAGTTTTCTCTGTGCGGGGTGTTTTATTCTGTATGGTGGAGCATCTGGTCATGTGAGCCACCCCTACCTGTATTAGGAAGTGGTATGGCGCACACATAGGTGAACCACCTTGCCTTGGAGTTATCCAGGTGTTAAGGGTTTTCTTGGTGATGCTGCCTTCAGCCAGCCAGTGTAACTTGTGGATTCAATTATCACGTTGTTAGAAAGGCTGGGATTTGGAGGCTGGTGTTGGCAAAATATATATATATATATTTGTGTGTTTGTGTGAATCTGATTTAACTGCTTGGGAGGATTCTTTGGTCATTCCATCTTTTTTATTATTCAGTAGGCTGATCAGATGGTGCATGGTCAGCTCAGCCTTGTCAGTTTCCAGTGCCACAAGTTGGTTGTGTCATCCTGCTCCTCCACCCCCGGTTTGGCGTCTCCAAATTGAGGTTTTGCCCATAGCAAAATTCCCAAGAAATCCACACGAAGCAGGATAGAGTGGGACAGAGAACCTTTGCTGAATTTCCTATTCAATGTCTCTGCAACGTTTCAGCAATTTTCAGGCCAGCATGAGAACATTTCTTCCTGGTTTTACATCAAAATGCCCCCTGTGCGCATACATCACCTAATCCCGCTAATCCGCATTGAGCAATCTTGCCTGTTGTGCACCCCTTTCCATGCCAATCAAAGCATACAGGTGCTTCCCTGGACAGGTAAGCACAAAAGCCAAACCTTCTGTGCAGCAGTGCTGAAATTCCAACATGGTACCAAGACTGAGGGCAAAGCTTTTCTACTGTTGCTCCTTTTGTAGAATTCCGCATTCTAAAGTTTTTGCAAAGATATATTTTGATTACCTAAAAAAACAGTGGTTAATGTTTCTATTTAAAATGTAAATAGGTTGGTAGGCCAAACAGTGTTTAAGTAATAATGTAGCTTTTTTGAAAAAAGGCTTCTTAGGTTTTGTTTAATGACAGGTGGGAGATCCTGTGCTGATTGAAACCATATCAGTATTGTTAACAGAGCACAGAAAACTGTAAAAGACAAGGAAAGTGGGCAGCTTGTTCTCTTCCTGTTTCCCTTTATTTGGGGTTGGGGGTGGTTGGGGAATAAGACATCTTGTAATCTGCAGGAAGAATTGCTTTTATCTCTCAGTATTTCTGCTCTTCCTGCAGCAACAAAATGGACCAGGATGGAAGGAACTGTACAATTAGTTGCAGGAAGGGAAGTGTTTTATCAGATGGCAGCCTTCTGATGCGTCACGCCGAACGGACAGGTTTGTGGTAGAATGTGGCATTAGAAGGAAAAGCCCCAAATGTGGGCAAGACCTTTGGCACACCCAGGGCAGCTCTAACCCTTTGGATGTTCCCTTTGAATCCTGGACACACGTAAAAGCAAAAGAAGAAGAAGAGTTGCCAAATGAATCTTGTTAAGTTTTAAGAAGGCTAAAGCCGCCTCCCTCTTAATCTCATGTGATTCATTCAGTTTCAACTCGAAAAAACTTGGGTCACAAATTAGAAAAGGAGGTTGATTGAGAAAGTACACAGCCCCCCCCCCCTTTTAGTAGTAATGATGGGGCTGCCAACACATCTAGCTATAAACATAATTCCGAGTTTCTTGCCATGTTTTATTCCGCAGTCTGGAAGGGTGCTGTGGGGCCAGTCATTGTGCTGCAAGAACAATTTCCTGCCGTGGGGTGGGGATGGGGAAGAGGGGCAAGTGTGTGTTTCTTCTTTTTTAAAAAAGCATAGCGTACTTTTGCAGCAATGGTGTTTTTCAACTACCAATTTTATGGTCTTAACTTTGGATGCAGACAGTATTTTATATTATTATTGCATTTTTTGATTTTTTTGGACTGTTTTGTGTTTCCTTTGTTCATGGTCTGTATTAATCTGCCTTGGAATATCCAAAATGGCGAGTGGATTTTTCTTTTCTTTTCTCTTGGAGTGTGTGTGTGTGTTTAAAGAGAGTTTGGAGATGTCATTGATGTGTTTCGTTTCTTTGCAGGGGCCCAGATCCCTCCCCTCTCTTTTCAAGCTAAGGTGGCAACAATAAAGGGGAAGCTGTACCAGGGCATTTCACTGCCGCTATCTTGTTTTGATTTAACCATGGCTACCTCTAAGAGGCATTCAACCAAAGCATAATTTTCTTCCACTGCCGAAATGTTTCCCCCCTCTAAACCTCAGTGATAGAATAGGGTTGCCTTCAGAATCAAAACAGCTCTCCTTTCCACTTTTGTTTGTTCATTGTGCTGCTTGGCAGAAAGCAGAGCAAAGGCTTGCAGTATTATAATTTATTAGAATAAATTGAAATGAAGGGCTAGCACCATCCACCTTTGAGACATGTCTGCATGACTCAAGCCCATCTGGGATTAGCAGTCATGATTTGCAGGCTGGGAAAATGGTAGTTCTGCAAGAGGGATAAGGTCTTAGCACAGGGATGGGGAGCCAATCGGGTCCTCCTGATTCTGTTGGAATCTAGCTCTTTTTAGCTCCAGCCAACATGGCAAACAGTCAAGGATGATGGGATTTGGAGTCCCAACAGCATTTGGAGGGATACAGTTTCTCTCCAGCCCCAAGCAGAAATATAGTCCATCCCCTTTGCAAAGCTGCCACTGTAGGATATTGGTTAGCTGGTGCCTAGGTATAAGGGGAACATGGAGGTTTGGTTCTCAGTAAGCTTGGGAGCAGGGAGAGGACTCTCTGTTAAACAGCAAGCTGGGGGATTCAGTGTGTGCTATCAGGGCACCTGGCTAAGGCTGAATTGGTCTTGGGTTCAGTTCTTTTAGCGCTGCCACTTTGCACACAAAGTTGCAGAATTTTGGATGGTGCAGTTTTAAGAATGCAGTTGGAGAAACCATTTTCGAATGGTCCTCTGTGGCTTAAAAAAACCAAGCTATCACCAGTACAGATAATGAAGTCTCACCTAAGGAGGAAAACAATGCAGTTTGGTATACGCAGTTAACTTTCCACTTAGGAAAGTGGTTTTTCCCTTTTAAATAAATAAATGAATGAATTTTCCACTTATACTCTGAAATGCTACTGT
This sequence comes from Podarcis liolepis, assembly GCF_965112155.1. Classification (NCBI taxonomy): domain Eukaryota; kingdom Metazoa; phylum Chordata; class Lepidosauria; order Squamata; family Lacertidae; genus Podarcis; species Podarcis liolepis. The sequence goes on along the minus strand of NC_139567.1, from coordinate 24,732,026 downwards.
CCATCCTACCACCTCTCAGGACCATACTGTCCCATTCTGCAGCAGGTGACTATGCAGCCCCGTATCATGCAAGAGGGAGGGGGTAGAGCGGGGGAGCATACCACTTCAACCTGCAGGTGGTGAGGGGGTCATTTTTTGAATGCTCGACTCCACACCGAGCATGCAATAATTTAGCACTTAAGGAAGAAACGATTCATACGATCATTTCCTCGAGATGCTTCCTTTATAAGCATGCACTGTGTTTTAGATGGAAGACTGTTTAAAAATGTGACCCTGCTAGCTGCAGTCTAAAGTGGCACAAGCCTGCCTTTTTACCACCATAATCTGCTCTTATACAGGAGAGTTGGCTGTGGTTGTTGCCTTCAATGAAGTGTTCTTCCAAAAGGTGAAAAGGGAGAAAGACCTAGATAGGAGGGACCGATTTTTCATCTCCTTTTTATTTATACCATGGGAGTTTCTTAGATTGAAGTCATATCAGTAGATCCAGTTTTGTCACATAGATGGGTGCTTGAAAGGCTGATTCCTCATTTTACTTGGCTACTCCACCCCCCAAAGAAGAACATGACTATTCTGGGTTCAGAAATGTACCAGTGGCATCTCTTCCCAGGTCAGGGGTGTCCGCCCTTGAAATAGCTTCACAGAATTCATTGTAAATATTTGACAAGTTTGTACTAATGTGTTGCATTTAACTTTGCCAAGAATGTTTTACATAAATATAAAAAGAAAAGGTGTGTGGAGTAGTCTTTTGTTGTGGTTTGGGAAGTGAGGTGGGATGAGTTCTCTGCAAATAAAGGGTGGTGGACACATGGAGGTGCTTTTGGAGAGGTGGGAGATGGTTTGCTGCTGAAGCCACCCAGGGGTTGTGTGAACTTGTTCCGCAGGTTCCTGTGTAGAATTAAATATTACCTAGCATTTGGGTGAAATCTGTACGAGACAAATGTTAGGAGTCTCACTAGGTTACTGAAACCAACTTAGCACAGCAACTCTCCCAGAAGGACAACTGACCTTTCTTTGTGACAGTGTTCCCTTGGGGAGGAGGCTAACTTCACTGGACTGCAGCAATGATGGATTGCTTGTATGTATGAAGTCAGCACCACAGACACAGCTTTGGGCAGACAGCCTGAGAGCAGCTTGGCTGCAAAGACAGGGTTACATGATGAAACACAGGGTTATATGTACTGTCACTGTTTAAAACCTCAGCACCACATGTCTTCTGTGGGTAGAACAGAGGTACCTAAATGCTTTAAATAAACAAATGGACATTAAAAAAAAGATGCCAGAAAGCACACCAGTTGAAGTAGCATTTGTGTGTTCAAGGGGTGGTCTGCATGGAACAATCTGCAGTCCATACAGATTCGAGCCAGATTTTTTTTAAAAAAGGTTTGTGGCCCATAGTTCCGCCTTCTCTCTATCACCCAATAGCATTTCTCTATCTTCTCCATGCAGAGGGCCTACCACTTGCTTGTTCTTCCTCTTGCTTTGAACATAGCTGAACAAATCTTTATTATTAGCTTTGGCCTGCCAGGCGTCTGCCCTGCAACTGTTAGCTACTTGTGTATATTCTTCCATTGTGATCTCCCCCTTCTTCCATTTCTGATACATAAACTAGCCTCTTAAGCAATTATGGAATCTAACTGCTAGCACAACAGAAGGCTGAGGCAAAGCTGTCGAAGCAGGTGGAATGGAAGGCAGAGAAGCTCCTCCCACACCAAGAGGGTTCAACCCATTAGCCTAATCCTACATATAAAGCAAGGCAGGGGCACAATGCACAGCTGGTAGCCTCCACTACTGAAGGAGCATTTCTGATGCTGGATGGGTGGTTAGTATAATTTCTCTGTATTGATAGTGCTTTTCCCTAATTCACACAAGATCCAAAATAATTCCAGAATAAACTATGCAAAAGTTGCACAAAACTACACAGGTTAAATAATCCAGTTCCCCCTCTAAGCAGACAATTCCAAACAATTTCATACAGGCCAGCTTTTACCAATAGGTCCTTTATGCCAGGTTTACTGAGCAGCTGACTGGCCCCTATGAGTTAGAGCCAATGCTGAACTAGACTAACCATTCATCTAACCTTAAAAGACCCTTTTATTCTTAAAAAGTCATGCAGTCAACCCATCTGGGAATATAAACATAGTCCTGCCCTTTTACATTTGACCCTCATAACAGTCATGTTTTCAGACCCCTCTTTTATAAGAACTATTTCTAAGTAAAATGCTCATAACTTTGAGAGCCTCTTGATCGAGATCGTCTTCGGATATTACACTATTTACCTATGCAGGAAACAAATGTATTAGAGGAGGCAAGCGAAAGGCTCAAACAAGTTACACACACACACACACACACACACACACACACAATCTGCAGATAGGTTTTCAATCAAATCAAATACTTGAACATGTAAGCTTAGCTCTTATTTATTGTGCATACAATCATAACCAAGCCTAAGTTAAGAACCTGGCTGGAAGCCAAGAAATAATCTATTAAGATAAGAACAGGAAGGTTGTATATACACAAAGTTATTCACATGCTGCGATTATTTGAATAAAGCTCTCTTACCAAGTTTCTTCTCCAGGAATGGCTTTGGCGCAAGTCTTCAAAGCCCTGTAGGTCAAATTTGGAAATGAGGCACCTAGTTTTGCTCAGATCCCAGAAGGCTGTGGCCCTTGGTCCTTTCTCCTTGCACCCTTTGCTGGCTAGGGCTCCTTGTTCTAAACAGAGGACAACACAGATTCTCCTGACTTCTTGACATTTGGACTTTCAAGAAAGCAGAAGGAGCTCAGCGGAGAAGGAGTGCTCATGTATAGAAACTTCCTGTGGCTCTTTGGCTTTTTGTGGGGTGCATGGAGGGGAAGGATTCCGTAATAAGGGATGTCCAACTGCAGCATGGCACTGTTCACATGCATTCTTTCCATGGAAATAATTGCAAAGGCCTTCCCTGCAGTAGATGATCTGATCTGGACAAAGATTTGTCCATGGAAGCCAAGTCTCTTTCCCATTTGACTAAACACTGGTATTACTCAAAAAGGGCATGTCCAGAAAGTAAAATGAGATAAAAGCTGTGAAGGTGAATGTTTGAAGAAAGATTTTTTTTATGAGACAGTACATGTTGGTTCTTTGGCAGGAGCGACTCAGATGTGCAGCCCCACCGACCTGGATTCAACTGCCTCAATGACTTTTTAAAATTATTCCAGTACATGTATATAGAAGCTCAAATATATACAGAATGTGCCCCAACCAGTGCAGTGATGAATTACTAATATTAACAGTATCAAAATAGACATTTATCATACAGCAATTACAAAAGCAAGCCGTGATCTTCAAATAGTCTCTTCAAGCCATTGCAGAGAGGATGTAAAACATGATCATGCTTCTTTACAAGCTGGGGCTATAGAAGGCAAGGGCCATCATTTGCTTGACAGCCTGGGAGTCTTGCGGCTGGACCTCCTCAGCCCTACACTTGAGGGGTTGCTTCTCCTCATTGGAGAGTTTATCTTCCACTGCTGAGGCTGCGGCAACCTACAAGTTGAGATGGAAAATAGTTTTGAAAAATAGGTTAAGTAAACTAGTGTTTAGAGCAGGGATGGGGAATCTGTGGCCCTCTGCATGTCATCAGACTCCTGCTCCCATTAACGCCAGCCTACATGGACAGAGGATGATGGGAGCTGTAGTTTAATTAACATCTCAAAGTACACAGGCTATCCATTCCTGGCTTAGTCATTCTGAACTATAACAGGGAACACAAGTTTAGTGTGCAGCCAAAATCTGCACAAAACGGGGGTCTCGCCGAACAATGGGGAATCTGCTTTTGTCCAACGAGGAAAGCAAGGATTGCATCCATTGTTGGTCCTACCCAGAGCAGATCAATTGAAATGAATGGGCATGACGAGTTCTATTTTTCTAGAAAATTGCTTGAATGCTGCTCATGTAAACAAAATCCCTACTCGCTGAAAACTAGAATGAGAGAGAGAAGGCTGGCCTGGAATACTTCTTCCTAACTTACTACAGTGGTACCTCGGGTTAAGTACTTAATTCGTTCCAGAGGTCCATTCTTAACCTGAAACTGTTCTTAACCTGAAGCACCACTTTAGCTAATGGGGCCTCCAGCTGCTGCCGGAGCATGATATCTGTTCTTATCCTGAAGCAAAGTTCTTAACCTGAAGCACTATTTCTGGGTTAGCGGAGTCAGTAACCTGAAGCGTATGTAACCTGAGGTACCACTGTATTTGACGGATGGAGAGGGTTTTGCTCTGAAATATGGCATGTAGTAGTTACTTATTTCCAAGACTTTTGTGTACAGAGTTATTTTTAAAAAGAGAGTTATGGGAAGCACTCTGACATCTGTCCCCCAACTGCAGTTTACAGTTTTCCACCAGCAAGCTTTGAAACAAAGGTCATTTGGGTGGCTTTCCAATGAACAGCACATTGACATCTTCTCTATTCAATAACCCTTTGCTGGCTGCACCACAAGACACTTTGTTTCACCACCATTTTGCAAAAAGGGCAGTTACTGCTGGTTTCAAGAGTTATTCTTATTCTTTCTGCCAGGGAGAAACAGCACTGGTGCCTGGGGATGAATTCTGTCTGTGAACTCCATTGTACGGAGCACAAGTGTTGGTTGGAGTGCAGAACTAGAACTGGGGGAGACCAGGTTCGAATCTCTGCTCAAATGCAAAGTTCAATGGGTGACCTTGGGGCTGTTGCACTCACTCTATCAGACTAATACATAAAACGGCAGGAGGGTGTGTGTGAACTATGTGTGTCACCCTGGGCTCTTTGGAAGAGTGGGACAAAAACATGCAGAACTACTGTTTGGCAGAAGCTGATTCTGGGATTGCAGAGCTGCCCCAGCCAAGGCATCTATTATACTCACGGCGAATCTGGTAAAGGCAAGCAGATAATCTGACTTGGTGGCTCCTGGGCTCCTTGATCTCCTGCAAGTGGAATGGCAGAAATATTAATATGCCTTGGGTTTGTTTTTTTCTTTCTTTCTGTCTGTCTTTCGTTTCTTTCTATCTAACCACAATAATGCACAGCAGCAACTTACCTGCATCTGAAGCTGGCATTTGGGTCTGGTGGATATAACTGACTCCTGACCCAAAGGTCACGTTGTTAATAGTCTCTGGGGAAAAAACACCACAAAGTTTAGCACAAGCTCACCTGGACACTTAAGAACTGAAAGGAGTGTTGCGAGACAGGTGGAGTGGCCAATACTAAACCCCTCCCTAGCAGCCAGACCTCCTCAGATTGCTATAACAAAGATGGGGGAATCAATCAGGTATGCAAACACCTAATTGCTCAGGGTAAGGGAAGGAAACAGTTTGAAATATGGAAAATTCACCTCTTCTCCTTTAACTTCCATTTTTCAGGCTCCTGATATGCCATTCATGGCTTCAATGGAGATTTGTGTGGGTAAGCAGGCTAATAAAATGTTTGGGTAGGGTAAGTCAGTAGGTAGGTTTTGGGGAGGAACCATATTCACATGCTTTGCCTGCACAATATCCCAGATTCAAGCCCTGGCTGTTAGCCGCAAGAGACTCTGGAGAGATGCTGCCCATCTGAGTAGACCGTTCGGATTAGATGAATCAGTGGAATGACAGCACACCAAACTGTGTGCAGAAGCAGCTCTTTAGTTTCCAGAGAACCCAGAAGCAGGTTCAGAATAGTGGCACACAACAGGAGAGAGAGGATGGGAGTCTTGTAGCTGCTCATACACGTAACACCAATCTATGGCTTGGCATTATGTCCTAAGGGACTAAGTATCCTGGCTCACAAATAAACCTATGGTTTGTTTAGCCTAACTATGGCTTGCTGTTCTGCCAAAAGTAAAAACACTTGTTTAACCATGGCTTGCTTGCATACTCTGCCCAAGGTACTCATCAGCCCAAAGAGGCACAAGAGCAGCTTGGAAACAAGCCAAACTGTCGCTTGTTTGTTCAATTAATGATTTGTTGAAGAAACAGTGGGCTGGCACGCACAGTGAGTTTTTGTTCAGGTTCCATATTTTTCTCTCTGTGTCTGTTGATTGTTTTTTGGACCATATAGTTTCCTTCTCATTTTAGGACCGAGGGACCCAGAGCCAGTGGGGCGATGACAGCTCAATCCTGGCCATCTCAGGCAGTAGTAATGTGACACACAGCTTGTGTCACTGCTAGGAAGCAAAGCTGGAATTTTAAGCCTTGGCCCCCAATGGGATTAACAGTCCCCTCCCTCCCACTCTCCCCAGCATATGTTGCTTAAATGGAGCATCAGTGCCAGCCCCCAGGCAGAAAGGAAGGCACGGTTTTCACAGCTGTGGCATCCCAAGACTTTGCGCAAAGCTGACGTTGGGAAGTTAAGGACATCTGGTGTTAATGTTGAGTCTATCAACTCCGCCAAGTTGGGGAGAGGATGGCACAGAGGGTCAGATGTCTGCAGTCAGCTTGCTGTGAATATCACAGCACGGCTTTGAAAAAGAGACTCTCTCCTGGTCACCTAAGGTCTCAGGGCACGGTCTTTCCCTGGCCTGTTGTAGATCACTTTTAGACTGAAGATAGCAGCAGCTATCACAGAGCGTTGGAGCCCTTCCAGAATAAAGGCACAGGCTCCTGTAGGCTTCATGAGGATTTGGTTTCACAGAGTGCTGCCTTTATTCCCCCCCCCCCCATTTTTTTTTTTGGTACACATGCAAACGCGAATGCCCACCAGTTTAGGACAACTTGTAGCATCATACACAAACTTTATGACCCATTGCTTAAGGTACAGTCAAGGAAAGTGTTCATTCCACAATCCTGTGTATGTGAATAAAAAATTTGGGTCTCTGGGCACAGTATCCAGCATCCTGTGGTTCATCTTATTCTTTCAAAAGGCAAATTTCAAACCTTAAGTAAATGTGAAATCTTGCAAATCAGAATGGTGCCCATTAGCACCATATTCTTTCAAAAGGCAAATTTCAAACCTTAAGTAAATGTGAAATCTTGCAAATCAGAATGGTGCCCATTAGCATTGCAAGTGGTCAGGGACATGACTTAGTGCCCTGCATGGCTTCTTCTGCCATGATTAGGAAGATCAGGGTACAAAATACAGGTAATGCAAAAATAAATGTAAACTTGCAGCTTCCTTTCCTTCCAGCCAAAACCTGCAGACTGACTGTCACTAGGGACAGGCAACCCACCAAATTGCCTGAACTACCCTTTGCTGTCTCATCTGCCCAGTATGATTTGGGAAGAAGGGGATTCAGGAAGAGCTGTTGTCAACATGTGAGCACACATTTGTCAGCTAATGTCCTTTAGGAAGATGGAATACAATTTTGAAGTGGAGCCTGAAGCCAAAACACTGTGCTGGGGAAGGTACCAATGAGTGCAGGTCTAGTGCTGGGTTGATCTACCAAGAAATGGTCATGAGGATTAGTGCTGAGATACTTGACCAGAAAAACATATATGCACATCAGGATTTCAGACCACTGGGAAAGAAAGACCATATACTAGGAATGGAGAAATCTGTCCCTTCAGATGCTGCTGGACTACAACTCCCATCATGCCACCACTGGCCAAGCCTGATGGGAGTTGGAGCCCACAGATGAAAAGAATGGTGTTCATTCACCATGAGCTGTTACTGGTGGACGCATCGTTGGAAGGGATTCATGACTCTCTTAAAGTAGCCATTTGACTGCCTGGTTGGACTCTTTGTTGTTATGAACTGTGTGCACTGAATTTGTAATACACTGCCATTTTCTACCGTTGCACTTGTCAGGTTTAGTTTCTTTTCTTTGCAAGGTTGCAGTGGAGTGCAATTTTCCTTTTGTGTTTTCTTTATGCTTGACCAGAAATGGCAGGGCTAGGGGACTAGGAGACCCCCGAAGCCAGCCCTGCCACATTCCCCTCAAAGTAGGGCTGCTTCCACACACCCCTCCATAACAGACCACCTCTTCAGAAACTTACGCTCAGGGGTACTGATTGCTCGACCTTCCAGGGGATCGTTGGTTCCAGATGATGGTCGGTTTAGACTGGCCAAGGACACTAAAAGAAAAAGGAGAAGAGTGTTAGAGACAGTGACTGTCCCCAGCAAGACACCTCTAGTTAGTCTGAAACAGGAACTGTGTGTACATTTAAGGTGGTTCTGAGACAGAATCTCTACCGGCTAAAGAAAGGCTCACCTTTACTGTTCTGCCTGCTCCCTGGAGATGTGGGTCTCCCGCCCAGGCTCCTGCTGCGCTGACTGAAAGCAGCCTCTGCAACCTTCTTAGCAGAGTTGAGGATGGCAATGGTATTCAAGGACCTGTTCCTAGGAAGGAGGAAAAGGGTAGAGATGTTGCTGGCGTTCTGATCGCTGCAGAGTAAACAAGCTTTAGAAGAGCATCTGCCGAGCATCACAAGGCGACAGCTAATTGGACCTCTGGAAAAAGATTAATTTGAACCTGCAGTTCAGTGCATTGATACACTTGATTTATAACCTGATGGTATGTAGACAAACCTAAGGCTAGCAGCAACCATCTCGCACGAAGTGCGACAGTTTAGCGCACGATAAAAGCCTAAGTGTATAAGGCAAGCTGTACACAAATGCTGCCTGCGAAGATGCATAGAAGATACTCAGATTAAGGATTTGCTGAATCCCAGAAAAGCAGAAGCACAGACAGCCCGACTTGAGTCCACAGAGTCCTGTACCTGGCCTTCAGGATGCCTGGTCTGGGTGAAGTAAACCCAACAGGTGCTGGAGAAGGAGGAGGTCTCAAAGGCGAGCCGGAGTCACTTGCAGCAGTTGCAGAAGCAGCTGCATTTTGATAACCAGGAAGTGCTTCTTTTTCCAAAGTGGGAGACTATGATTTAAAAAGGAGAAAATGGAGCAGTGCTTAAATTCCACTGTGGCGTCAATCAGGGGCAAGGAGGGCTTCACGCTACTGTCAATAGGCGCACGCCAACTCTGCGACGCCAACCCCTCATCATTCCTGTGTTACAAACAGAAAACTCAAGTTGGGTGTAAACTGTCTTAAAGTCACTTGTGGCAGAGTTGGGAGCTTTTGCCCTGCCAGCTTGGGGTGACGATAGGAGGGGACAGGACTAGGCTGGAAAACAGGAACAGCCAGTGAGGGGTTTCAACGCAGTCTAGCACAGGGGTGAGGAACTGTGTATCTCCCATCCCTCTGGGGTGCAAAACTCGGCAGATGAGTGAGGCCAGCCAACTGTCAATCTCCTGACATCAGGACGTCAGCTGCTCCTTGGCATGCTACCGCAAAATCTTGAAAAAGCAGCAGCTGGGTACACCAGCAGGCAACAGTGGAAGAGGGTTGGGGACTAGCCTGTTGGGAAAAACAGGACTCACGTGGCTGTGGCTAGCAAACACAATCCTCACAAGCCCCTGCTTGGGAGGGTGGGAGTTTGTACCTGCGCAACTGCCAGGACGTGAAGGGATCCTGCCTCTCTGGCCAGCTCCTGGTCTCGCTCAGACTCCACTTTCAGCTGCTCCTCATACTTCCTCATGTCGTACTCCAGCTCAGCGGCCAGCTGCTTGTCCATGGCAAAGAACTCTTTGATTTCATTTCGATAATCTTGCATCACCTCCTGGAAGATGCAACAGAGAAGTCAGTGGTGGTTAAACTGGATGCCTTAGATATTTGCCGTGGGCTGTTTTTAAAATCTATACCTGGTTGTTCTACTGTTTTACAAAATATTTTTGCTGTTTTTAAGGGTGTGCTTGTAAATCCTTTGGGATGCAGACGTGGAAGGGTATTATTTCATCAGCTATGCTTTCTGCTGATGTTCAAGTGAAGATCTTAAAGCTCCAAGTGGTGAAATGACCCTCTGATTTAAAGAATGTCTGGCCGAGATACTCAGGCAATAATACTGCAGCAGGGAAGATCAATAATGGCAGTTGGCTGGTGTGGAGAACAAGCAACTGAAGCAAAGTCCTGGTGTGTTTGCGTGCACACACATGTAAAGACTGACATTGCTCCATAAGGAAGGGCATTATCTCCAAGTGTATCTTGTGCTCCTCACTCAACCTTCAATGTCCAACAATTGTTCTTTGGCCACTGTTACCTATGACACAGGTCATTCTCCCCTCCAGTCTATCAAGACACCAGAACTGGCTGGTGCAAATGCTTAATTGTGCCACTGCCAGGCCCAAAGAGCCTCCAGATCCTATCGAGAGATGCTACGTGTGGCATTTTGACTGCTGATCATTTAGCCCAGCAACATTAAACATGCCCCCAGAGGCTCCTCGGTGTGCGTCCAGGCAGAGAAGTAACTGGCTCTCTTCCTCTGCAGACATCCTTATCAGTTGCACAACCTCCAACCAGCCCATCACAATCTCCCACACCTCTCTACTGCTCAGACCCCAGGACAGCAGGCAGCATGTGCCTTGTCACAATATGTGGCAACCAGAACTGGGCAACAATACCCACGGGACGAAGCAAATGAATGCCCAGGGCAGGGGGTTGCCTCTAAATAATGGGTTTAACTAAATGACCCTGGCCTGAAATATTACCCGGAGATAGTTCATGAGTTCTCTCAGAGCTGGAAGCCTGTTCTCCTCCAATGAGGTCTTCAGCGACGTGATGATCGGAATGACATTCTCAATAAAATTCCTCTTCTGAACCTGTGGGGGGTTGGATTGAGTAGAGATGGATTGAGTAGAGATGGGGCTGCTTTATTCAAAACAACAGAGATTTAGCATGTTGCTAAGGGAGAACACAGTGGTGTCACTCCCAAGGACTTTCCCAGACTCTCTTTGGAGCTGCTATACTCACTTGCGAGATCATTTTCTTCTGGGCCACCCGCACGACGGCGTTGGCAATGGCCAGCTGGTCCTCGTCCGGCTCAATGTCATCCTCTGGCCTGGATTTCATGGCCGAGAGCTTGATCTCCTTGCAGCTCAGGACCTCAAAGGTGTCGGAGAGCAGAGCGCTGGCCTCCAGGTCGAGAGGCAGGGCTCTGTCCACAAAGCAGGCTGGAAACAGAAAGGATGGAGAAAGTGGGACAAGTGGTTACTTCCAAACACCAGAAAAGTCCAACATTTTAAGCTGGGAGCAAAGTGGTCTTAGCTCTGCACAAGGCTCTTTGCAGTTAGGGACAGCTCACCTAGTCAAGCGGCTTCACAGGGAAATGCAAAATGAGGTTGGGGCTTGCTTTTAAACTCTTGTGCAAGGGACTCAGAGCACACACGCACACAAGCATATTGGCACCCACTGCAAGGAGAGAGGGGCCTTGTTATTATGAATGTGTCTCAACCAATTAGATGGAGATGAGAGGCTCTTGTGAGCAAGCCAGTGGCATAACCTGCCAAAGGAGTCTATCCAGCACATCCAGAAGAGTGAGTAGCCGCAGAAGCAGTCTAGATTTTCTACCTCATGGTGAAGGCCTCCTTTAAAAGCTCCTCCCAAGGATAAAATGAAGAGGGCAGTGACTTTCAAATAGCAACTCCCAGATATTTAAGCCAAAAGAAAATTTCCCAGAGCACCACTCTAAGCCTGGGAACAGACACTGCGCACAGTCCCAAATCCACTACACAATGCCGGTTCAATCACGGGCTCCTGCAACCGAACCTTGGAATTAACAAAAGAGGAGTGTAAAATGTGCACAAGAGGAAAACAAACCAATACCTCCCACGCAAGAAATGGGAAACCCTGCAACAATTCACAGTTAATACTAGCAGTCTGGGAATATTTTGTAGTATCCATGGCATTTTGGGTACATCATCACAACAACCCTTTCAACCATGCTGCGAGAAAGGCTTGTGATCTTTGGAACTGGGCAACTTCTGAGCCACTCTGCAGGGGTGTCACCCAATAGGCACTGAACTTCATGCACAGAAGGAGTTTTGGAAGCCCCCCTCCCCCCCAAAAAATCACACTGTGAATTAACATTTCACACAGTGCCTTCTGCGTAGGAAGATACAGCCGTACCCAGAATGTTCAGGCTGATTTTGGTGGTGATGTTGAACCTCTGCTCATCGGTAAAGTGCTCCAGCAGGAACTTGTAAATCTCCATCCTTTTCTCTTTGTTAGCTTCGCCCTTCAGGGAAAAGAGTTTCTTCTCTCTGTAGTAGGTGAATGAAATTCATTGATAGCTAAGAAACACAAGTGCGTGTAAGCCACCTATCTATTCAACATTCAAAACACAGACATTAGATCTGGCATATCACTGAAAAGGGAGGGTAGGAAACAGGATTCGGCCTGTCGCCCCGAGGTCAATCAGCTATCATTAAAATGGGAAACGGGTTGATGACAAAAAAAAAAGCGAATCCTGCATTCACAGTACATTCTCCTTTCCCTCCTTCCTGAGGTCTCCTCTCTCCAGCATCATCTATGCAAGTCAGGGATGGGTGAAACTAACTGCCCGACAGATGTGGATGGCCTGGAGCTCCAATCATCCCTGACCATTAGCCATGCTGGCTGGGCCTGATGGGAGGTGGGAGCCCAACATCACCTGGAGGACCAGTGCCACATCCCTAACTCTGGAGTCTCCTCTCCCTCTCGCAGGATTCCACAGAGCTCCCACCACCTCACATTCCATTATGTCAGGGCAACAGGCAGGGGGCTAGCAAAATGTCAGTCCTTAGGAGAGGCAGAGCCCATGTTTGATCAGGAAGGGCTTGGGCATTATGAGAATCAGAGGTAAAGCAATGTCTCCCTGCAAACAAGCAAGGGCTAGGTTCATCCAAGCTTTGACCTCACTGCGTTGTTGGCGGCCCTGACGTACAGAGCTTGACTTTGCCCCACAGAAGCAAGCAGCAGCCCGCCTGGGAGAGGGCAGGCCCAAGGATGCATTAGGACAAAACTGCAACAGGGGTCACTTTGGCACCTCAGGATCCTGCTCATTGAAGATCAACCCCACAGCCAAAGTGCATCACCTCAGTTTAGGGTCTGCTTCCTCAGTCAGACTACAGTGCGGCAAAACTTTAGAAACTGGCATTTACTTATGTATAAAAAGATGGACTAGCTATTCACTCTGAGCCAGTTTCACCAGAACATTCTATGGGGATGTTTGTCAGTAGTATAGCATTGTAAAATGCTACTATGTGGGGTGACGAGAGGGGATTGTATCACTCCAGTCCTTAAAACACTACACTGGCTGCCAGTAATACTGGGCCCAAACACTTCCCAGCCTCAGTGTCTCATCAAATAGCAGCAGGCGTCCTGCTCATTGCCCCATCAGTAGAGGCGGCTTGCAAAGCCTTGGTGGTGCTGCTCTATTTATGGAATTCTCTCACAGATGAAATCTGGCAGTCCTGCATGCTAGCAGCGCTCAGGCACAAGTTGGAATTGACTCTGCCCAGCTGCTGTCCTGTGCTCAAACTCTGGGTGAACATGGCTGTTGAACTGCGGTTCTAAGGACTGAATTACTTTGTTGTTAGTATCCCCATGTCCTGTTGGCGAAAGGGTGGGATATAAAAGTGATGACAAGTGACGCTTTGACCGCAGGAGGATCCTGCTCACCACTACATGCAACCCCCTCCCTCCCACCCCCATTCATGTTAATGAAAATAGCCACCACTCCACGGACCGCTCACTCTGGGGGAACCGGTTGTACTTCTCATGCCTCTCATAGCTGTTGAAGTGGAAGATGCACTCAATGAAGTGCTGGGAGAACATCAGCGGGCTCCTCTTCAGCAGGAGGTGCGCCAAGCAGAATTTAGCTAAGCTGCAGGGAGGAGAAAGGGAAAGCACGTCAGAAGGCCACCTCAGTGGCTTTGGTTTGCAGGCAGCGACTCGCTTTTTAAAACTACCTGGGAGCCGTATTCTGAGCTAAGCATGGGAAGGAGGGGCCAGTTACATTGGCTCTGCCCTTCGGCTCATTGCCACGTGACCAGAGAAAGGCAAAGGGCTCCTTAGCCCCTTTTCTTCCCAGGGTGGAGAGAAACAGACGCTTTGGGCAATGTGAAGTACTCTTCCCTTCTGAACCTCAGTTGCTGGGTTGCCACTTTGTGTGTGTGATTCATGTGCAAGAGAGTATTAAAGAGAGAAGAAGAGGGAAGAAAGACTATGCCAGAGCCAGAATGAGCCCCTGGGCCACCACTTGCCAACTCAAGGTTGATCAGCAACAGGAAAAAAGTATTAATTGTTGTATCAGCAAAGCAACAGAATGGGCTGCCAAGGGAAGAGCCCAAACTATGATTGGAAATACAGTTTACACAGCCCTGATTAACAGGCATTTAACACTTTTTCTTGCGACACAATCGCAAGATATGGACCAAAAGTACCTAAATCACATAAGGCAACGCCAGATTTGTGCGGAGGTCACATTCCAGGTTATTGTGCGCTTGCATGAAGTCGTGTGTGGTTGAAACACCCCGTTCTGCCTCCCCTTTTTAGTGATGTATTTTATGACGTTTCTGGGTCACTTCCGGGTTTGTGCTATGTGCACCAAGCATGAATGTGCACATATCTGTCGCGCCGAAATTGGAGGTTGCCTGTCCTGTACTTTTTTTTCTGTAGACTGGTGACATTTTGCAACGGACCAGCTGAGCGGCACAGAAGCCAAGAGAAAAGGGCCTCTCTCAAAATGCAGCCTGGGGTGGGGGAAACTGTGTGGTTCTTCTGATGGTGAGCTTTAATTCCCATCCGCCCCAGCCAATGATGAGTGTGTTGAAGGGAACTACAGTCCCAAAGCTCTACATGGCCACGGGTTCCCCTCCTTTGCTGAAGCCCACCTCAAATCAAGAGTGGTGCTTAAACGTCACAATGTTTAAGAAACACGGGGTCTATTGTTACACCGCTCCCTTATCCAAGACTCCTTTGAAAAGCTTTCAGGGCCCATCCTGCAATTTTGCTTCTAATTATAATTCAACATAATTAAAGAGAGAAATAACTCAGTTGAACAGTAAACACCGACAGTAATTACAGTGTTTGTGATAATTAACCAGCAGTCACTCGTGCTAGCAAGATCTTATTAAGGAGATCTGGTATTCCCGGCCTGAGACACAGCTTGGAATCCACAACGACTAGGGAGCGTTTTTTAATAAAATTACTCGCTCCCTACGTGTGGGCATTTATTGAGAATACCCCATTAATAGCCGGGCAGCTTTTAAATGAAACGTTGATGCGCTCCACAGGAAAAGGCAGCTCACTGCTACGCTCTCAACACTGTAACAGGCTGCTGTGGATGAGCGGATGGGGGGAGACAGGGAAAGCTCTGCATTGAAGAATGACTGAAGTACAGATAAGTAAAATTAAACTCACACAGAGTCAAAATGAATGCATAATTAAGCTCACGGAATATATTGCCACAAGGCGGGGGCGATGGTGATTAACATGGGTGGCTTTTAAAAAGCATCAAGATCATTTTTTAGAGGGCCTGTCTGTCAACAGCTATTAGCCACTGCCACTAAATGCAACCCTCAGAACCAGAATACCAGGAATGGGCCCCAGGAGAGCATCTGTTTCACACACAGAAGGCCCCAGGTTCAATCTCCAATGGCATTTCGAGGCAAAACTGGGAGAGACTCCTGGCCTGAAACTGCAGAGAGCTGCTGCCAGACAATATAGACCAGGGCTTCTCAAACTTGAGTCTCCAGCTGTTTTTGGACTACAATTCCCATTAACCCTGACTGCTGGTCCTGCTGGCTAGGAATGATGAGAGTTGTAGTCCAAAAATGGCTAGAGGCTCAGGTTTGGGAAACCCTGATATAGACAATACAGTGGTACCTTGGGTTAAGTACTTAATTCATTCCAGAGGTCCGTACTTAACCTGAAACTGTTCTTAACCTGAAGCACCACTTTAGCTAATGGGGCCTCCTGCTGCCATCGCGCCACTGAGCCTGATTTCTGTTCTTATCCTGAAGCAAAGTTCTTAACCTGAAGCACTATTTCTGGGTTAGCAGAGTCTGTAACCTGAAGCGTACGTAACCTGAAGCATATGTAACCTGAGGTACCACTGTACTGAGCTTAATGAACTAATGGTCTGACTTGGTATATGGCAACTTTCTGTGTTCCTTTTCAAGTAGAGGATGCTGGGGACAAACTATAAGAGAAAGTGCTTGTCTTAATCCAGAAGTACCTGGCTATCTGCTGTGTGTGTGTGTGTTGTTATTTTTTAAATAGAATGCTCAAGCTCATGGGCAAGGAGTCTTACAGATACACTAGTAAAAACAGTAAAGGGTGGGGGGTAGGATATTGAGGTAGACTTTAAACCAATTTCTTCAAATAAATCCTGCAGATTTAACCCCCAAATAAGCAGGCTATCTAAATGCAGAATATCTGCAAGGGTCTAAATGATGACAGGGATTTCAGACTCAAAAGAAGATGCAATATGGATCAGCAGCAGCTCATACCGATATGCCCAAATTGCATCTTATGCTACAATTAATGCCTGGCATAAGGCACACAGTGAGCTTAGGAAACGTCACATTCTGATTTGGGATCATACAGAGAGGTCTAGAACATTTACCTTATCTGGTTGAAGGCATTTTTAATGGCCAAGCTCAAACGCTTCCATTTAAAAAATAAAAAAAATAAGAATAAAGAAAAAGATATTATTTTTGAATCTGCGGAAATAAGGATGCAAGCTAGTTTGGACAGTACCTTTTGAAAAAACAGGTACTTTTACCATGTAGTAAGTTTTAGAAAGCCACAGAATTAGACTACACAAAGAGTTCTGTGACTTCCGAAGCTTGCTATTCTGTCAATGACAGACCTGATAAGACATAACCTGGAAACATTTGGGATACTGATTGTCTTTTTGGGTGCACACGAAGAGAGCCACCATGTGGTGTGAGCCACTGTGATGGAAGTGGATAGTGTTGGTCTCAGGAAAGATAGGTTATTTGGTCACACTGTACACCTAATTGTGCAGCAGGCCTTTTTCAGTCTAGGTGGTCTTGGGCAAAATCTGTACCTGTCAGCCTAACCCCAGGGTCAAGATGGGTTAACCCAGGGAATAGGGAACCTGTGACCCTCTAGATCAGACATGGCCAAACTTGGCCCTCCAGCTGTTTTGGGACTACAATTCCCATCATCCCTGACCACTGGTCTTGTTAGCTAGGGATGATGCGAGTTGTAGTCCCAAAATAGCTGGAGGGCCAAGTTTGGCCATGCCTGCTCTAGATGCTTTTGGTACTCCCAGCTGTCCTAGCTATCATCGTCAGTGGTCAAGGATGCTGGGAGTTGGAGTCTTACAGATCCCCCATCCCTAAGTTAATTTCACCCAGAGCTTCCAGGTGAAAGAGACACAACATTTAATTGTCCAGATCAAGTAGATTTAATATTTTTAATCAGGTGATAAAAAGGTCTCTTAACAGATCAGACAGCAGATCTTTTAAATCATTTAAGGACAAATACTGATTTTAAAAAAAGAGTGGAAAACACAATCTCAGAAGAGGCACCATTTCTTTGTGTCTTCTGAGATGATGAGTGTGTAAGATGATGCATGTATTTGTGTGTGTGGCCTAAAAAACAAAGAAAGGATTCTTCTGGCTTCTGGACTAGTGTTTTATCTGCAGTGCAAGGTAATTAATGGATTACAATTAATTGACTCAATTTCTTTAATCAGGTGACCAATGAGTACTGTCCGTTTTTACCCTCGAAACAGAAAGTGGACACACACAGAGACATAAACGGCTGTGCAGAAAGCACATTAAAGATGATACAAGACCGCCACCAGCTGGAGAGACAGGAAAAATGTGACACCAACTGCAGGTGCTGTATGAAAGCCAAAGGGCAACAAGGTTGTCCCTGTTAGACCCGTATTTTCGGACAACTTCTTAAAAGCCTGGGAATGAGTTTCAGAATTAATCTTAAGAAAGCATATATGTGGGAAATGTCAAATTGCCACTGACAATCCCAAAAGATTTTCCAATCCCAAACCCACAGTAAAGATTTTAAAACATTAAGCAGACTTATAAACACTTTTTTATGAAAATAAGAGACACACACACTCTCACCCGCCTACTCACAGCTCCCCATTTCCCAGCTGATGTGAATGGGCCTGGTCCATCCCTGCTCATCAACTGACTGGAGAGGGGGCAATTTGCATTGCATCGGGATGAAGTTTAAATCTCTCCACCCACCCAATGGCTGTGCCTACTCAACATATTTTTCTTTTGCCAATGCAGCCAAAAATTAGGTTGATAAGGCCTTTTTACTTGCTCCTTTTGGTGGAGAGGAGGGAAAGAACACCTGAATGGGTGTTATCCACACCCGCTTTGTAATGATTAACAAAGACATCATGAAAAGATAAAACGATGGGAAGGGTAAAATAGTTTCTCCCCAAGTCTGTGCTTGCTGAGCGGAACTGTAGATGCCAGAGCTTTTATTTAAAAAATGTTTTCTACTTTTCAGAGTTGTTCTTATAAATAACCAAGTGGGAACAAATTCCAAGATTTCCCCCATCATTCAGACATAAGCAAAATGTGGAAGCAGAACCAGGTTTCATCCCTTTTATGACTCCGGGGCGGGGGAAGAAATGATGGTGTTACCTTGCAATCTCCTGATATGGGTCCACCAAAACACTGACAAATCTGAAGAAGAGGGATCCTTTCCATTTCACAAATTCTTCCTATGCAACAACAAAAGTTGGGAGGGAGAGAGGATGAGCGTGCTTCAGAGGCTACTAGGCTTTCCACAGAATCCACAGCATGCATACAAGTCTGCTAACATCCACCGCAAATCCTTGATGTGCAAGTTTAATGAACTCTATGACCCATAATTACGTAAAACGAGAAATGGGTGTATATCTTCGCCTATTCTCTCGTTCTTAGTCTGATGCCCAAATTATTCTAGTTTTGGTTGCCAAGGGATGAGGTGCATAGAGGAGCAAAGCCCTGCTCCCATCTACTGGAAATCATATCCCTGCCAGATACCCTCCCCATTTTATCTTCCCAGGGACCATGTGAGATTAAGATGAGAGAGGAGACAGTGACTGTCTGAAGGCCATCTTTTGAGCTTCTGAGGTAGTGGTGGTGGGGAACTGAACTGACATCTGTTCAACCCATCTGCTACACCAAACTGGCTCTCCTTCACCATCTTAAGGGCTGCAAACGTAGGGCTTCCTGTTGTGACATGCCACCCTTGACATCAGAGCCACAGTGCAGCACAGCAAAGAAGACCCCAGGACCAACCTGTGCTTGACTCACCTGCAAGAGGTTGGTAAGGAGAATGAGCGTCTGCTTCCGGATCAAAGGTTCCGGGTCCTTCAAGCATATGGCAACATCGGGGATGTACCTGTCTACCTTGTTGGTGTAGCGGATACAGAGGTCACAAATCACGATGACGACATTATTGCGGACAGCCACGTCCTTGGACAGCTCTAGTTCTCGAACCAAGGCAGGAATGCATTTGTTTGCCAGGTCCTCATGCTGGAGGCAAAGCTTACCTATCAAAGAGCAAGAAACAGGGAGGAAGGAGGAGGATTAGGCTTGAGCCACTGGACCGATCTCTTCTGCCTGTGCGGCAGGTCCAAACAAAGTGACGCGGAAGCAATCAGAAAGAGAAATAATCCTCTGTAAGAACAAACAGGGGAAGGGTGGCTCAAGGGCCGCAGGGAGACCCTCGTGTGCAACCTGCAGTCCCACTAGACCAACACACTGCCATCGTTAAAGACAGTCAACTGGATCAAGACTTAACCATTTCTAGTGTAAACTCAGAAATCAATGGGATTCAGATTAGCCATTATTCATTTAAAACCCATTTGATTTTAGTGGTTCTACCCAGAGTATGACTAAGTCTCAATGCCTACCATTTCCAACATCCAAACTCAGCTGCTTAAGTTTCTCTGGGTAGAAGGAGTCTGTCTATAGCAGGGGATATTTTAAACCTCAGTCGTGTGGCAGAGGTGGGGGGCAAATGCAGCTCCCTAAGCCTCTCCCCAGCTTTGCTTTGCACTCTCCTTGAGTGTGTTTGCCTAGCTGAAATGTGTTTTTGAACTCTGATCATGCCCCTTGCTTGTCTGCATGGAGGATTGGCTGGGGCACACACCTACTGCACATAGGAGAAAAACCTATCAACTTTCCCCTCTGGCCCCATCCACACTGGCATGGAGCTCTCAGAAGGTTATGCAGCTCTGGAGCTGAAAAAGGCTCACTGGCCCTGATATATCACCAAGGTTTTACTGGAGAAGGATGAGGAGAACAAGAAGAGGTGGCACATGGTAAGGAGAACAAGAAGAGGTGGCACAAGGTAAGGCAAGGGAGAGCTCTTACCTAGCGTAATGAATGCGTGAGCTCTGACAACAGACGGAAACACAGAGCCTCTGAACTGGGACAATGGTTGAGATGGTGGAAGGTCCTCGCTACTGCCAGAGCTGGACGCTAGGGAAAGAACCACGCCAAAGTTAGAATGGGGCATCCAAAACTGGGCAGCTACCCTCTAAAAGGGCACATCGAAAGAAGAGGAAGGCCTTACCTTCGCCCAGTGTGTCAGAACTAGCCAGGATGGACTGTACCAGTAAAAAAATGTGTTTTTCCACTTTGGCGGGACACAGCTGTGCAGCCTCACCCAAGATAAAGAGATGTCTAACCTACCAAAAGGAGAACAATGAGAGTTAACATACTGTACAGAACAACTCTAGTGAACTGTTTAAGCTGTAGGTTGGTGCTGAACAAAGGAAGATGTTAGAAACACAACATTTAAGAACCAACAGATACCACCAGCCCTTTGAGGATGAAGAAGAGGGTGAGGGAGGCAGGTACAGGGAAACACCAGGGCCTGCTCTAGTTGGTCGGCTCCTTTCTCCCCGCTCCCAATTTTGCATGTTAGAACATTTGCCTTAGTACTTTAAAACTGTAAACCACCTTGGGTGCTTGGGAAGAAAGATCGCATATAAATGCAGCTAATAAATAATAATATTCTGGTCTCACTTACCAAGGCATCTTCTTGTAGCTGCTCTGCTCTGTGCTCTTGGAGGACTATACTAGAGATGAAATGATCACACGTGGCTACAAGACCCCCAAATAAGTTGTTCAGCATATCCTGTTCAAACATGGAGACACCTTGATTTAATTCTTTACTAAGGAAACACTGTTGCTTCTCTCCCTCCCCCCTTCTCTCCCTCCCAACATGTAAGTTTCTCAGACCACCACGCTGAGAAAATCCCCTGATCACTCTTAAAAAGTCAGCAGTTTTTCCTTTGATGAGAAGCCTCTTCCAGAAGAGAACAATGCGGGTTTATTTTGGACACCCAGCTGCAGGCTAAATTGTCTTAACGGACCGTTCTACTTTCCACAGTGGCCGAAGAATCTTTAAGCGGTTTTTGAATTTTCTGGCATCAATGAGACCTTTCCGCATCAACTCCTCTGCCAAGAACACCCCCCCCCCCCCGCTTCCAGCAGTTATTGGGGAACGTCTTGAGTGATTCAAAGGGCTCTGAGAGGTATTTTAGGGTATACAATTTATTTATTTTTTTGTAATGCTGGGTGCTGGCCAGACCTCATCACTGCTCCTTGGTAAGCAAGAGAACACCCAACACTCCTCTGCAGTGACAGGAAACTGCTTTATATCAGGACTCACCCAGCAAGAATAAACTGAGATAGGAACAAGGTCTTTGCCCACCCACACAGCTCCTCTCTTCATGGCATAGGAGCCAACTCCTAGGGGCTTCGACCCTCACAATAAAATATTTGAGCCCTCCCCCCGTTGATGGTCATTCCCATTCAAATGGTGTGTGTGTGCGTGTGTGTGCGCACGCATAGCATCATGTGATCAATTATGTGTGGTGGGGCTTACCTGGGCCCCCACAACATTTTATTGAAGTTAGCACCCTTGTATAAGCAATCAAATGTGGAAGCCTTTCATTATGCTCTGGTTATCTCCTGCTTGGATGACTGCAATGGAGTCTATGCACACTATGTGGGGCTACCTTTGAAGGTGACTCGGAAACTACAACTAACCCAGAATACAGCAGCTAGACTGGTGACTGGGTGCCACTGGAAGCATATAACACTGGTCCTAAAGGATCTCCATTGGTTCCCAGTACATTTCCGAGATGTTGATGCGGTCCTGTATACGGGAAGAGAAGTCTCCACCCCCATCTTACAGCCGGATACTGAGGTCCAGCTCTGAGGGCCTTCTGGCAGTTCCTTCATTGTGAAAAGTGAAGTTACAGGGAACCAAGCAGGGGGCCATCCTGATAGTGACACCCACCCTGTGTAACGCCCTCGCATCAGATGCCAAGAAGGTAAGAAACTATCAGACTTTTAGAAGACCTCTGAAGGCAGCCATGTATTGGGAAGTTTGCAATGCTTGATGTTTTTATATTTTGCTGGAAGCCACCCAGAGTAACTGGGGCAACCAAGTCATATGGAAGGCATATAAGAAATAAATAAATAAAATAAATAAATAAATATTGGACACAATCTTCCCTTTCTTCCAAACCAGGAAAAGATGGCTAGCAGTCTCAAAACTGGACTATTAAAATCAACTTCTATGCGCCCATCGACCCAGCCCAATCTTGAGTGGCAGCATCTCTGCAGGGTCTCGGGCAGGTGGCCCCACAGCACCTGCTAGCAAATCTTTTTAACTTGGCAGTGCCAGGAATTGAAGTAAAGCTGACTTGTCCTGGCAGCTGCTAATATCAAAAAGGGCAACTTGTGGTGTCGAGAAAGCAGTCCTTCAGGGAAGCTGATTGGCTACAACTGATTGCACTGCTGAGAAATCCCAAACAAGTTTCAGAGGAATCCCTCCGCTCAATAGGACTCACCACTGCCTCTCTCGTGTGTTACTAAGCATGGGGAAGAAAGCATAGCTCAAGGACAGTTTCAAGAAGGGTAACCAGTGGGATGTTCAGTGCTTAGAAGGCAGATTTCTGAGCCTCACCTGGGTCTCCTTTGGGGCATCTGAGGCGGCAGTGCAGAGCTTCTGCAGAGTCTCTATGGCTGGGCTAATCGCCTCCAGAGGACACTGGGAGTCCTGCAGCCAACATTTGATATCATCTGTGGGGGGAAAGAAGAACATCAAGCAGCTTAACATGAGCTGGTGAGAGAGGCAGACAGACCAGACGGTTAGTTCAGGTGACAGGTAGAGAGCTCTAGGACAACACGAAAACACTCAGAAGATGGGTAAAATTGGCTTTTCAAATGGACACTCACCCATCAGTCTGCTTTGGATGCTGCTGGGCAGGTGCTTTGCAGTGTTCCCAATCACACATAGGATGTGCACCACAGTCTGCCAGCAAGCACTAGGCTCCCTGAAAGAACCAGAATGTTCAAGTTGCAAACAGCCCTGATGGAGTAAGACAAAAATCCTTCTCCTCTGAATGACACACAGGGCTGCCGCCCACCTGGGCCAAGTCACACTTGCCTGCTGATACTGTCCCAGGCTTTAATTATCTTGGTGTAATCTAGCTTGGGTGAAGAGCCGGAGACCTTTGCCAGCAGCATCCAAGCGGGAGCAGCACGCTCGGTTTCGGTATGGGAGACGACGCTGCTAACAAACACGGAGGAGAATTTCCCCTGCTTCGACCATATGTGGAAAGCTCTGGTCAAGTAGCGGCTGAAAGACAGGACAGAAACAAAGGGTGCTTAGTGGTAGCAAAAAAATGCCCATCTTCCGATGGACTGCCTTAAACTGGGCTGTCGCATGTCATCCTCACAGCCACCTTGTGAGGTAGACTAGGTTGAGAAATGCTGGCTAGCTTTACAGATAGCAAGAATTGGAGCCCATGTTCCTCCAAATTCCATCTGCTATACCACAATAGTCTGGAGGCAGTCCTAAGTCATAGTTCACTCACTGCAAGAAGTGAGGTTACAGGGACCAGGCAGAGGGTCTTTTCGGTAGTGGCGCCCGCCCTGTGGAATGCCCTCCCATCAGATGTCAAGGAAATAAACAACTATCTGACTGAAGACATCTGAAGGCAGCCCTGTATTGGGATTTTTTAAATGACTGATGTTTTACAATTTTTTATACATGCTGTATAATACCCAGATGGGTGGGGCATATATATAACAACAACAACATTATTCACAAGCCTCATGCGTTCTCTGCTCTCCTTCTCCGACACAGCCACCCGACTTGCTTGGAACATTTCACTAACCACAGCTTGGTGTTATGCCTGGATGGCAACAGTGGTTAAGCCAACCTCAAACTTTGGTTTACAAAGGTGGCCTGTTTAAACCAGGTAACACAAAACTGTGGTTAACTGAAAATAGAAGCAAAGTTTCTATGCTCCTCATTGCTGTACCGGAGGAAGGGGGCGAGACATCATGTGAGCACCCAAGACACATTCCCATAATAACAAGTCATCATTTATCATTATGTCTGAACACAGTCATTCTGCTCGCCTGGTACTACCATGGCAGCAATAACTTGCATGTGTTTTAGATTCCTGGAAACCTTTACCAAAGCAGATGGAAAATTAAGAATATTCAAAAACATTAAATTCAGAACAGCAAACCTGCAGGCAGCTTTCTATCCCACCCCACCTCAAATATGAAACATATTTGTGACTAAGGGCAGGTTGGACCTGCATCATTTCTGGCCACCAAATATCTTACTTCTCTGTGCGAAATGCTCCCCCGTTGTGGCCCAAATGAATTTTAAAAATTAGTAATTGACTTACGTTTCCCCTAGTTCTAAAGAGGGAAAGGGGAAGAGAGGTATAGAGGTGCTTTTGAAAATGCAGCAAGCAATATAGAAATGCCAATTATACCACGCAAGGCCCAAAATTGGGACTCGTGACAGTATCACAAATTCCACAGCGGCACGACCCATGAGCGAGTGTTCTATTTCAGTAACTGTTACACGCTATTGACTAATAAAACATACGCTGCTTTTAATCAGCACGCGTATTCTTGCCATTCGAAAAGCATCTCCTCATCCATTTTGAGGTCTCTTACAAAAGATGGAATCAAAGCTTAGTCAGACAAGCAGCATATTGCACTCCAGAATGAAGACAAGTGCCTCTTTCTTAATGAATGATAGTTGCCTTTCTCATTTGCATGCTTCCGATTAGCATTCCACAATCTCTGCACTCAAAAGGGCTACATTAAGCAATAGGCAACTAGCGGCCCAGAGGTTCCCTATACAAACACCACCACAGACCCAGATCCCAAGAGCCTCCCACTTATCAGGGTTCCACAAATTTTGACTGGCCTTGGCAGCCAACTAGAAATGACCCTTTCTCAGATGGAAGCAGCTTGTTCATCTCTTCTGCTTCTCAGTGTGAGTTCAGGAAGCTTGGAGTTTTGGACTATGGGAAAATGATTCCTGCAGCCACACAAGCTCCAGATCTTTGGTCCCCCCCCTCCAGAGGTAGAGATGGCCACCAACCTAGATGACCTTCAAAGAAGACAAGACAAATTGATTCATGATAATACTTTTGATGGCTACTAATCATGATGGCTATATATGTTCACTGTCAGAGAAACTATGCTTCTGAATACCAGTTTATGGAAAGCGCAGGAGGGGAAAATGCTCTTGTGATCGGGTTGTGGTTGTGGGTTTCCTACAGAAATCTAGCTGGCAGCTGTGAGAACAGGATGCTGGACTAGAGTGATCACTGGCCTGATCTAGCAAGCTCTTCTCATGTTCTTAAGGGGACACATATCCGTTATCTTCCAATACCTGTACATCTGCCATGCTTGTTCTCTGTTGCTCTTCAGGACAGGACTGTAGCTAACTGGTGGAACTTGCAAGGAAGCAACTCTTGGCTTAACATTAGAAGAAAATTCCTAACAATAAGACCAGGTGAGCAGCCGTGGCTCAGCTGCAGAGCATCTGATCAAAGGCAAAGCAGTTATATTCATATAGTGCCAAAAGTTAAAAATGCATGACAACATAAGCGTAAGATTATAGGTGACGCTCCACACAGGGAAAGCTCTGCATGTGCTCAGGTGCTACGGACTATACCTTAGTTCTTGACTCTCTTTTGTGAAGTGCATAAGGAGGTCCCAGGCCAACACTTGGCCTCTGTCCTCACGGGAGAACTTATTGCAGTGCTTGATAGGCTGCAGCAAGAGCCGGTCCAGGAACTCCAAGGCTTTCCCCTTCACCGAGTCCTCACAGTCCATGACAACGGGAACGACACCCGTCAGCCAGGCCTTCTGTATCAGAACATTGTCTGGCTGAGACTGAAAGGAGACCGATAGAGATCAACTGATCACATTAACAGATAGGTAGCCGTGTTGGTCTGCCATAGTCAAAATAAAAAAATTCCTTCCAGTAGCACCTTAAAGTTTACTTAGTTAAACTTTAAAGTTAAACTTTACTTAGTTGGTCTTTAAGGTGCTACTGGAAGGAATTTTTTTTATTTTGATCACATTAAGACAGACATTTCAGATAATGAGGCATCAGAAGGAGGCAAATGATCACAACGCTCTTCAGCTGATCACAGGTTGCCTGAAATGGTACAAGGATGAGCAGCATTGAATTTTTACCTAAACATGGGCTGTCCTGCCATTAGAGCAAAATAAAATGCGATAGGGCAGCTTGAAAGCTTTCCGTTTGGTTCCTTCCTCTTTGATATAAGGATATACAGACCCAAAATATGCTTTAAACCAGGAACTGGACTGACATTTAACGTATCTACTGTTTAAAAATCCATAAGCGCTAAGCACTTTGCATAGAATATAAAATATTCATTAAAAATTTTGACTAAACCAAATGTTAAAAGGAAGCTAACATTAAAATATAAGCAAACTCATACGTAAATACATACATAATAAAATTCAAACACATATTAAACTTGTTTTGTTTAAGCAAGTCTACCCAAACACACAAGTCTTTAGTGGGTGTTGAAAACAATACAGTGAAGGCATCTACCTAATAGCAATGGACAAGGGGGTCCAGAGAATAGGAGCTGCCGCAGTGAAGGATCTCTTCTTTGAAAGAACTTGTGTGGTCTATTCTGTTTTTACACTAGACCTCCAAGGTCCACCCATCAACGTTTGGTGTAAAATAGTGGCTGGGGGGTGATAGTGATGGCCATGCACAGAATCAATAAACAAAGTATCACCAAAGTCTCCAAACTTTGCTTCAGGATGAGAACAGAAATCGCTTGGCAGCGGCACAGCGGCCCCATTAGCTAAAGTGGTACCTCATATTAAGAACAGTTTCAGCTTAAGAACGGACCTCCAGAACGAATTAAGGTCTTAACCCAAGGTACCACTGTACTCATCTTTCATTAGTGGAGAATTAGTATTGCTCGGGTGCTGCATTCTGAAGTTGTTGTGATAGGCTTTTTGTTTTTTTTTGTAGTTCTCATACACAGCCTCATCCAAGAACAAAGCCAGCCAACTTCTCTCACCAGTAACAGGTCTGTGATACACTGCAGGGCTTGCTTCCTCACAGAGACGGCAGCATCACGACATCGATCCTGGAGCGTGCCCAAGTCTTCCAAGGTGCAGGAAATCACATGGTGCTTCAAGATGCTCATCAACACCTAGGGATCGGACAAATACACATCTGTCAGAGATGGGGGAACCTCAGGCCTGGAGGCCAAATGTGGCCCTCCAGATCTCTCTATCCAGCCACTGGGTCTCTTCCCAGGCCAAACCTCGCACCAGCCTTGCTTTGCAACCTCATTGAGCATCTTTGCCTGGTTGGAATGTATCTCTGAACTGTGAGAATGCTTCTTACTTGCCTGGAGGATAGAGAGGGGTATGTGAATTTGAGTAGAAACTAGCTCACTATACAAAAGAGAATCCTAGCATTTGTTGCCCCGCCTATTTCCACCTTTGGCCCCACCCACTGCTGCCAAAAGTTTGTCAGGAAGGGAAAAGCCCCGGCCCCAGTCCTTGCCTTAAGTGACAGACACACACTGAGGGATGTCAGGATCATCCCAGAGCTTTGATCTGGAAATTTGGGACAGGCTGTCTTGCCAGATTTGAGACCCAGATTCCAAAGCTATCATGCTAGCAGTCTTTGGTCCCCGGATGGTGGCCACCCTCGGGGGAGTCTGGAACAAGCCAATTATCCCAGCTACAGAAACCTACAATATTCAGCACAACTGACGTCTGTGCAGTTCCGCATTCAAATGTGTGCCAATTCATTACCTTCCCACACAGATTCATTATGCCACTATAAATATTCTAAACATGAGGGTTTAAATGTTAAAAAGTGATTTATGCAAGCTTACATATTTCATTACATAGTAATAAATCTCTCAGCAGGAGATCAAGTATTTGGCCAAGTTAAGGTCACATTTCTCAAGTCATTCATCATTCGCTGTCGCTGTCAGGGACGGGAATCTTCTCTCAGCCATTATCAATACCAATCTAAGATAATTTGATTTATTTAGAAGTATAGCCCTCCCTCTCACAGTGACTTTGGTGCGGGTTATGTATGCTTCCAATTCCAAATTAAGGAAGGATGAAGATGGTGGCCGAATGGAGAGAAGGACCAGAACTAAGTGGTAGAGCATCTGATCTCATGGAGAAGGTCCCAAGTTCAGTCCCCAGCATTGACAGATTTTGGGTTTCTTTTGTTGTTTTTTAAGGGTCAGATGACAGGTGATGGGAATGGCATCTGCCCCGAACTCTGGAGAGCTGTTGCCGGTGAGAGGAGACATCTCTGGTCTGGTATAAAATAGCTCACTATGCCTCTAGCTTAAAAAAATAATGCACACAGATGCAGTGGGAGGTAAAATCCCTGGTACCTCCAGTTAAGAGCGATCAGAGCGCATAGCTAAAAATGACCCTGGAGAACCTTCTACCTGTCAGGGTTGAATGCACTGTGCTAAGTGAGCCAACTCTTGAAACCACCAGAAATACCTTGATCTCAGTTATGGAGACAAGTGAGACCTGCAATATTACATTAGTGTAGAGCGTTCCTGCTCGGTTCCAATTAGCTATGCCTTCATCCACGATACTCCATTCCCCACCCCTGAGTGTTTCCCAGCTCTAACAATCTGCATTCTGTGGCTGCTAAAGATTGAAGGCTGTGTGGGTTGTTGTTGTTTTAAGGGAGGGAGATTACCTCTCTGAAGGGGGAAGTGTAATTTAAAACATTTTAAAATTTAGTATTTCTGCAAAAACCACAAACACCCCAGTACCTCTCCACTTGTTTCTTAGCGGCCTCATTTTGGTTACAATCCTTTTGGCACTCGCTGACTGAGCTTGCTATTAGAGGGAGCTATTATAGTGAGACTGTCGCTTCTGGGTACTGTGCAATTTTCCATGTGTTCCTTTATGATTCATTGCAAAACTGGCTACTTTTAAAGAATACAGCAATGTCTGTTGGTACTGGGAGCACAAAAAGAAGACAGGAACATACCTGGAGGGCGGATTTCCTAACGCTTGGATTGTCATCTGCAGCTCTTAGCCTCAGCATGACCATGATCTCTTTTCCTGTTGCAATGGGGTGGGAGAGAAGAGAATGAAGCTCTTAACTTTTTGATGTATTTTAAATTGCGTACACAGTATGCTTTTTAAATTGTAAGTCGCTTTGAAACTGTAAGTGAATAATAAACAAAGCAAATAACAACAAATATGGTGGTGGTGGTGAAGAGGTTACGGAAATATCGTATGCTCAGCAGAACATTGCACGGATTTAGCATTCTTATAGAGCGCTTCCAGTACTCTAGAGGGCTTTACGTACATTCTCTCAGTAATCCCACAACAGTTGCAAAGGTGTTATCCAATGAGAATTGGAAGGGGGTCGAATTGACACCACACAGAAACTCCTGTTTCTCAGGGTGGGCCCCCACCTGTGGATAGGCTGGGTCGGAAAATGAGCAAAAGGCTTGCTCATGACAGTGCCACCCTACAGGGCGAGATGTGTAAGAAAACTGGTTAAAATACTCCCTCCCCCCCCAAAAAAAACCCCAACAACAACCAATTGCAGGGCTCTGTGTGCAACTGCTTCCTGGATCAAGTAGCGGGGCTTTCCCAAGAAGCAGCTTCACAAAGGTAGAAAATATGAGTCAAAGACATTTACACCAGTTGCTGGGACCCACAAGTGGGTGGAATGCTGTTGCACTCAGGGAGTAACAGTGGGAAAGGGCTATTGCCTTCTGTCCGTGTGAATTGGGGCTCCTAGAGGATTTCAATGCAGAGTCTTTGGAAAAACAAGCTGGTAGATTAAGATGGGCCTTTATTCTGACCCAGCGGGATGTCTCTTATGTTCTTTGCCATACTGCTATGCACATCACACAAGCACATGAACCATTCTATGCAGGTGGGCCTGTCTCCTCTCTCTCAGCTATCTTACTTTATTCTTCTCTTCTGAAAGTCTCCTTCAACTGCCCTTTACAAGCTTCTTCTTTTGGGGGGGGGACTTCAAAGTTTCCCACCACCACCTTGGCTTCCTATTGGCTGAGAACTGAGTTCTATCTTCAGGACGCTCCACTGCGCCATAAAAGTAGGCCAGTATCATTACTGCCATAGTAAAAAGAGGAGCATGGAGCGAATAGGGTCAGCACAGAGATACTGACCTGCCTGAGGCCATTTAATAAATCTGTGGCTAAGGGGACAGACCTGAACCTACCCAGTTCATACAGGCATGCGCTAGCTAGCTATCCTCACACACATACTGTCAAACCATCTTTTCAACTCAGAAGTGCCCAAGGCAATATGCATAAAGAGAGATAAAAGAGGCACTATGCACATCCAGCTCTCTCTCCTCTCAAAGATAACCAAACATTACAACAACTCATATACCACACACACATAAAGTAAAAAATCAAGCAGTCAGGATTCTCTCTCATCTCTTCCTTGCTCAGCTGAATTATGCACCGCTGAGTTCAATGGGGCTCACTCCAAAATAAGGGGGGGGGGGTCCAGGATTGCAGCATAAGTGTCCCATCATCCAACCAGTGTGGGCGAATGATTTTAATAAAGGGTCTACAATTCCCACCTTTTTCATAGGACTACAATTCCCAAGGCTCTTCATTCACACATACAATTGCCATGTGGGCCACACACAATTCCTACATAGATCTGCCCCACATGTAACCATGATATAATGTGTAAGATCTTCTTCTATAAATAAAGCCGACAATATTCTGTACAGGTAACTATTTTCTTAATTAAAAAACAACAACCCTGAATATATTGAAGATGATCAAGTAGGAAAAAGTGAGTGAATTTTAAAAAGGAAAACCCAAGAATGGGTCCAGCATACCATCACACTCAGTAGTGTTGCGCTCTTCGGTCACCTCTAAAGTTTTGAATGTTGGGAAAGTCTTCAGACAATGGCTGGAGGAAACTTTAATAACAACAACAACAATAATAATAATGGTTACTGAACAGAAACTACACCTAAGTGTATCAGGATCCATTTACCCATAACCAAAGAGTTGCCCAGAGATCAGACTACCAGGAAAGATTTGTGATGTCACTCTGACGCTGTGATGTCATAATGACCCAGAAATTCAAGGAAGGCAGCTTGGAAGGAGAAAATAATAAAGATGTGGATTATCATTCATTGGCTTGTCTGCTACTTTTTTCCAAATAACTCCATGGTACATTCATCCTGTATCAGAGGCAATATACCTCTGGATTCCAGTTACTGGGCAGAGTGGGATCAGGTGCTGTCATGCTCATGCCCTGCTCATAGGGTCCCCCATGGGCATCTGATTAGCAACTGGGAGAACAGGATACTGGACTAGCCAGGCCTCAGGTCTGATCCAGCAGGACTCTAAGACATAAGTCTTAGACAGCTGGTGGGCAAGTGATTAGGGACAAAAAGAAGGGTCTTACTAAACATCTCACCCACCTTTCTGGGATGTCAACTCCAAAGGTGACCAATTGGTGAGACTGTAGCCTTAGGATTATAGCCTTAGCCAAGGCACATTCCCATAATTAAGAGTTAGGTTTCTTTGTTTGTTTAATCTGTGTCCTGCCTTTCTACCCAATGGGCTTGCTAACAGCATTAAAAGTAAAATCCAAAATCACCAAAGACAATGTGAGAACAGAATGGGTACAACAAGACATCAATAAATTCAACATAGCTGAACACTGGCTATAAACAACCAGTTGATCAAGCGAGCTGCTTGTTGGTATTAAGGGGAATGGAGAAGGTTCCCTGAGCAAAGAGTTTCTGACAGACCTCTCTTTGATTCCTGCTGAATGGATTTCTGGCACTGATAGAAACAGAGAGAACTCTTCTGAAGATCTGGGCAGGCTTGTATGAGACATGGCAGTCTTTCAGCTCTCCTCCTTTCTCTCCACCAGGAGTCACTCCTAACAGGTTCAAGCATTTATTCCAAGTTCCTCTGGTACATTACAACAACAGGCATGGCAATTTTGAAAGGGTTACCAGTATCTGGTGGCTTGGCTCACCTTCTGTGTTGGTTACGAATGTCTTTGCAGGCATGTTTGAGTCCTGTACTGTAGAACTAGCAGCTGTGGGGGCAAGTAAAAGGAAGATTAAATGCAATTTGGCAGCCAAAGAAGGCTTTTTATACACACACACACACACACACTGTCTGAAGATAGCTCACACGAAGCAGAGGAGGGGTTGACAACTAGCAGCAGCCTCTGAGCTAGATCATGCCCAGCTCTGGACCTTAGCTCTACAATCAACTGAAGCGAGTCAACATAAGAAAGGAAACCCAGCATGCCAGTTCTCTCTTGCTGCATTGAAGAATCTTAGTTGGCAGCCCTTCTTCCAATGAACTCAGAGCTGTGCACATGGGGTTATCACACTTCTCAATCCTCTCAACAACCCTGTGAGGTAGAATAGGTTCAGAGATACTGACTGCTCCCAGGTCATCAGTGCACTTCAGGACAAAGCAGGGATTTGAATCTTGGACCCTGTTAGTCTAACGTCCCACATTCTGTCTGAAACATCATGAAGCCTGTTGATGATCAGCGCTCACTTCCCCCACCATACTTACTGCCCTGCATCAGCTCCTGGATGTTCTCTCTGTTTAGTGTGGATTTTGCTTCGAAACACTGAGCAAAGCTTGAAAGTGCTTTGCTGCGGACAGTTGGGGCTTTGTCCACGCACCGCCCGAGGACCATGGTCTGCATTAGGAATTTGTGTTTCAGAAATGCCTGCTGCTCCTCAGACAAGGTGATGTCCTGCTCCCGCTCTGGAAGGTCCAACAGGGCCAAGGCCACATCAAGAGCAAATACTCTGTAGGAGGCCTGTTGGAAGAAGAACCCCAAGATGCCATGTAGCTTAGAAAGCAGAGCACCACTAGTCACAGGCTAGATGGGTGTTCAGTTTATCGCTCGCAGCATGTCAGGGATGTTGCTGGCTCCCTAAAGGGCCAGTGTTCAAACCACCACTGCCCTCACCTTGTCATTGAGTGAAAATTTATACAGCCAAGCTATGAAGTCTGCGTGTTCTGCACAAGGAAATTTGTACAGCAGTTGCGTCACAGCCAATGCTGCGTATGTTCGGTATTCAGACTTATCAGGAACCTGGAACAAATGGAATAAAGGAAATTGTCAAGGCTAAGTGAAGTCAGGTGATTCGTCATAATTGCTGCAACTTCTGGAGCAGAGTAGAGAGATTGGCAACAGATAGCCCTTGGATGAGACCCAGTGCAAGTGAGATCCCTGGCTTGACAACCAATTAAACCAAGGGACTGGCCTTAGGCTGCCAGATAGAGAGGCTGGGGGAATCCTAAGGAATGCAATGTGATGTATTGAATGACAGCATAGAGTTGTGTTGCATCATAAAGGCCTGCTGAAACAAATTATGAAATTCAGTTCCTGTAAATGTCTTTAATAGATTACTTCAAGATGCGATTCCTGGCTTGTTTGGTTTTAAAACCGTTTAGCTCTAGCGTTACAAAAAACCACATGGTCCTCTATATGTTGCTAAAAACAGCACCAACAAGATGGTCATTCTAAAGTTGGAGAGAGGAAACAGGCAAACCTTGGACTGAATCCAGTCCAAATAAAGTTCTCAGGAGGCCAGTCCATGAAAGAAGCTTGGTCACCAGCTGCTGCCACTACACAGCTGTCTTTAAGAAAACGATACCTCCTTTTTTCAGAAGTGAGGCATGCTATGCTGCTGGACAGGAAAGTAAAGATTATAACCCACCTTGACACAAATATGCTGCAGTAAGATTCGCAGCACAGGGTAGGCAACTTCTTTCAGTTCCTCGATCAGAGAGCTGCACAAAAATGGAAGAGTCAGACACGACATGGCAAGAAGCTCTGGGCGCCTGGCCAAGATACACCACTGATCCATCTAGCTCAATACCGTCTACTGTGATGGGCTACCCAGATCTTCCCATCCCATGGAGATCGTGGGACATGAACTCCTGACCTTGAACTTTGGCGCTTTATCTGCCTTAAGAAAAGGAAACCCCATGAAATTATGTGCCCCTGTTTGTACATTTATGGTATTTCTATCCTGCCCTTCCTCCAAAAGTAAGGGCAGCAAATACAAGGTTCTCTCACTATGAAGTTTTAGGGCAAAAGATATTGAGCGTCATAGAGGAGCAGATACCTATACTTGGATCTGCCCCCTCATAGCAGGCTTGTAAAAGGCCTCTTGTCTGGTCACCTGTGGCAAGTAGGAATTTCTTCCGGGCAAGAGGTCAGTTCAGTGAGCATCCATGTGATTGTAGCAGGTTCCATGTAACATTATTTTACATATTTATATTCTACTTAAAAATACACCCCCAATATACAAGGCACCCAGTAGTCTCCCACCCAGATTGCCAACTAGTTCCATATACCTGCTTAGCTTTAGTAATGAAGCAACATGCTGTTCCCAGATCATAGTATGTGAAACAACAGCAACTCTTATTTTTACAATTCCTGTCCTCACAGCTCTGGAGAGTTAATAAGTGCATAAAGGCTGCATATGGATAAATTTGTTCACTTCTTAAGGCTATCTCAAGCATTCAGACCACGAACCTGAACTACAGAATGATAAAGCCACCCACAAAGAGTTGAGAGTTAAGGATGGTTTAATGCTGTCCTGCTTAGATGCAAAAGCACAAACACCAAGCGACAGAGCTTCACCTGATGAATCCAATGGCTAGGTTCCTAGCGCCAACAGCCTGAGATGGAATAGTGGCTGATGAGCCACTGAAGGCACCTCTCTCTGGCTGCATGAGGATGACAGCGAGCAGACGGTGGAACACAAGGCGAAGAACCTAGAAAAGCAACAAGAGACAGGTGAGTGAGTGGGTGGGTGCCAGGAAGAGTTATCCATGTCATCAGTTCCCCCGCACCTAACACCACTACTCCCCTTTTACAGCATGTGCATCTTTATGTGAAGAAACTAGAGCCAGTCTCTCTCTCGCACACTACCTTATTCCTCTGGTGAGGGAACTTCAGTAGGCTTTTAGCATAGGTCCAGTTAATATTGGTTTGCTAAAATAATTATTCCCCAACACCCTGTTATGCACACAGGAGTGGAAAAATGGAAAGTCTACCTTTGATCGAAGTGTTGCTGCTGATTGCAATAGAAGGCAGACTACATACTCTATTATTAGCATGCCCTGTAGGGCAAATTAAAGCTTCTACACCACACCTCCTACTCTTCTTACCTGGCCAGATGAATGAGAAGTGTGCATCACATTTATTTACGTGAGCTCCCTTTTAATGCACTGTGCCTTAGTTGAGCAAGCAGCACTCTCAAGTAAATAATAATTTTTTTAAAACTATGGAAAGAATGTGTTGTGCAGAAGTCCTCCATTAAAGAAAAACACAAGGGGCAAAGCCTTTTAAGGAAGCAAGTGTATAGAGCCTGCAGAAAATTTGTCTTAGCTCAGTACAAAATGGTGTGAAAATGCCTCCGCAAAACTTGCTCTGCCCTACTTTGTGGTAAAACGGCACACGTCAGTTTTATACAGCAGTGTTAAAGCTCCCTCTAGCAGCCAAACCAAAGAGGGCACATATTCTGCTGCAGGTCCCATTGGTCTGTCTTTATAAATGAGAAAAAATTAATGTCTCTCTCCAGAAGCAAAGGAAGGCTCACTGACTCAGATCAGTTGGTTTCAAGAAAGAAAAATGGCCATATGTGGACTCCTGGTTGCCACAGCACTGTATAGAGAAAGCACTGAGCCTCTGAAGGGGAGGGAAGCATCCAGAACAGGACAGTGGGGGATTGGGACAACCAAACCTCTATGAATTTCTGCTGGATTTTGCATAGTCCTGTCTACCGGTGTTTTACAAGTCCCTTTTAAAAGGCCCCTAAATATCTGATGAACAAGGTGGTTTGCCATTCTAGCTTGATGAAGACTTCCGAAAAACCCATAAGCTCGCACATCATTTTGAAATATTTTGGTTAGCCTAATAAAGACAAAGTTCTAATGTGGGCTTTGACTAATGGGAGCCTTTGCACATGCTAAGAATTATAGACAGAGAGGAGACACATCAACATGCATGTAAGTCATTTTTACCTTATCTTCCACACCATGAAGTGGAAAGCACAACAGCCGTAAGCCAAAGCAGGCAAGTTCTGGGACATACTTGGCTTGGCTGATAGTCCTGTACCAAAAAAACAAAACAAAAAAAAAACATTTAAAGCTCACTGCTGGATCCATTTTATGTGCAGACTAAGAAGTCCTAAACCAAGCACTTGTAATTACAATTCCCCAATTCTTGATCACAAATAGGAAATAACATGTGGCTTAACTGTGGCTGAGGTGGGGGAGAGAGTTTAATATTTAAAAGATCCCCTCACATTCTTTAAAGTATGATATTAAGACTTAACAGAAATAACTCACATCGTCTCTGAAGGCTCAAATCCATGCACGCAGGGCTCAAAACTCATCAGCGTAACAAAGATCTACAAGAGAAGTCAAAGCTAAGAGTTAAATCAAGTGGTAGGGAGAATAGTCTTGACTAAGCTGCCTTCTGACCCAAGGGTAAGCCTATTCAATCCACTGGAGCGAATAGGAGGCTGGAATTCGTATAAGAAATGGGCAATGGCTGACTGTTGCAGGGCAAGGGAATACAGACCTAACAGGCACAGACATAAAACATGGAACATGAGGCCCACAAAGAATATCATGGCCTTCCAATGCTTTTGCATGCTCCAAGTGTTCCATAATTTAAAAGTGCACCAGCTGCAGGATCCAGAGCACAGTGAGCAAATAACCACAAATCATTCTAACAGAGGATCATGGAAGGCCAGGCGATTGCTCAGAGCCCCATGTATCACTTACATTGTAACTATAAATATTTGAGATGACACCCTGAAAAACTGGCCAGAAGATGCCTCTGGGAAGCTCCGAAAGCATGGTATGAAAGCCAGTATCCTCCTCTTGATTTCTGTCCCTGGCACCTGCTTTTTAGAGGGATAGAGGCTCTGAACACAGAGGTTTCATATAGACATTATTGCCAAGAGGTGGGTAATTGGAAATCCAGTGTGGTGTACAGTAGTGGTTAGAGGGCTGGACTATAACCTGGGAAAGCACAGTTCAAATTCCCATTAGATATGAAGCTCACTGGGTCACCTTGGGCAAGCCAGTTGATCGGGTTAAATTACCTCACAGGGTTCTTTTAATGATAAGATGGAGAGGGGAGACCAATGTACACCACCTTGAGACTTGGTAGCCATTTGTTGAGCCTCTGAAACTGGGGGCCTTCTTGGGGGAAAAGATGGTATAAGAATGTATTAAACAAATGGATTTATCCTCTGCAAATCTGATTAATCTTTTTGAAAAGCCAGCCAAGCCAGCAACTAACACCTTGCAGCAGATGGATCTGTATCTGGCTAACCAAACTTGGTGCTTGCCGTATGTTCTGGGAGTTGTAGTCCAAAACATCTGTGGGGCACTAGGGTAGAGAAGGCAGATTCTACACAACGTTGTTTTGATCCCAACAGTTCCAGTCACCTGAACACAAGTCTGCACACACTGTGACCTCTCTTTCAGGGAAAACTTAGAGAGAAGCCTCAGGAGGTTCTTCAAGAGAAGGAAGAGGGCCTCCCGGATCTGAAGCAGCTCCTGTGCAGAAAAGTAAATCTCTTCTTCCTGGTCGTCGTCGTCGTCTTCAAAGTTCTCATCTACCTAGAATGGCAAAATTTTGAAAGACAAGGATTTGAAAGAGCAAGGATGCTCCACCGGCAGCCTGCAAGTCCACTCCCAATAAATCTGAACTGGCCCACATCAAATTTGAACACACACCAAAAGGACTGACCACTAAGCAGAGCAAAAAAACAGACGTCCGAGAGGTGAAGGAGACAAATGTACCTGTAAGCCACCCAAAGAACTGTAGCATGTTTGGGAGCAAATCATCTAGGGAACCGTAAGATTCCTTCCATAGAAGACATGCTTAGCTGAAAAGGCTTGCACATTTAGACAACTGGCATCAATACATTTTATACAAGTTTTTCTTTTTTTGTCTTATGTGAGTACCCAATAGCCCTCCCCCCCCAGAGAAAGAATCATTGCAATTACTGATCACAAGCAGGAGATTAAGAACTGTGTGGAAATAAATTACTAATCAAAGAGAGGACTTGTGGGAACATCGGGAAAGGAAGGAAAGCTTTGTGACGCAGTTACAAATAGAGATTCGTTACGGCAGGCTTGCCCACAGGAGGGGGAGGGGGAGGAGGACCATGGTTATCGGAATGTGAGTTTGACCTGGCAGGGCCCCCTGAGAAAATTGATGACAGACTGGCAGGCCTGTGGAAATCAACGTACAGTCTGTGGGAATGTTTTGTACGGAGGTGTGAAAATGGCGTCTGTCCTTTATGTGATATGGCTCTTGGAGAAGCATAAAATCCACACAGGATATGTTTGTTTTCAACCCGCTTGTGAAGACTATCAGAGATCACAAAGAAAGGAATATATGATAACAAGAAGATGAGGAAAATAACAAAGAGACTATCTGGACAGAACTGTGTAATTAAAGCAGCAGCAAGAGTGATGTTTGGATCCCTTTCGGAGCTCAAAGTATGGGTACCCCCAACAAAATTTTAAAAATTTGGCTGTGTAATTTGGAACTAATGTGATTTGGAATTAATGTGATCTGATTGGTCTGTTAATAATTTTTTTTAAAAAAAAATACATTTTATACCAGTTGGCCATGCCTGCTCTAGCAAGCTACCAAATTTTAAAGCAACATAAAGAGTCTGCTCACCATTCAAACCAGAAGGAAACTGGCTTCCAAAAGTTGTAGAAAATGAGGGATTGCACATTCGAGCATTACTTTTCTCTGAGTTTTTGTATGCATTTGTGTTTGCTATAATGGTGAAGCCTTAACTGATGCGTGGTGACCATTTTATTACAGTTGCTGACAGTCAACAAGGGTGCCTGTTTGTGTAGAAAGACACACTTCACACTTTCAGACTTGTCTCTGGAGCTTGGAGTAACGTTCAACAATACAGAATGGCTACCTCTGGCTAGATGAATCACTTCTCCTTGGAGGTGGGAAGTTTTTTTAATAGAATTTCGGTAACGCATGGGTAATTTTCTTCTTACCATTGTGTTCTCCTCTCTCAGTGGCTTTCCCCTCTTCTTCCGATCACCCTTACAGCTTTTAAGATGGTCTTTTTTCCTTTTCCTGGACATGTCTGAGTCATGGGGCCAGCATTTAGACAGAGTCTGGAGGCATTTTTCAAACATCACTGGATGGAACACCCGGTTAACTATGCTACCTGTCCAAAAAGGAAAGGTGGACAAAAGCCTGCACTTTAAGGAAACAGCATTTCTATACCGGCACATCAACCTTCACCATAAGAAGCATAGAACTAAGCAAGGCAAAAAGGGGAAGGAGCATTTTGCAGCTCTAACACAGTATGTTGGCTAACTTATCAGAAGCAGAAAATCCAAATATGACTCTACCCTATGAATGAAAGCATACTAATCCCCACCGCCCCACTAAATATTAAATAGACACCATCTCTGCCATCTTTTCAGTAGTCACTGAATACATTCCTCTTTCAAGAAGCCCTTTAAGCAGAGATTTTTCCAGCTCTGTATCTGCATTGGAATTGCTTCTAGGTGTTTTATCGCTTGTGTGCTTGCTACCCTAGGCTCCCTTGGAAGGAAGGGTGGGATATAAAGTTAATAAATGATAATAATGAAAACAAAATGGATGACTTGCTGTCTTTTAGCAGGATCCCCAAAGCTCTGAGTTAAGACAGACCCCCTCACACTGCCTAACAGTGGGGCAGGCCCAGATTAAAACCCTCAATGGGAAGCATCCATTTCAAATCTTCATTTGGCCACAAACTTATTGGACTTTTGTTATAAGCAACCTTTGCACCTTCATCCCCAGCTTCACTGGCCAGCCTCCTCCCTACACTCCAAGTGCTTCCATCATTGGTGCCTTGGCCAGCTGACACCATCACTTCCTTCAAGACAGCAGTGATCTCCTTCATGAGTCACTCCCAGCATTGCAGCTAAACCAATAAACACAGAGCCTCTCCTCCACTCTGCCATTTTAACAATTTTTGACAGCTTATGGCAGCCTTGCAAATAACTTCACAACAATTATTAACCAACAATTTTATTTTTATTTTGATGGCCTACTTGCCCCACATATACCCAGCTCAATTGTTTTTGGTCCATTAAGGGTGGAAAATCTGATTGCCTGGAATTAATTCTCTTGTCACCACAGGCAGCCAGGAGATTGCTTATTTACTGGCCTGATTTAGCATAGCCTCATTGATACCCATCAGGCTTATATCCAGTTACAAACATGCAGGGCGACTGTGCAAAGGACTGGCAAAAGTGTTATCCAAGCATCTCTCCTGCTTACCTGGAATTTCAACCAATAAGAAGTATAATCCAGCAGCATGAAGAGCATACAACCGCTGATGAAAATTGGCCTTTTTACTCTGGGCCTCTTGGACAAAGTGATACAAAACGGCGACAAAGGCATTGTGGCAGATATTGTTCTCCACAAACAGGGTCCAGGCACTCTGAAACAAAAGGAAAAAAATCTGACAAGAAGAAACACAACACCTGCCATATCATGACATCAAATATCCACATGGGAGCCCACTGCATGTTCTGAGTTTCAAGGGAGAAAGCGTTACTGGTTCAACTTTCCCAGGTGCACGATTGGTTCAGAGCAGGGGTTGCCATGCTTTTGACCTTCAAGGAAGG
The DNA here is from genome assembly GCF_965112155.1 of Podarcis liolepis. Taxonomy (NCBI): domain Eukaryota; kingdom Metazoa; phylum Chordata; class Lepidosauria; order Squamata; family Lacertidae; genus Podarcis; species Podarcis liolepis. The sequence goes on along the minus strand of NC_139567.1, from coordinate 24,691,206 downwards.
TTTTCCACATCTCCTGGCCTACTGAGGAACTCCTGCAGGCCAAAGATGATTCTGGGACATGACAGTGCATGCTGAGCTCACCGGCTAGGCCCATCAGGCCTCATCATCATGCCATGACGCTTGAGAGCACGTCCTAGAAAACTCCCAATACTTGTCTGTGTCTGCACATTCCCATAGTGGCAGTGGTTTGCAGGATCTATCTCAGATAATCCCAGTCATTAGTCTTCTCATCAAGGAAACCCATTAACCTTCCTAAGATTTCCAGAGTTCCCCAGGAATTGGTTAAAAAACACTGGCTTGAAATAATCACCACCTATACCAGGCGAGGAACCCGTGGCCCTCCAAATGTTGCTGGACTACAACTCCCATCATCACCCCCCACCATTGGCAATCTAGTTGGGGCTGATGGGAGTTGAAGTCCTGCAAAATCTCTCTCCCACACCTGATGGAATGGCCATAATCCTCAGGGATTACATAGGGCATGTTACAGATGACGATCACATGGAAGGCTGGGATTCTATGCAATTAGGAATGCTTGAAAGTTGCAATTCTATATAATTAGGAGTGCTGGTTTAACTCTGCTGGTTCCAAAGGGCTTGGGTGAATAAGGATCAGGCTGTACATGGTCAAGCAACAGGCTTCATGGAGGCAGGAACTGTTATCTATCCTGCCAGAGCTCTAACTGCTAATCTTTTGCAAACCTATCCAAACACTTTGGACTACAATTCCCATCATTCCTGACAATCGGGCCATGCTGACTGGGGCAGTTGGGAGTTGCAATCCAAAACATCTGAAGGGCACCAAATAGGGAAATGCTGGATTAAAACCTCCACCAGTGAATTAGAACAAAACAAGCCAATCTTTGCTAACATCACAAACATGCTTCTTACTTCTGCGGTTTCCTGGTCATCTGCAGCGAAGGGGTAGAGAGCCGTGTAGAGTTGGGAAAAGGCATCCAAACCATTGCCCGTTATCACAGCCTCTAGTTCAGAATCCAAAGGCTCAGTCTCTGTGAAATCTAGCTCCCAGGTTGTGTCAACCCAGGCTGGGGAGGAAAAAGGTTTATTAAAATGTATAAAGATATTTTCAGACCAGAAAGCTTTCCCTCAGTTACAAAATGCAGTGACCATCTTACAACATAATAAAATGGAATCACATTACTTCACTAGAATCCAAGGAAGCTTTGGGGGAAGACCTGACAGCTTGAACAGTGTAAAACTAAGCAAGGCAGATAGCCCAAAACAGCATGCAAACTCTAACACAGGCATAAAATATGACAACCTCCTGAAGATTCAGATTTTTTTAAAAGACACTTTATTAATTATAAAATGGAGACAAAAGACAAACATCAAACATACTGGTACAAAAAGAGAAAAACAAAGGATTAGAATGGGCAAAAGGGTGGAGAATGAAATAGAAAATAATACCCTATATTAATTCACGCGATGCATTTTTTATAGTCACAATGCAAGGCATCAAGAAATAAGTTTTTAAAATAATTTCCCTTCTGAGGAAAAAACCCCCAAACAACTGACTTGCTGGGAGGTTCAGGAATAAAACATCAGGCATTACTATGTTATTATCTTTTTATTTGAGGTGGTGAACAGGGGGTTGAAGCATAAATTAGAACCTTTTATTAAAACTAATTATGGCACATCAGCTTCTGCAGTTCCAGGGCAAACATCGAAACATGTTTCATTAAAAAAATTGCCAGTGCTGGGGCACAATAATCCTCACGCTTTTTAAGATTTCAATTCATTCAACATCCCTATTACAAGCATAGGAGCCAATGGCCAGGTTCAGTTCAGTTTCCCTTCAATATTTTAGGGCCTGTTGAAGCCACCTGCATTTAAAAGAATAGGGTGAATAACTTGGCACCCTATGTGATGCTTCCACCCCAAATGTTAAAATACTGTCGTTTGTAATTTCAAGATGTAGCTCAACTTGCATTTCATTCAGTGATTGCTTCAGTAGACCAAGGATTGCTCCTTTGAGAGCTATTTGCCATATTAGCATCACCTAATTGCACTGATTATTGTTTCACAGTGAGAACTGTGAGCCTACAGAGGATCCAAAAGTCCCTGACAAGATCAGGGGATTTTGATTTACAGAAACAGAAATGAGGTCCTTATGCTTGTTGGGTGGTTGTCAAGACATCTGCAGAGAAACACAATGACACATCAACACTCCACTGCAATTGAAACAGGTCAAATCACACCAAAAATTCCTTAATCAGAGCAGAGGTAGAGTTCTGCAGTTCACATACCTCTTGCTGTTAACAGAGCACAAACAATTCCAAGCTTCTGTTATGGAATAGATTGTCTAGGGAGCGTTAAAATTTTTCCCCTTGGAGATTAATGAAAGCTACACTGTAGAAGCAAGCAATTATTGTCTAGATTAGAACAACATACTTGCTTTGTTGCTTTATTTGGAATTTCCATTTTATACTTAGCAGTAATCATCACACAAGACTATTTTTAAAGAAATTTAGAGGATTTTTTCTTTGTCTTCAGGCAACTGTATTCTCAGTGGCTTGCATGCAGTCAAAACAAGACAGTTCCTGCCCACAGACTTACGATCAAAAAGAGATGACACAAAAGGAAAAAGGGATGGGGAGGGAAAAGGAGGAAGCAAACAAATAGCTCTTCTAATGACCACTTAGAAGGACAACATTTCTATTTACTGCTGGATTTGCAGGCAGTGTTCAGAGGGCCTGACAGAAATGGTAACTGAACTAGAATTACATGTACTCTAACCTAAAATATCCTTTGTCTTGGGACTTTGACCTGCTACTCCTTCATCCAGGAATGAGTTTGCATGCCATATGATAGGGTACTTTCCACTGCTGATCACTAAAACCTCTTCTGTATGCCTCTGCATTTTCAGAAATAATATATACTGCTTTAGTAGCTGTGCATCAATATCTAATTGCACTCTAATAAAGAGTTTTTTACATGGTTAATGGTTCCAAGCATTTTATACAAATGGACACTGTCAGTGACACCAGTATCTGTATGTAATTGTTATACTCATCTAAATCTTGATAAAGTGTACATTCAGTGAAGGTGTGATGTTGCATTTTACCAGTAAAGATCAAATACGTGTCAATTCTTAAACCTTTTAAGGGAGATCCAGGATTGGTGTGGTTTATGTATAACTGTCACTAATTGTCTGTGAAGGTTTGAATTATTATCATCATCACCACCATCATGATTTATTACCCACCCTTCATCCTAAGGTCTTAGGGCAAGTTACTGAAGATACAAACACACACAAAACTCCCTGAGTATATGAATACATTTTTGCGTGCACACACACCCACATGGTGTGATTTTGGTGGGGGTAGGTTGTATGCACAAGACCCCTTCCAATTCCTGGATTCAGCACAGATTCAATTCCTGAAACAGCAAGGCTAGCTTTAAGTATGGGCCATTAAGGTAACAAAGGAAGAGGCTCAGGTAGGTAGCAGTGTTGGCCTGAGGCAGTTGATAGATATAGTCCAGTAGCACCTTAGAGACCAACCAAGTATAAGCTTTCATGTACATTCACACTTCTTCAGATACACTGAAACAGAAGTCATCAGACCCTTATACAGTATACAGTGGTGCCTCGCAAGACGAAATTAATTCGTCCCGCCAGTTTTTTCGTCTTGCGAAGCATGGTGTCGGAAAAGTTTTGGAAAAGCTTCAAAAAATCACCAAAGTCTTCAAAAACCTCAAAAAAGGCTACCACACCGCGTGCTATGAGTTGCTCCTCGAAGTCAAGTCGCAACTGTATTAACGGTTTTAAGAAAAAGGAAACAAACTTGCAAGACGTTTCCGTCTTGCGAAGCAAGCCCATAGGGAAAATCGTCTTGCGAAGCAACTCAAAAAACCAAAAACCCTTTCGTTTTGCGAGTTTTCCGTCTTGCGAGGCATTCGTCTTGCAAGGTACCACTGTATAGCGGGAAGGTGGGGTGGGGTTTTTCTCAGGATGGGTGATTGACTCAATGGGTATGGTAAACCTGTTGGCTAATTGCAGTTTAGTAGCGCTGCAGAGAGCTTGCTGGGGAGACCATGCAATACAAGGAACTCAAAAATAACTTTAACAAGGTTTTAATAACAAAACAAAAACTCCTTTTACACTAAAGATAACAACAACAAACATGACCCAACCACCAACCCATCCCCCAGGGTAATGGGAGAGCTAGGTGCTGCCCCTTATATACTACACTCAATTGCTGACACAGCTTGATTAATACAATTCAGCAGCACCTGCTATGTTTCACAGCTGTAAGACTGGGTCTCGTTATTTGCCCTGGCCCTTAAAGACATACACAACTTGTGGAACAATAATGAACCTTCACATTTTAAAGTGACCATTCAACAAAACCGTGCCAGACACCAAATGGGTGGGTGGCCCTCCATCAACTCACAGGTAGCTAGAAAAACAAAAGCCAGAGTTGAAAGTTGAGTTATGTGCACTAGAAGCTGGGCGGCTAGGAGACAGCTATGCCTGATTTCTACTGGAATCCAAGGTTGTGACAGAGAGTTCGACAGCAGATTCTCCCCCTCTGCCACAGTGCACATATGTGTGTGTCTGTGCATATAAAAAGGACCCAGAAGTCCTGCCTCTCACCCTCTGTATGTATATATTTATTATTTAAAAGAAACCATTAAAAAAGAGAGTCCAAGCAGCTTACAAAAATACATGAAACCAGAGAGTAAAAACCACATAAAGCAAGTTAACAATAGGTATAGATTAACCATTGTAGAAATATGTGCTCTTAATTGGCTGCATAGGCGCGGCAGAGTAGAAATGTTTTCTGCCGGCGTTAAAAAGTTAAACAGTGTTGGAGGGCGAGGTTTGATGGCTCCATTATATATGTTTACTGTATATAGAAAGGACCCAGGGGTCCTGCCTCTCTCTCACAACCAATGAAGGGCTCGAGGGCCCTATCCCAACCCCGCCCGATATCCCAACGCCGCCGCACTCACCCTGGCTAACATCACGGAGGCCCCACCGCTCCAAAGCGCAGAGCAGCCTCTCCGCCGCCATCGCTTCTGCCGCTTCCGTCGAAGCAACTCCAGCCTAAACCCCCGCCGCTGCCTTCGAACCGTCCAATCACCGCCTGCCCTCCCCGTTAGCCAATCACCGCCGCCCCGAGGCGCGAGGGCGTGGGGCGGGCGCTGGCCTCTCGCACTGCGCCGGCGCACCAAGGGCCGCGGACCCCGCCTCCGCGCGCACCTCGGAAGGAGGAGGACGGCGCATGCGCCCCGTGAGCGCGCTGGGGTGGAGGGACGGAGAGGCGGGCCTTCCCCTCCTCGGCTCCCCCTCCTCCCCTTTGCCCAGAAACGGGAAGGGCGCGTGCGCAGTACGAGGCCCCTGGTCCGGGACGCGGCGCGAGCTCCGCAGCCAGCAGCGAGCGCAGCCCAGGCGAAGGCGGGGAAGAGGCAGCGCATCATCGGAGCGGCGGCGGCGGCGGCTGTCATCCTTCTTCCTTTATTTATTTTTTGCAAAGGCCCGGCTGTGCAGTGAATGCTCCGGTGCTGCGTTGCATTTCGCTGCACGGCATTGCTCTCCGGAGCCTCGGGCCTTCCTGCAGCAACCTCCCTCCGCCACCTTTTCCTTTCCTCCCAGGGAGCAACGCCCCCGTCGATTTTCCAACCCCTCCTCCCCATTCCACCTCTCTTATTTATTTATTGATTTATTTATTTTTAGTTATTATTTTAAAACCCCAGCGAAGTGGGCCCGTAGATTGCACACGCCTACCCCCTCCTCCCGCTCCCCCTTCTGCAGAGTCCTTCGTGCATGCTTCTCCCCATTCCCCGCCGAAGCTGCTGCTCCCCCTTTCCCCGTTACCACCAACCATGTCCCCCACGGCTTGCAACGTTGCATTCCGTCTCCAGCTGTGAACGCCCCTTCCCGCTTCTCCTCCTTGCACGCCCACCTTCCTTGCATTGGCGCCCGAAGGTGAGAGAGCAGCGCCCCCAACCTGGGGCTGCCTTGATCCCTGCCAGTTCTCGGATCTAGCCTTTCCAAGCCTTCGGAGCTGTAGCTTGCAGAGCATCAGTTATCATTCTTCTTATTGGGTCCAAACAGCACCTGCCTACCCCCTTCCTTCCATCACCCCCACCAAATAGTCCTCCTTTGAGCCCCTTTGCCCAACAGAGCCTTAGTCCTGCCCCAGCACACCCAGGTTTCCTTATGCACCAGGATCCTGTGGTTTCCTTTTCTTACTTTGGTAACTGTTTTTTGGCCAGACAAGCCGAGATTGCATCGTGGGCTGGCAAGGTTGCTCCTCCTTCACAGCATCGGTGAAAACTCCCGCCTGGAGAACAAGGCTTGCACAGCCACCCCAAGGTGCAGCTTGCCCCGTTCTGTGCTGCTCGGCACCGCCTTAGCCCTCTGAGGTGCTGACATCACCATGAGCTTCTTTGGGTTCGGACAGAGTGCGGATCTGGAATTGGTCCTGAGCGACGCAGAGAGCAGGCGCCGGGCAGAGCATAAGACCGAGGAGGGCAAGAAGGAGAAATATTTCCTCTTTTATGACGGTGAGACGGTTTCGGGGAGGGTCATCCTCACCCTCAAGCACCCAAACAAACGGCTGGAGCACCAGGGCATCAAGGTGGAGTTCATTGGGCAGATCGGTAAGTTCGGTCGGTACTTGCCATCCATGGTGGCAAAACTAAACCTCCATCAGTTGGTGCAGTTGGATTATTTGGGGCCACATTCACACCATACGTTTAAAAACTATGGTACCAAAACAGTCATGGTTTTCCCCCTGTACAATTATGGGAACTGTAGTTTAAGGATTCTGAGAGTTGTTAGGAGACCTCACAGAGCCACTGTTCTCAAGAGTCCCCTGGGAAGGAGTGGTGGGAAACCACTCTGGGAATTGTACCTCTGTGAGTGGGATAGGGGCCTTCCAACGGCTCTCAGAACCCTATACAAACTACAGCTCCCAGCATTCTTTGGGGGAAGCCATGGCTATTCAAAGTGGTGTCATAGGAGTTTAAATATATGGTCAGAATGTGGCCTTGGACTCTGGATTTATTGGTCTTTGGGTGGAGTGGGGAGAAAGAGTGGCTTTTTAGATAGCAATAAACCTCCACAGTCAAAGGCAGAGATGCTTCTAAATACCAGTTGCTGAAAGCCACAGGAAGGGAGAGTGCTGTGCTCAAAGTCTGCTTGCAGGGTGTTCCACAGGTATCTGCTTGGCCGCTGTGAGAACAGGATGCTGGATTAGATGGGTCATTGGCCTGATCCAGCAGGCTCTTTTTATGTTCTTATGTAGTCACGTCTTGAACATGTGGGTGTCTGCCCCTGACTCTTGACAGCAGGGATGGTGCTGAGTATGTAAAAGACTCAGGGTCTGGGTTGGTAAAAACAATTTGCTGGGAGTAGTTTATATGCATAGATGCACAAAGATGTCACAAAAGGCAAGCTAATGTAATTCCCCATCCAGATAACCCCAGATAAATTCTTCAATTAATATGTGCGCACGCACCTGCAGATCACCCCAAACCAACTCATTTTCTAGTCATCTGCCCCAGTTAATTTTCCCAATGGGTTCTTCTCCAAATCAGTTTAATTCTAGTTCAGTTGCCCCTATTCATTATCCACCCTGTATCACCTTCACATAAAGTCATCTTCATTTAGCCCCCCAAATTTTATATTCTACCCAGTACAGGCAACTCCCTTCATGTGTCAATTGGACGCGCCTGTACTGGTCCCCACCTGCAATTCAAATCAATTTCCTCTGAATGTGTTATTCAGAATCCACTGGGCTGTTGAAAAAGATTTGTGTAGGATGTCTGGCAGCATCACCACATTTTCTGTTTATGGTCTCAAGACACATTCATGAATGGTAGGGCTATCTGTGGCAACTAGCCATGATGACCGTGTTGTACCTCCACTGTCAGAGGCAGTATCCTCTGAATATTAGTTGGTAGGAATCATGCTGTTGCATTCAGGTCCTGCTTCTGGGATTCCCATAGGCATGCAGTGGGCCATTGGCCTGATCCCATAAGGCACTCTTTGTGCTCTTCTGAGTCAGTATACCTCTTGGTAAGAAGAGTGGGCTGATTTTCATGCTGGATAGGTCTACTTAGAGCTATTAGGCGAGATGGATGAATAGAAACTCTTCGTATCAAAGCAGTATACCCCTTAGTATAAAGGAAAGAGAGAGAGAGGGAGGCCTAATGAACAGAATCTCACAGACCTAACTAGCATATATATCTCTTTATACCATATGCTGAAGGAGAAGAATAGTTGGGAAAGGGAACTGTTTTAATAGATAGACCGTACAGGCTCTGGGTTCTTAAGATGTGGTGATAATAGGCACATCTCCTTGTCAAATCCAGCTCCACCATGTTGTAAGCAAGCGAAGGTGTTTCTGAATTGCCAAGGGAGTCCCCTCCCATTTTTCTTATTGCTACTTTTGAACACAGCCATTGATTTCGCCTAGTTGGAGGGTGAAGAACCTGTGGCCCTCCAGATGTTGCTGGGCTGCAACTCCCCATCATCCCTGGCCATTTCCCATGCTGGCCGGAGCTGATGGGAATGAGAGTCCAACAACTCTTGGAGTTCCCTAATCTTTGGCTTAGTGTTGCCTTGTCCGAACCTGGAAAACCTGTGCTCTCTGTGGTTTGCAATCCTTCCATTGGTGTTGACCAAGGTAGATGGGGAGGGTAGCAGGCAGGGGCACGTGGACCATATCCATCCATGTTGATTTCCAGCATCTGTTTCTTGCATTGTACTGTCTCTTTAAAAAGAGAGACAAAGAGAAAGTTGGTGTTTCTGGCTGCTGTGACTCACAGCCACTGACAGCCCTCAGGTGGGAGCCTAAGAAGCAGCCTCGTGCTGAGTCAGAGCACTGGGTCCATCTGACTCAGCATTCTCCGGCTGACGGTGGCCCTCCAGGGTTACAGGCAGGGGTCTCTCCCGGTGCCAGCCCCACCTGGAGATTGAACTGGGGACCTTCTGCTTGCAAGGTAGATGTTTTGCCCCTGAGCCATGGCCCTCTAATGAATCTAACCATTGAGTCTGTCCTGACTTGTATTGTCCGCTCCAATAGGTTACTGCTTTTCCAGCATCCCAGGCAAAGTCCTTCCTGTCCCATAGCAGGCAGTGATGGCCACCAACCTGGATGGCTTTGAAAGAGGATTAGGCAGATTCATGGAGTAAAAGGCTGTTGGCAGCTGCTAGCCAGGATGGCTGTATTCTGCCTCCATTGTCAGAGACATAATTCCTTTGAAAACCAGTTGCTGGGAATTGCATGTGGGCAGAGTACTGTTGCACTCAATGTCCAGCTTTCAGGCTTCCCATGGACATCTGATTAGCCACTGTGCAGGCAGGATGCTGGACTAGAGGAGCTATTGGGCTGATTCAGCAGGTTAGTTTTATGTTCCTGCTACTTGCTCCTTTTAACTGGAGGTGCCAGGATTCAACCTAGGACCTTATTGGGTATGCCAGGCAAATGCTTTACGGCTGAGCTACAGCCTGCTTTGGTTTTTGTTCTCACCAGCAGTGAACTTGGGGTTTTCTTCTGAGAATACTGATGTTTGCCTCTGCCAATAATGGTGGAAAAGGTTACCTGACTATCATTTATTTGCGCAACGGCTGATCAGTGGGTGGATGCAAGCTGCCTGTCTGAATACCAGTCATTGGGGAGCAACAGCAGCAGAGGTCTCTTGTGCTCACTGTATAAGCATGATGATAGGTGGGCACAACAAGTCTACACTTAAACTGAGCATGCATGCAAATATAAGTAGTAGCCAGTGTTTTATGACAAGGCCAACTGTTAACAACAATCTCTTTAGGCACCTTAAGTTATTAGCAGTAGTGTGGTAAATTCAGAAGTGCAGGGTTCCTTCATGATAGTCACAGCTCCCTGGAAACTCCTGACCCTGAATCTAGGCTTCCTCTAAAATGTAAGTTGCAGTTAATCTGCTTTTTCTTATCCCTTATTTTCCTATCTGGGATTTGATCGCCTGCCCACGCATCCATTGCCCTTCAGGTTGATGCTCATGTTACCCTTTAATACAGTGCTATTCCGTCAAGTTCCAGCTGAGAAAAAGCCCTGCTTTCATATATGAACCCACATGGTTCTTTACCAGCACAACCCAGGCACCTAACGATGTTGACCTGGAAATGGCCACAGGCATCACATTTGATTGTGATGCAGGTGTCGAGAAAGTGTACCGTATTTTTCGCTCTATAAGACGCACATTTTCCCCTCCAAAAATTAAGGGGAAATGTGTGTGCGTCATATGGAGCGAATGCAGGGTCCTTGGCTTCAGCGATAGCAACGCGAAGCCTCCAAAGCGCAGTGGGAGCGCTCCTGCCACGCTCCGGAGGCTTCACGTGGCTTTCGCTCTCCAGATAGCCGCCTGAAGCCTCCGGAGCGCTGCAGGAGCTCCCGCTGCGCTCCGGAGCCTTCGGGTTCCTTTTGCTGAATGGTAAATGCCCCTTCAGCCAAGGCGCAGCACCCCTTCAGCTAAGCGGGAGGAGAAATGGAAGGGGCTCTGTTTCTCCTGCCGCTTCGCTGAAGGGGCGCTGCGCAGAGAGGGGGAGAATTTTTTTTCTTGTTCTCCCCCTGTAAAACAAGGTGCGTCCTCTGGTGGGGTGCATCCTATAGAGCGAAAAATACGGTATACCCTGGCCCACCTCCTTGTCAGTGCAAGGAAACCCAAACTGAATACATGTACTTGGCATAGACATTCTTAACATTGCACTCTGTGGGCAACACTTGCATCACAAAATCTGCGCATGCAGGAAAAATAAACTTGAGAATCCCAAATATCCGGGAGTGTTTGGAACACCAAACTGGCATGTTGAAGAGACAGGGGTCGGCTGTGGTTGTGTGAAGGATCCGCTGCGTGTTCAGTGTTCCCCCAGCCCCTTCTCACCTCCCCCTGCAGTCTCCAAAACTGATCTAAGTGAATGGAGTAGCAAATTGAGGTTGATTTCTGGCAAACTCATTAGGCTTCGTGAATTCGTTGTTGGCCGGCTCCTTTGCCTGCCTTTCCAGATTACATGAAATGTAATTCTGTACCCGCTTTCGGTTCTCTCTGTGTGGTGCATCCACGCCTCCTAGTCGTTTTTGCAGTCTGAGAAGCCGGACGACATCCCAAGTGCCTATTTATTACGTTGGAGGGGGAAAAAAATTGGGCTTTCTATTTTGATTCCCTTGTTCCATGTGGTCAGCTCTCACTGTTCCCTGAGCCAGGGCTTGTGGGAAGAACCTCCCGCCTTCCCCAGATATACTCTGTCAACCTCTTTTTCCTGCCTCTGCTTATTAGAAGGAACCTGAATGGCAGAAGACCTCAGTTCAATTCTAATTCATCCTTCCAGGTGTGGTATCTAGACATATTAAAGGCATGGCAGGAGCAACAGTAATATGACAAGGGAGGGTGGCTGTTTGGGGAAGGACTGCAGATCAGTGGCTCATGCTTTGCAAGCAAAAGGTCCCAGGTTCAATCCCCAATAACTCAAGTAAGGAAGGAGAGGGAGAGAGAGAGAGAGACTGATTGACTAGCGGGTGATGCTGTTTATCTGCTGGATCCACTCAACCAGTACTGAACTAGGGGGAGAAATAGTCTGACCTGGCTTAACGCAGTTTCCTATTAATCTGTCCGTACCTTTTTACAAGGCACCAGATTGGTACCTGCTTTTTCAAATCCAGTTACTGTTTAGTCCATCACTGGTTGGTCCTTCAGCAGGAGCTGACTAATTCAGTAGGCATAGGATTGCACTGTTAGGCAGCAATCCTACACTCGCTTCCTGGGTGCACAGTACCATTGAACTCAATGGGGTTTTCTTCTGAGTTGGCATGTGTAGAATAGCCCTGTGAGCGTAGTAGAGCCGATGTTTTAAACCTTTGGCCCTCCAGATGTTGCCAAACTGCAGCCCCAGCAAGCATGGTCAGTGGGCAGGGGTGATGGGAGCTGCAGTTCAGCAAGAATTGGAGGGTCAGTGGTTCCCCACATCTGTAGTACACAAAGCTTTTTTTAAAAAAATGACGATGTGCTAATTTTACATCCTCAGTAAACATCTGAAAAGTTTTTGCAACAGCTAAGAGTAGTTGAACTGAAACAATTTGATTAGGAAAAGCAAGTTCAATAAATTGTGCTTTGTGTGGTTTAAATGTATGCAAACAATTCAGAGTATTACTTGAAAATTACTTTTATTGGAACGCTTGCAAACATTTCAAGACTTGACAACAAAATGGCATACACGTCGCCTGTTACTTCAATTTTAAGAAATAAAGTGAAGGCACTGAAAACTGCGTAACATTTTTATTTTCATGTGCTGGAATAGTTGTGTGCATAAATCTTAGGGAGAAGACGTTTTAAAAAGTTAATTGCAGCTTTGAATTTAGATTTGACTAGTTGTATCCAATTTGACTTGTATTGTAGTTATTCATCGTGCTACTAATTGATTTTTTATGAAACAACATGTTTCTAAAACTGGTAAGCTTTGCATAAGAAAAATATTGCATTGGAAAGTTTTCTTTAAAAATTCCATGCCAGAAGATTTTGTCCGCATCACTGCTTGAGGGAAGGCTGTCATGACAATGCAGGTGAAAGCCCTAAACAACTTGAGAACCTATTGGCTTTTGGAACTGCTTTTTCCTTGTGGATCTTCCTGGGCCCTAAAATAATCTGCTGGTGCCCTCCTCATTTCTGAAGCACAGACAGTGGCAATAAGAGAGAGGGTCTTTTCAGGGTCCTTCTCTATTTATGGAACACTATTTGTATAGACTCACCTGGCACCTAATTTTTTTCAGCACGAAGGAAATAGATTCTTCCAGGACTTCTAAAACAACTTTTAGAGATTATTTTTTAATGTGAAGGTTATTAGTCTTAAGGTTTTGATCTCTATGTGATTGGGCCTGCATTGATACTTATTTTTTCTTGTTGATTAGCTGCATCCATTTAAATAGTTAGCTTTTTTTTGCTGGTGCTTTGATATACTTTACTGCAGGGGTGGGCTGACTTCAGGCTTCTACTTTTTACTGGAACCCCTAGATCCAGCAACCAGTGCTTGGCCAAAAAAGCCTTGCGCCTAGAGCTAAAGAATTCTGACCTCAGTAATTTGTTTTGGGTACCAGAAAATAACAGAGCTCACCGGCTTCACACACAAAAATCTGCCGTTGGTTAGCCCAAGCTGCTTCTTTCTTCTTCTTCAGCAGCATAATTTATGGCAAGAAGGATTCGTTTTATTGCTTCTATTGTTAAACAATTGGGAGCCATAAATCCTTGCTAATCTACTGCCAGTCAGTCAGAGATCTACCAGTTGATGCAGGGCTACCTTCTGCCTTAATGTTCCTTTCCTATTTTCTTGCACTTCACCTGGAGGCTTCTAGAATGAGGCCACAAATAGCCTTGCTTCACCAAGAATCTTTCACTTCTAGAGCTATATTACGATCGAGGGAACCACCATGAATTCGTGTCACTTGTGAAGGACTTGGCCCGCCCCGGAGAGTTCACCCAGTCACAGACCTTTGACTTTGAATTCACACACGTGGAGAAACCGTACGAATCCTACACGGGGCAGAACGTGAAGCTGAGGTGAGCTCCATCTCCGCTCCTCCAGCCTTTCCCAGTTTTCTCAGCAGCAATGCCACTAAGAAATTGACCTCCTTCTACCTGGTGCCTGGCAGGTGTTTTGGAAGACAACTCCCCAGAGCTTCACTGGCTGGGACTGGTGGGAGTTGGATTCCAGAACATCTGGAGCTGTCAGATTGGGGAGATAAAGGCTTTGGTTGTCTGAAATAAAGGTACTGTGGTGGAATTAAAAATATGAATCTCTGTGGACTTACGCGTGTGGGTAAACAAAACAAAAAAAAATGTCTCAGTGCCTGGATTCAGCATGCGAGACTTGTACATGAAGAGTCCCAGTAGCAGAGTATTAAACTCACAAAAATCAACAGCAGTATAGCATTAGGAATATAGGTTGTTAAACATTTTTTATCCCATTCGGCTGCACACAACAGCTGACCTTTTTCTACCCCTCTTACAATGAGCAAACGACGCGCTGTTAAGTAAGTTTAAATGCTTTACTTACAGATTCAAGGTCTCAGTCATGCATTGCTTCCCTAGATATTCTTCCTCACTGGTTACATCATGGAAAAGAGAGCGGACAAAGGAGGGAATTTGACTTCCTTCCATGGTGAGGGGTCGTGGCAAAGGCTTTGCCAACCCCTTCCTCCCAAGGAGAGGGAGGTGATCTAGCCAAGCCTGGGAGGACTTACAGTATGATCTTAACTCATGAATGATAGCTGTATTTGACCGCAGTCTCCCAGAGTTTGTATGTATTTTGGTATGTAGAACCAAACCAATTTTTTTAAAAAAATTGTTTAGTCCACTGAAACCTCCAGCTATTTCCAAGTTGTCCTATTCATGCAAGGACTTCCCTTTGCATGACATAACTGCACCCACTCCACTGTGATTTTCTCCGTAGGGTTGTGAGATTGATTAGTGTATTAGTGTATAAGCTGCTATGGGAGCCTTTTTGGCTGAAGGCTGTGTGTGTGTGTGTGTGTGTGTGTGTGTGTGTAAGTGAAAATTGCATTTTCTTTCTTTAAAGCATTCATATCCCACCTTTCTATTCAAGGCCACTTATTGTCAGTAAGATCAAGCAACTAGAAAATCTGAATGCAGTTTTAAAAAATCATAGCATCCAAAATGAAAAGAAAGGTGCATTTAAGTATCTATTGCAGATGCTTAATAGACATGAATCCTCAGGCTGTTGAGAGACTTGCTACCACAATTGGGTCTTTCTTTTTTTGCAGGTATTTCCTCCGGGCCACCGTGAGCCGCAGACTGAACGACGTGGTGAAGGAGATGGACATTGTTGTACATACGCTTAGCACGTACCCAGAACTTAATTCCTCCATCAAGATGGAGGTGGGCATTGAAGATTGCCTGCATATTGAGTTTGAGTACAATAAATCCAAGTAAGTTGTTCCACAAAGGCTTCCTACTGAATGAGTTGGGTATTTGAGGTTTTTATACGGGGATGTAGCCAAGTGACTAGGGAGACGTCCCTTGGAGATTGTGACTTTGTCCTTGTGCTCTTCTTCTCCCATGGATGGTCTTCTTGGTTGAGTGGCAGGCAATCCCTTAAAAGAGGTGCAGGGGGAAACCTTAGGCCCTCAGGAGGTTGCTGAGTGACCACTCCCATCAACTTTGGCCATGCTCGCTGGGCTCAGCAACATTGGGAGAGCCCAAGGTCCCCCACACTTTCCTTAAAGAATGGCAATAGCTTGGTTGTAGTATCCATGCAGAAGGTTGCAGGTTCAATCCCTTGGATGTCCTGGTAGGCCTGGGAAACCTTGGAAAGCCATTACCAATCAGTGTAGACCGGCTTTGGGGAACCAGTTTGTAGACCAGCAACATCTGAAGGGACAAGTGTTCCCCACATCTGTCCTTGACCTGGCTGGAACTTACGAGAGAAAGAAGTCCAACAGGGCTGGGAGATAGCTGGTTTTCAACATTGCAATATGTCATCAGCTAAATAAGGATGGAGCTATGTAGAGACGAACAGTATAGCTGGGTGTTACCTGATTTTCAGCTTTGTGATATATCGCCAGCTAAGCATTGTGATCTAATGATATATCACAATGTCTGAAATAAGGATGGAGCTGGTTTTCAACCTCATGATATATCACCAGCTAAACACCGTGATAGGCTTGCTATTATATCACAGTGTCTGAAATAAGGATGGAGGTAGAGGCATTGGCTGGCTTCACAGTTTTTCCCACATTGTGATTTTTGCATAGCACACAAACACACATCATGAGTCCCAGTATATTGCCAGGGCAAAACTTATGAAACCAATAGCACAGGCTTCCTCAACCTTGGCCCTCCACATGTTTTGGGACTACAATTCCCATCATCCTTGACCACTGGTCCTGTTAGCTAGGGATGATGGGAGTTGTAGTCCCAAAACATTTGGAGGGCAGAGTTTGGGGATGCCTGCAACAGCATAATATGGACTTGAAACTAGTTTTGGACGATATATCACCTGGCCCTAGAGTCCCAACATCTGGGGGGACCTGTCATTCTATTTTGTTGTTTAAAGGTTGTTACTGATTTGTTGAGTCTACAGTGGTACCTCTGGTTGCGATCGGCACCCATTCTGGAGGCCTGTTCGCAACATGAAAAGCCCACAACTTGAAGCGCCGTATCTGCGCATGCACGAAGCACGATTTAGCGCTTCTGCGCAACCACAAGCGGTGAAACCCAGAATAACCCTTTCTGGTACTTCCGGGTTGCCACGGGACACAGCCTGAAAAAACGTAACATGAAGCAAACGTAACGAGGTATGGCTGTACTTCCTCTGCTGATTTCTGGCTCTCCCCAGGTACCATTTAAAAGACGTGATCGTTGGGAAGATCTACTTCCTCCTAGTGCGGATCAAGATCAAGCACATGGAGATCGACATCATCAAGAGGGAGACCACGGGGACCGGCCCTAATGTTTACCATGAAAACGATACAATAGCTAAATATGAGATCATGGATGGGGCACCTGTCAGAGGTAAGGAGGGATTCCTTGGAAGGACGCCCCAAGGCAGCCATCCCCCCCCAACCTGGTGGCTTCCGGATATTTTGCTCCCAGCCAGCATAGCCAATGGTGAGGAATGACAGCAGTTGTAGTCCCAGCAACATTTGTTAGTGCATCATCCCTGTACTAAAGGTCATTCCCAGCTGGGGGTTTCAGGTGGTTAACCTGGCATCTCATGCTAAAAAAGGCATGAGTTGTACCACTGAGCTGCAGCCTCTCTTCACAGCACTCTTTTAAATTCCTCTTCCCCCACCGACTTTTTTTGCACATTTATTTACTTAAAGCATCACAAGAACACAAAAATGCAGCATTAAAACTGTGCTATAAGAGCATATCAAAACGGGGATTTGGGGAATTTGTACAGATCGAAATGGGTAACGGCCCCTCAATTTCACACTTTGGCCTTGGTAGCTGAACAAGGACCGGAACTCTGGTCTCCTTGCTCTGAACCCAACACTAGGCGTGGCTTCCAGATGTTCCTGGATACTGTGCCTGTCATCGCTCACTATTAGCCCTACTGGCTGGGGCTGATGGGCGTTGTAGCCCAGCAATGCCTCAAAGGCTGCAGGTACTGTATCCCTGCCCAGTCCACCTATTTGTTGCACCATTTCTCTTGCTCCAGTGGAAACACGAAAACAAAACCAGTGGGAAGTTCTGTTCATCTTACGCTTTGCTGTTATAAGTGTGTTCCAGCTTGGAAAATTTGTTTTGCTTTTTTTGGCCTCCTTTGCAGGGGAGTCCATCCCCATCAGGCTCTTCCTGGCTGGCTACGAACTGACGCCGACCATGAGGGACATCAATAAGAAGTTCTCGGTGCGCTACTATCTCAACCTCGTGCTGATTGACGAGGAGGAGCGGCGCTATTTTAAACAGCAGGTGAGGTGGCGTGGGGCCCTACCGGGACAGCTGCCTGAGGTCCCAAGCGGGCAGGCCTGCTATGGGAAGTTCGACGCAGACAGTGGGGCCTTCGTCTCCCCTTTGCTGCATAGTTAGGAGATGCGGAACCGGTAATCCTCCAGATGTTTCCAGATTGCAATTTATCAATCCCTGACCTTTGGCTATGCTGGTGGGGGCTGATGGGAGTTCATGAATTCTCCAGCCCCGGTTTAGGCCAAGAACTGAGTCTCTCTCTCTTTCTCTCTCTCAAACACACACACACACACACACACACCCTACAGTGACACCTTTTGTGATACTGTTGCCTGGATCCTGAGGGTGTTGTGTGCACAGGCAGCGCCCATTTTAGGCACATCCAATACAGTGGTACCTCAGGTTACAGACACTTCAGGTTAAAAATGCTTCAGGTTACAGACTCCGCTAACCCAGAAATAGTACCTCAGGTTAAGTACCGTATTTTTCGCTCTATAACACGCACCAGACCATAACACGCACGTAGTTTTTAGAGGAGGAAAACAAGAAAAAAAATATTCTAAACGAAATAGTGGATATATGATTTTTGTGGTTCATGCTGTGGCCACAGGCATGTGATCTGACAGTGAGTTTGGAGTAGCCCAATGCAAAAATCCTGAGGATCCATGTGGATCCATGCTTTGTAACCACGGAGGAGGGAAGGAAGGGGAACCATGGATCCTCTGCTCACGACTGCAGCAGATCCCCCCCGCCACCCGCAGGCATTCGCTCCATAACACGCACAGACATTTCCCCTTACTTTCTAGGAGGAAAAAAGTGAGTGTTATGGTGCAAAAAATACGGTACTTTGCTTCATGATGAGAACAGAAATCGTGCAGCGGCAGCAGGAGGCTCCATTAGCTAAAGTTTCGGATTAAGAACGGACCTCCAGAACGAATTAAGTTCTTAACCAGAGGTACCACTATATGTGTGTGATTGCGCACATGTGCCTCATCCTAAACCAGGGGTCTGCAACCCGCGGCTCCGGAGCCGCATGTGGCTCTTTTACACCTTTGCCACGGCTCCGGGGCGGATACTAGCGAGGGGAGGAGGTGCATTGTGCGCCCCGACACTCCCCACTGTGGTGGGCGCTGTACTGGCTGTGACGTCGCATGGGGGCGGTGCGTGCGTTAGTCACGCACCGTCCCGACGTCACTTTACCGCCCGCTGTCAGATCGCGGCTCCGGAGATATATTTGTTTTAAATGTTGCAATGGTTTTGCGGCTCCCAGTTTTTTTCCCCTTCGGAAACAGGTCCAAGTGGCTCTTTTTGTCTTAAAGGTTGCAGACCCCTGTCCTAAACTAACCTGAAAATGTCACGAAAAGGGATGGAATGAGGTGTTATGCAGGCTTTTATGATGGTGTTTATAATATGCACTGTTTCACTTAAACACACGGTGCCATTGCCTGTATTTCGGGGAAAACGGACACATGCATGTGAATAACTTTGACAAGGAAGGGATGTAGCTCAGTGGCAGACTATGTACTTGGCGTGTGGAAGGTCCCAGGTTCAGTCCCCAGCCTCTCCAGTAGGGCTGGGAATGCCCCCTGCTTGTACTCCTGGAGACTTGCTACCTGTCACCAGGGACAATACTCAGGCCCCATCCGCACTATGCAGTTAAAATGATATCATACCTCTTTAGATTTTCGTGGTTGCTCTCCTCCCCACTTGCCAGAATCCTCAGAACTGTAGCTTAGGGTGCTGAGTTGTTAGGAGACCCCTCTCCCCATCACTGAGCTACAATTCTCAAGAGTGGTTTGACTATATTATTAAATTTATTTATATCCTGCCTTTTACCCAGATAAAATACAGAAGACTGAAAACATATAGCATGTAATAGTTAAAAAGTAACTCATCATCATCATTATCATTCTCAAACCTTTATTGGCATCGCATACAAACATTCAGAATAAATAGGCCAGTGCGATCTTGTCACCATTTCAACAGAACAGTCATTTGCCAAAGGGAAGAAGAGGCGAGCAATCTATTTCAAAAAAAGTAATTAAACTATAATAAAATTAAAACAGATCTATTAAAGTACAGATAGGAAAAACAGTGCAGCACTATTTGAAAGTCCTTAACAAAACAGCTCCCAAAAGCCTGCCCAAATTAAACAGTGTTCACCTGCCAGCAGAAGGACAACAAGGAGGGATCCAGTCTGGCTTCTCTAGGAAGGGAATTCATCCCCTCTTCCCAGGGGACTCTGGGAATTGTCGCTCTCTGGGAAGAAGAGGGGTCTTCTAACAACTCTTGGCACCCTTAACAAACTGCAGTTCTAGACAGAACCTTTGGTCTGATGCGTGGCACATACCCGGGGTACCAGCCCATTAATAATACAATCCCATCTCTCCTTTTGCGGGAGCAGGAGGTGGTGTTATGGCGCAAAGGTGACATTGTGAGAAAGAGCATGTCCCACCAAGCTGCCATTGCCTCTCAGCGGTTCGAAGGCACGTCTTCCCAGACAGAGAGCAGAACGCCCAGCCAGCCTTCAGAGAACAACGGCCGGCAGTGATGGGGTTGCGGGATGAGGGGTTCCAAAGCGCTTCCGTGGTCAAGGCTTGAAGACGTCGACGAGGAAAGAGAACGCAGAACGGATCTTTCACCAGAGACTTGCGAACACAAATTATCTTGTCAGGTTGTGTGTGTGTGTTTTCTTCATTTTTCTTTGTTCCTTTCCCCTTGAGGACTCGCAACTTAACGGAATGGGGAGGGAGCCAACAGATGCGACAGCGACAAGGTTTGCCTCCCTCTGCATTCAAATATTCCTTGGGGATAGGGCGGGGAGCTGGTTCAGTGGCTTTAGAAGGCATGGCGAAGGGAAGGGTGGCTGGTGAAAAGTGAGTCTGTGTTCTGACATGATGCTAAAAGCATTCCCCCCCCCCCATCAAAAAATGTAAAGACACCCCCATCGGTTTTACTGTACATTTGGGTTTTTAAAATTTTTTTTAAGAGCGCTCCATTTTCTCTTCCTCAGTGGTATTATTCATGTGTGTACATAAGTAGCACCAGAGAGGCTCATTTAGCATTCAAGTGTAAAAAAAATAAAAATTTCCCCAGCGTTTCTTAAACTCCTGAAAGCTGATGGGACACTTCTTTCCCAAATTAAAATCTGGGAGTCTCGCTTCATTCTTACACCCAAAATGGTTTTACTTTTTAAGGTAAATCTTATGTCCCTGGGTGAGTCTGTGTTCTGAGCACGGCTCCTGCTTAGAAGCAGGCACAGAACAGCATCTCTTGCAGACGCACACAGTGGACAGCCTCCTCAGAAGGCAGGCATAGGAAGATCTGCACTGGCTGTGATTTGAATGACTGACTGGAGAGGTGTGTCTGGTAAATCGCGCAGAGAGGTGACAGGGAGCCTCTTTGGCTAGGTTGGTGCAGGGGGCTCCTGGTAGCCTGGCCATCCTTATGTCATTAGATTCCAACTCCTTATCAGCCCGAGGCAGTATCGATAAGGGGCAGGGTTGATGGACATTGTGGTCCAGTAACATTTGGAGGGCCACAGGTTCCCCACCCTTCGTTAATTTAATTAACTTGCTGATTGTGGCATGGGAATTGTTTTTTACCCTCCGTCTTTTGAGTTTCTTTTGTAGAACTGGAAAAAACAACACTACTGTTTTCACCAAGCCAGTTGTGTACCGTTGAGACTTCCTTCGTTGAAAACTGGATTGCGAGGAGGAAAGCTGCACTTTGGGGGGCCTTAAAAAAAAAAAAGACATAGGGAGGGAGGGAAGCTCACACACCCCATTTCTGTGGTAGCCCACTTTAAAACATACCCTCCCCAATAGCATTCTCCTGTTTCCCAAGCTGTCCGCATGCACTCTGTTGCTATTCCAAAAGTTGGATCAACACAGCCCATTCCCAAACTTGTGTTCCGTGAGGGAAAAACCCCCAAGGACCTGGTACCTTCTGTATGTACATTCCTTGATCGCTGAGGTGATCCGCACTCTTTCACATCCTAAAAGCGAACCTTCGGGGAGGTGGAATGGCAAGCTGTGTTTAAAAGTGCGTCCCTTAGGATTAGATATTTGGAAAGCACTGATGAATTGGGCTGCTTTTCCCTAAGTGTGCTGGAGACACCTGGCTCTTGGACATCTTTCCCCAGTATAAAAGACCACACACACCCTGCAGCCAAAGCTTCATCTCCCCGGACCCCCCCACCCCCCTGAAAAAGCCTGATATAAGCTTAAAGTTAATTGAACACTAAAAATGTACAGCGTTAAATAGATGTGTCTTGTTCTGTAAGCATGAATTGGTTTTATTCGTCTTCACCGTTGAGATTGACTAAGGAGAACTAACACAGTCACTTTCTTCCCTCCAAGCCCATTTTGTGATAAATATGCACTTTCTGCTGTAGAGGTGGGCGTAAGACTGAATGTCACCTCAAAATATTCAGAAATTTGTTGGTTGAGTTGCTCTCCCTCTAAAACAAAACATTTACTTGTAATTTAATAGCATAAATATTTCTCTGATTTGCCTTCTGACATCAGCACTTTTAGGAATGTTTCTTTTAAGCTTCTCTCCTCTTTATTTCCCTACCGTGAATCAATGAGAACTAGAAACTTGAGCACCACAGCTGCTGCCTCCACAAAAATGAAACCTACTTGCAGTTCTAGCAGATTCCTGGGACCAAGCAAACGTTTTGTTTTTAAGACACCCACACCTTCATTCCGTTTCTTAATCAGTAGGATATATCTATGCAGAGATTCTACCAGATCGCTGTAAAAGCACCAGAGGACATGACAATTGTCAGCTTTTATTTTAGGAAAGAGACACGTGGGCTGCTTGTGTGCATGTGATGGCTAAAAATGTGTAGGCTATGCCTGATGAAATTTCAGAAGGCAGAGGGGCTACTTGAATAAAATTTCTGGTGGCCTGCATGTGTCTTTCCCTGTATCAAAGTGATTAAAGTGCATTTTTTTTAACAGCTTGCAGAATAAATTGCACAGAATTGTCTTAAATTTGCAAAATTGGTGCAGGGTACGTATTTCAGTTTTCTCAGTTGTCCTTATGCAGAACTACTTTTCTTCCATAGAATTAAAGAACTGTAAAGTTGGAAGGGTCATCTGGATCAACCCCCCTGTCATGTTTGAATTGAAAACACCCCCACCTATTTGGAAATACAGTTCTCTGGATAATCCAGCCTTTACATGAGGGATGAGGAATCTGAAGCCCTCCAGATGTTTCTGGACTACAACTGCCATCATCCCTAACTCTTGACCATGCTGAGCGGGGTTTATGGGGGTTAGAGTCCCTAAGCAGTGGGAACCTGTGCCCTTCCAAATGATGTCGGGACTCTAAATCACAACATCCTTTACTGTTGGTCATGCTAGCTGGGGCTGATGGGAGCTGGAGTTCAGCAACATCTGGAGGGGCACAGCCAAGCCGGCCATTATTGGAAAGCTTTTTTCTCCCTGTTGCTTTGCGACCCACGTAGGAAGAGTTCAAGGATTGCGTGTTGCTTGCGGGGGTGGGGAGAGAATACAATGCCTTCTGTAAAGTGTAGGTAGATCTTGCAGTCCTGCTTGAGCATAAAACCATATTCTCTGGCAGTTGTATTCTGAAGAATACCGCTGCAAATGTATTTTTAAACAGGGGCTGTGCCCTTGCTCACTTCACCTGCCAACCTTCCTCCCCTCCCTTTACACATCACCAAAAAAAATCCCTCCTCTCCATGGTTCATCTGTGCCACCCGCTGCCTATGTATCCATTTTCTGGTTCGCTCACTTTGCCTAGGCTGCTGGAATCTCCACCCTCCAGTCCCCCCCCTTTTTTCTGAGCAGCTTGTCACACTGTCATTTTCATCACCATCTGGCTGTAGCCAAGAGAACTGTAGCATGATGACATCCTTAGAATTTTTTATATTGCAGAGATACAGAATCTGGTACTAACTAGTGGGATCCATGCAAATAACATTTTTATCTTTATTCTGACAACACCTTTATGAGATAGGTCACTATTAACCCCCATTTGGACAGATTGGGAATGAAAGCTGTATGCCTAGGATAACTAATTTGGTGCCCTCTGGGTGTGGCTAAACTTTTTATTTCCCATCTCCCCTAGCCAGCATGGCCAATAAGGATGATGGGAGCTAAAGTCCAAAATATCTGGAGGAAACAAAGTTGGCTATCTGAGCTACAAGCCACACCCATACCCCCACCAGTGGATCACATGTTGGAGCAAAGATTTCAAAGCCGATTCTCTTAACGTCACAGAGACAGGAAACCAATGCTCTTGACAGCTGTCAATGAATGGGGACATTCCCCCCTTCTCAAGTTTTTTTGTTGCTAATGCTTGAAGGTTTTAGAATCAGACAAATACATTGGCAGAGAACCTGTGGCTCCCCCCAGATGTTGCTGAACTCCTTCCATCAATGTCTGGAGGACCAAAGGTTCCCTCTCCCAGAGCTTGGGAGTCCTACATTAAGTGGTGAAGAACTGGCATCTCACATATGAAGGCCAAGGATGCCAGTTGACCAAGAAGAAACCAGGCTGAAACAAAACACCAAATGTGTTGGGTCCGCAAAGGGGAGAGATGATGCTTTGGTTCTCACCACAAAGCAGGCTGGGTGCTGCTCCCAAGTTTATGCCACCCCTCATTCTTGTGTGCAACAGCTCCTTTGCTGTGCCGGAACAGCAGTGAAACCATCTTCATAGTTTTTAACCAGCTTCTGGTGATCATTCCTGGCCTGCTGTCGGGTGATTCCTGCTGCGAGGCTGTTTTCTGCCTATTTAGGGGATACTTAGTCAATAGGTTTCTCCCTGTTTGAAGATGTAAAGTGAGGAGTGTAAATGTTTTCCAGCTGCACATAATGGCTGGTGGCTGTTCGGACCTAAAAGACAAACCTCCTCCACAGGTGGCGATGAATTCTTAGTTTTGTAAAGCCATATAATATGTGCTGGCATTGGATATAGGTTAGTGGTTTTGAAGCTTTTTAGCATTCAGGCTGCTGTCTGGATCTGCTTGCTCTTTATTGGACCACAGCATTTTGTGACCCGTACCAACTGCATGAGGGGGTACTTGAAAGAACTTTGCATTAGATCTCAAGAGCCGTGTGTGTGTGTGTGTGTGTGTGTGTGTGTGTTCTTTGTTTTCCAGGCCAAGGGTCCAGAGCAATATATGCCCCACATTATCATGGAAGCACAAATCACAAGATGTAACAGTTGGAGAACCAAGTTTCTCGACAACCATAAGTTTTCATTCCGAAAAGAAAAAGCCTATGACAGGACAAATGGTTCTCGTGTTGAATGGTTGAAGAGTTATGCTTCCAGCTGTGCTACTAGTCCCTGGTGAGATCACAGCAGCCAGAGGGTGGGCCAAATAAAGGGTTGTTTCCAAAGTAGTGCCGAATAACATGGCCCCCCTGCACAAAGAATTCTGCTTGTGCAGGGGGGCTTCCTTCCCCCTTTCCCACATCTCCAGTAGTGCCCCAAAACAAACAGGGAGTGTGAGGAAGGAGTCCCCGTTGTAAAAGCCTGAAATTTTGTGCTAGTTAGACAATATCCAGTATTTTTTTCAGCCAAGGCACAAGTGCTCATCTCCCCATGACTAGGAGTAGTACATTATTTAAAACTGGGGGGGTGGGTTAAATTATGCAAAGTAGTTTGCTGATTTGCATAATTTTATGCAGGCAGTTGGGGCTGTGCAGCATAGAACCGCCAGTGTATTTGTAAGGTACATCATACACCCTGGTTCAGTTTTTACTAAGCCTTCTAGAGTACGGTCCATACCCATTTTGCACCTAGCCATCCCTGGAAAAAGCCATGTTTAACGTTCATCTCCAGTGTGAGACACAAGAGAAGGAAAAAAAATCCCAAGCAAAGACCACCCACGAGGATCTGACTGCCCTGCTCTGGCAGGGATGGGTAGGTGGGGAATCCACAGGTACTGAATTAAGCTGGGCAACTTGTAAATTTAAGCCTCTGCATTGTTTACATGTTTCTTAATTCATTGTCTTTTAAATGGTTGTATTTTTAAATGATGAGAGGTTGTTCTCCCAATTAAAAAAGAAGCCATTCTAGGCTTTCAAAGGTTGAGCGTCAAGCTATTTTTCTTGGGTTGTGTGGTATTTCTATTCATCTAAAAATGATAAAAAAAACCACAAAAGTGGGGTGGGAGAGTAAATCCAAGGTTTCCTGTGAGTCTCCATTTCCAGCCTTGCACCCATGCCTGTGGGTGTAGGTAATTAGGGGGAGGATAAAAAGTACTCTGCATATACTCAGGGGCATTCCAGATGTTATGGGGTTGCAGCTTAGTGCTTTGGAATCCAGTAACACTTAAATTGGGGTTCTATCCAATTCTAGTCTTTACGTTAGCTAGATGTGACCTTTAGCCTGTGCTTTATATGTCTGGCCGTTTGTTCCGCCCTTTGAAAATAGCACAGTGAAGTGTCTTTGTCTTGCAAAAAGCTCGCTGGCCCAAAGTTCATCCACAGAGGTGCTACTCAAAGGCCCACCATTAAGTTCTAGGTCAGCAGTCAGAAAAGACAGTCCTCTCTGTGTTCCACCCACTGACACAAGAACCAACCTGATTAGCTGAGGGTGCATTAAAACATGGCTGAAGCCCATTCTTTCCCCTCAAAGAATTCTGGGTGCTGTAGTTTAAAGCTCACAAGACTGAACAGTTCCCAGCAACCCTTAAACTACAGTGCCCAGAATGCTTTGAGGGAAAGAATGTGCCTTAA
Source organism: Podarcis liolepis (assembly GCF_965112155.1). Taxonomy (NCBI): domain Eukaryota; kingdom Metazoa; phylum Chordata; class Lepidosauria; order Squamata; family Lacertidae; genus Podarcis; species Podarcis liolepis. The sequence continues at coordinate 24,665,058 of NC_139567.1, read as the reverse complement.
AGGCACGGTGCATAACCAGCCCCCTGCCCTGCAAGAGAGGTTCTGCCAGCCACATCTCACGTGTTCTACACCTGTTAAGACCTTCTTATTTGGCCAGGTGGCTGGCTGGTGCGGAATCATGTCCCCTTTTTACTTTAAGGTGCAGATTCTCATCCCAGTGACTGCACCAGCTATCAGCTCTTGACTTCCGCAGTACCAACTATGGAATTTTTGTATGCATAAGCCACCTCAAGGGTCCTTGTGAGAGCCAAATGGCAGGGAGTTAATTTTTTAAAAAAGACTCCTAGGTAAAAATAGACACACATATATTAAAAATGTCATTTAAAGCAAACAAAGCAGAAGGCCACAGGTAACAAATGCAGCTATAACCGGGCTTTGGTGAATTTCAAAGCTCAAAAAAGCATACCGTTGTTCAGGAGCAAACTGGTTGTTTCTTCTTGTTGTTTTTGCAGCAGCAGCTCAGCCAAAGCAAGAGCAGTTCAGTGCAGCTCTCAGTGCTTTTCCTCTTCCAGGCTCAAAATGAATGCAAACTGCTCTTTAAAAGGAAACAGAGAAAGGTGCGATAAGGCAGGGGTAGCTATCCTGGCGCCTTCCAGATGTTGGACTCCACCAGCCACAGATTGCAGGGGGTGGGGTGGGAGATGAAGTTCAGCAGCATCTGGAGGCACCTGGGATAAGGAAAGTCTTTTGCCAAGGACACGGCCCCACCTGTTTTACTTTGAGTCCCAGGTTGCCAGAAGCTGCAAGAGGGGAATGTGCTCCTGTGTTTGGGTCCTGCTTTGGGGCTTCCCATTGGGGCATCAGGTTGGCCCCTGTAAGAACAGGTTGCTGGACTAGATGGGCCACTGGCCTGGTCCAGCACGGCTGCTCTTATGCTCTCCCCAAGATGGGGGCACCCGGCAAGTTAAAATGCAGATGAAGCTAAGGTGGGGTAGGAGTTAAGCATTCCTGCATCTTTAGCCTCCAAGGGCTGAATGGCTGGGCAGCCTGATTTGGGTTATTATTGTTGTTTTGGTTGGCAGGATAGGGAAGAGCTGCCATCCCTTGCATCAAGTGATGCTTTGAAGATGCAAAAGTGCAGGTGAACATCTAGCAAAGCGGCAAACAGTCTTACCATCCGTCAGGGGCTGGACCGAGAGCCTCTGCCTGGTGAAAAGAGCCGCATCTTTCAGGGGCCCTCCAGAGATTTTGTGCGCCTGGTGGTGAAGTTTCAGCTCGGCCAGAGGGATGAACCGCTTAGTCATTCGCATAAACTGGACGTCCACCTGCAAGCACAAAGGAAGGAGCATCCGTCAGGGAAGGGAGTCGGACCTTGGGGTCTGCAACTTTTGCTCTTCTACCTGCAGAATTGCGGCTGGCAATATTGTGCTATCTGGTATTGTGAGGCACTTGCAAGAAGATTCTGCCTCCCCTTTGCTGGCTGTGCAGAGCAGTTACTGATTCAAAAATGAGTGAAGAGTCATTAACACTCTGAATGAGAGAAGCTCAGAGAGAAATGGAAGGATTTGTCTCTGCATCTTGCCGGGTGATGTGAAATATTAAGCAGAATGAGTAGGAGTAGAAGACTGCTCGAAACATCCCTCTTTTGGAAGAAAAGCATCCATTAATTAATGCTTTAGAAAAGGAGGCCAATAGTATATATCATGTGCGAGATATACTTAGCTGAGAGACTTACTGCAATGGAAGGAGATTTATTTTCAGCCTTGCAAAAAAACCCACAAGTTTGTAATGCACCATTTGCCTTGTTTACAAGCCCACATATACAAAAATAACTCATTTGTGGCTGTTTTAAAGAGGAACAAAAGGAGCATTATTTGTCCCACTTCCATCTTTGACACGAGGGATGGGGAACCATCGGGCCCCTCAGGGTCAAATGTGACCCGCAATATCTCCATATGAGGCCTCTGAGGCCTCTCCTCAGGCTAAACCTTCCTGACCCTGTTCCACAGCCTCCTCAAATGCTTTTGCCTGGCTGGAATGTGTCCTTGGACTGCAAGCGACGCCTCTCGCTAGCCTGGATGGAGGATACAGAGAGCTGTGCTCTCAGGGCCGTCTTAAGCATATGTGGTGCTGGGGTGCAAAGATCCGCCTGGCGCCCTGCCCCCGGTTGCCCAGAGTTGTTGACCTTTGTTTAGGGGGAGAACCCCAAAGTTGATGACCTTTTTTAAGGAAAGGTTCCCCAAAGTTGTCAACCTTTTTTTAGGTTGCTGATACCATGCTTATGTCTGCTCAGGAAAGGAAAACAGGAAACATAAGGAGCCCAGTGCAACAAACCAGCCCGAGGCGTCGGCATCTGAGCGAAGCCGGGCACCTCATGGTGTAAGCAGCATGCGGTGGACGGGCCTCTCCATGGTCCTGCGCCAATCCCGGGCATGCAGGAGGGCAGAGCCAGCTGGCCACCTCAATGTCTCGCTGGCTCGCTTGCTCCTGAATTCGCAGCACAGAGCTGCCCGCAGCAGAAGAGCCCGCCATGGCGCTCCGACTGACAGGTGGGCTCTTCCCCAGATGCCAACTCTTGGGCCCCAGACTTTCGGCCTGGCGCCCCTGAGAACCCGGTGCCCCGGTGCCCTGCACCCCTGGCACCTATGGTTAAGACAGCCCTGTGTGCTCTGTCTAGAAAACTGACTCCTGCATGGCTGCTGTGCAGAAGGAAGAGTCAAGTCTGCTGCTCTGCCAAAGAATTTCCCTAACCCTGGTATACGCATGATGAGATCGGAGCCAGCCGTGCCTAACCAGAGCCGATCCTTGAAAACCCATTTGCCAAGCACCACCAATCTTACCATGAACCATTTGGGTTTCTCTTTGGTGCTGGAAGCATCGTAGTGAGGATCTTTCTTTTCAAACTGGGTGTGATCGGGATACGCCTCCTTCACTATCTAGAATTTGGGAGAGAAGCACAGCCAGAACACGACTCGCAAACTGAGAGTAGCCACGGAGTAGACACTGCTTTGAGAAAGTCATCAGCATTTGTGACTTGGCACTCACATCCAAATGTGCTCAACTGAAAAAGACTGCAATTTGAGGCAATTTGCCAACTGTATGGTCCATATCAGAACTTCCAGCTCTCCTCTGTAACAACAGGACTCAGGCCCCAAATAGCTGGAAGACCACCTCCTTCCCTGCAGACCCTCTTGAGTGTTAGGAACTGCACACATTGTACACTGAAGATGCACTTCTCTTTGACACCTAAGATATATGTCTATTTTTGGGAGCCACCCCTATTCCTGAGACTAATTTGTTTTAAATGGGTTTTAATATTGTTATTTCACACAGTTGTGAACCACCCCTGGTACCTCTCACCTTGATGATGCCAGCAATCCCGGGCTCTTTACAGTTGCTGTGATAGAAGAAGGCTTCCTGGCCAGCTTTCATATCCTTCAGGAAATTCCGTGCCTGCCAAAACAAGAGCAGGGATCAGCTTATTGACACCACCAGACAGAAGCACTACAGATAATACATATCTCCTTGCAGGTAATTAGCACTATAGCCACCATGCCTCATAATTTGGAGGAGAGGATTATATAAAGCCATGGATTGTGCTAACCCTTGTTTAGAACTCGATGCAGGGAGCCAAAGCTCACAGACAGGCAAACCATAGTTTTAGAACTATTTGATTGCTTTCCTTTTCCACAGGACCTCCTCAGCACCCTGGTCTCCAGGGAGCTGGCAAAGCAAGAGGTGGACTGTGATCTGTCAGTTCAGACATTGCACCAAACCATAGTTAGAGCCAACAATGGATAAGAAACCATGGTTTCCGGTTCTGGTTTGCTAGCTGATTATAAACCATTACTCATCAATCCAGATGTCATGCTAACCCAGAGAAAAGGAACCATTTTCAGCCCAAGGGCCACATTCTCTTCTGGGAAGCCTTCCAGGGGCCACATGCCAGTGGTGGGTGGGGCCAGAGGTAAGAGTGGGCAGAGCAAAATATGTGGATTTTACCTTTCTTTGCTTGACTAGTTTCGACACATTCACCTCTCCCATCCAGGCAAGCACGGAACATCATCAGAGTTCAAAAACACATCCCAGCCTAGGCTCATTCTCATCAATGCTAGAAAGTACGTATGGTTTGAATTTGCAACACAACTAGTCTTAAATATCAACAGCACGGGCAAAAATAAAAGGTGGAAATGGACAGCAGAACTTTAAAGTGCCAAAGCATATCTGTGTTCTCCCACTGTAAGCTTTGATTGGAAGGCAAGTTGATTAGGATCTACGCAGTATCGCATCCATCCAGAATAGCTATTTGCTGCTCAGAAACCTTTTTTTTTTTTGTGAGAATAAATTTATTGATCAATGCCGTTGCTACAGTTGACTTTACTTACCTGGTAATTCCTGACTCCGTCCCAGCATGCTGTCTGATTGGGTTGAGCTTTTAAATCTTCAATGCCAAACTGAATAATAAAATAAAACAAACATACATTATCCAAAATGCCTAACTGTGCCTTTAAAAAAGAAAAGAAAAAATAAGTTCAGCATTTCATTTATTACTGGCAGCCTCGTTTGTACCTGGCGTTGCTTGGGAATTCTAAGACACCCCCCCCAAAAAAAAAATCTGTGCAGTTTTGAAAGGTTTGGTCTGCCCTAAGTGAGGCACAAGGGGCTTGGGGTGATTTCTGGGGGCGGGCGAGATATAAAGGAAGGGGAGGTTGGTCAGGTGTGAGGAGCAAAGGGGTTGGTGAGTAGAGTGTGCAAATGGAGCAGCCCCTTGGGGAGGGACAGACAGACAGAGAGTGAATCTGTAATGTTACACTAGGCATGAGATTTTGGTTATAATATACAGCTTTTATTATGGGAAAAGTTATGGAAAGAAGATTTAAAATTTATAGCTTCCTTTACATTGAAAATAGGGATGTGGGTGGCGCTGTGGTCTAAACCACTGAGCCTCTTGGGCTTGCCGATCAGAAGGTTGGTGGTTCGAATCCCTGCAACGGGGTGAGCTCCCATTGCTCGGTCCCAGCTCCTGCCAACCTAGCAGTTCGAAAGTATACCAATGCGAGTAGATAAATAGGTACCGCTCCGGCGGGAAGGTAAATGGCATTTCTGTGTGCTGCTCTGGTCTCGCCAGAAGCAGCTTAGTCATGCTGGCCACATGACCTGGAAAAACTGTCTGCAGACAAACGCCGGGTCCCTTGGCCTTTAAAGCGAGATGAGTGCCACAACCCCAGAGTCGTCTGCAACTGAACATAACTGTCAGGGGTCCTTTACCTTTTATACACTGAAAGAAAATTATTTGAAAATGATGTACCGCTGGTATCTGACACCTAGTAAACTAGCAAGAATGTATAGAACTGTTTCAAATGTGTGTTGGAAATGCAAAAATAAAGAAGGCACCTTTTACCATATGTGGTGGAGTTGTCGGGTAGTAAAAGAGTTCTGGGAAATGATATATAATGAATTTTTTTTAAAAAACCATTTAAGGTAACTTTTGTTTAAAAAAAACATCCCAGAAGCTTTGTCAGGAACTGTAGGTGCAGAATTACCAAAAGAGAAGAAAAGACTGTTTATGTACACGACGACAGCAGCACGGATGCTCTTAGCCCAAAAACGGAAAGACGATAAAGTCCCAACCAGAGAAGAATGGCAGACCAAGTTGATGAACTATGCCGAACTGGCAAAAATGATGGGAGAGAAGGAATCAGGAAGACCAAATTTTTATTAAGGACTGGAATAATTTTATAACGTATCTTAGGGACCACTGTAAGCAGTTGAAATCATTAGCAGGAATACAATAACTCTTGTAAAGTAACATAAACTTTAGATATTCTGGACATATGATAGATTACAGTAAAAGATGTAGGAATAAATTTTAAAAATGGAACCCAGGGAGGGAGGGTAGTCTGAAGGTTCGAGAGAACCTTTTGTTTTTATTTTTTCTTTGGGATTGTTATGTTTGTTGTGTGTAATTAGTACATAAAACTATTAATGATTATAATAAAAGCGAGAGCGAAATGCACACATCTCCCATAGAAGATGGCTTGCTTACCTTCACATCTACACCCTTCTCAAACCTGCTCTCGGGTTCAGATTTCATTAGCCAATGGGTGTGGGCTCTCTTGTTTCTGTCCTGCTCAGCACGGGCTTCTACCTTGGAGGTTTCCGCAACATTTCCGGTTGTAAGGCTTTTCATCTCGACTCTCTGCGATCTGGGTCTCTTGCTCTCCCCCTGCAGCTCAGATCTGGCATCTTTAAAATCAGGTTCTTTTGGAGCTTGAAGGATCCAAAGAATTCATAGGGTATTTGGAAGATGAATTTTAAAAGGACATGAGGAAAGTGGGAAGGGGAGAAAAGAATAATGTCAGCTTGGTGGGCTTCAGCTAATCTATTAAAAAAAGTCACTTTGGAAAATGATTCATAAGTAACTGGGAAGAAATGGATGCACAATGTCCATCTCTAGATATTGTGGTTTGCCTGCTGGAACCTTCTGCTAATTTCTCCTGTTTGTGCTCAGACACAGCACATTTACATTTACCAGCAGATGCTTGCTTGCTACTTCCTAGACGCATTTGTCATTGGCTGTGCTGCTGTGAGGTCATGAAATACATAGGAACATTCCAAATGCTCAGGGCAGGGGTTTTAGCCACAGAGCTGGGAGGCAAGTGAAGAGGAAGGGCCCTATAGCTCAGTGGTAGACCATCTGCCTTGTGTGCAGAGGGTTCCAGGTTCAGTCCCCAGCATCTCCAAGTAGGGCTGAGAGAGACTCCTGGCCTGAAACCCCAGAGAGCCACTGCCAGCCAGTGTAGGCAATACTGAGCTTGATGGGCCAATGCTCAGACTTGGTATAAGGCAGCTTCTTATAAGGGAGGGGCTGCATGTAAATGGTCCGTGGCTCAATCTCTGCTTTTTCCAGGTATATCTGGAAGAGAGACCTTTTCCTCCTGACTCACAATGCTAATGAAACAGGGTGCTAGAGGGAGAGATCTATCCATTGCTTCTCCTCTGCAAGCTGCTAGCACCTACTAAACTTCCTTGGCAGGCTAGTAATTTTGCAGCCTTATTTACAAGGCTGCTGGATCAGACAGGCGAGAGGGCGTTTTTTGGGGGGAGAGACCAGGGATGAGTGAAACCAGACATATTGGGCAGGAGAGGGGTCAGAGAAATAGGCCAACTATCAAATCCATCATTCAATGGGGGAGAGGACATTTGTGGCCCTCTCTATGTTGCTGGACTACAACTCCCATCAGCCAACACAGCTGATGGTCAGGAATGATGGGAGCTGTAGTCCAGCGATCTCTGGTGGGCCACAGGTTCCCTATTCCTGATATAAATCTTTAGCTACAGGTGCTGAGTAGCTCACATTTCAACATCCCTTAGTGTGTATATAGCCAAAAAAAGAGCAGCACACAGAAGATGCAGCCCAAGTTGGCTCTTTCTTTATCACTAGTTTTTACTTTTTTTAAGTAAACTGAACTCTGGATAATATTGCTTGAGCCTGACTGCCCCACTGACCTGTCAAGGCTGCTCGGCCTCTTTTCTTCCCTTTCGGAGGCATTTATCCAGCTGCCTAGAAGAAGGGAGGAAGAATCTTAAGAGAAAGCAAAGCAGGAAATCCTTTCTTGCATCAATAGCTCAGTCGGTAAAGCACGAGACTCTTAATCAGGCATAGGCAAACTCGGCCCTCCAGATGTTTTGGGACTACAACTCCCATGATCCCTAGCTAACAGGACCAGTGGTCAGGGATGATGGGAGTTGTAGTCCCAAAACATTTGGAGGGCTGAGTTTGCCTATGCCTGCTCTTAATCTTAAGGCCATGGGGTTGAGCCCCACGTTGGGCAAAGGATTCCTGTATTACAGGGGGTTGGACTAGATGACCCTAATGGTCTTTTTCAACTCTACAATTCTATGATTCCTTATATGAAGCGTAACAAGAGAGGTCAGACTTGGGGAAGGACTGGAGCTTAGTGACAGAGCCTCTCTGTCACAAAGCATGCAGGAGGTTCCAGGTCCAGTCCCTGGCATTTCCAGGTAGGGCTGGGAAGGTTCCATGCCTGAAATTCTGGAGAGCTGCTGCCAGTCCGTGTAGACAATACTGAGCTACATGAATCAGTGGCCTGACTGAGTATAAGGCAGCTTCCTATGTATTTTTCGATTTGATTGGCAGTGCCTCCATCACTCCAGGACTGGGGGGGATCAAGGCTCAGATCCCAGTTTTGCTATCAAAAGGTCACTCTCTTTATCTCAGCCCACTGGTCTTCAAGTGGTGGGTCACAGCTTGATCCAAGATAGCTTGCAACTGGAGCATAAAGGTAAAGGTAAAGGTACCCCTGCCAGTCGTGTCCAATTCTAGGGTTGTGCGCCCATCTCACTTAAGAGGCCGGGGGGCCAGCGCTGTCCGGAGACACTTCCGGGTCACGTGGCCAGCGTGACGAAGCTGCTCTGGCGAGCCAGCACCAGCGCAGTGCACAGAAACGCTGTTACCTTCCCACTATAAAGCGGTACCTATTTATCTACTTGCACTTTGACGTGCTTTTGAACTGCTAGGTGGGCAGGAGCTGGGACCGAAAGACGGGAGCTCACCCCGCGGCGGGGATTCGAACCGCCGACCATGCGATCGGCAAGCCCTAGACACTGAGGTTTTACCCACAGCGCCACCCGCGTCCCATAACTGGAGCATAGCCACCATGAAAATACATGGTAAATGATTAAGAAATGGTTCCCCACGTGCATGCCTGGGCTACAAGGGGGTCCTACTGAGTCTGAAAAGGTTGAAGATACCTAGCCTAACCTACCTCGCAGGGGTGTTGTTGAGTATTAAATCAGGGGGGCAGGGAGAACAATGAGCGCTGCTTTTTGCTCTCAAAACGTAAGTTATACATGTATTACATAAAAGCCCATCAAAAGTTAAAGACTATAGGGATGGAATAGCACCTGTACCTGTAAAATTGGTGCCGTGGTGGCACAGATACGCGACTGTCCAACTTTCCTTCCTCTTAACAGAGTCCTTTCTGTCTCTCCAGCTTTATAAATTGGCGCGCCTGATTGCAACACACACACAAAAAAAATATCAGAAACGCTTCCGCTGCTAAATGCCTGTTTGGTTCGGAGGTTACATACTCGTTTTGCAAACCGCAGCTATGCCTTTAAGACGTTGCAGCCAATCGGAAAACTAACAGCTGGAGAACCCTGGGGAGAGAAAGACAACACAACCCCAGAAGCCCGGGCAAGCCCTTTGCAAAGGCTTCTGGGGATGGTAGTCTTCTCTGGTAGGAGCCAGAAAGAAAAGCAACCATCGCCTGTGGAGCTGAGAACAACAGTTCCCACAATGCAGAGCGGCCACCCGGACCTCGTTCACCTGCCCGGGCGACTTAGGTGGTGCTGGCCATGGCTTGGAGAGTGTGCTGCAGGCTGGGGGCCCAACTGAGGAGGCTTCCTGGACGGAGGCACGCATGGGGGCGCCGAGACATCGCCTCCTGCATAGACCGTAAGATTAAGGGGAGATAACCTAACAGTCTGCTGTTTCGGGTTAGGGACAGTCCTCTGGGGAAGAGCGGAGTTCGTCTGTTAGCTGGGGGGAAAGCAAACAGCCGGACTCCCTTGCCTTTAGCGGAGGTGCGGCAGGCAGAGATCCAACAGGTTGCGTTGGCCACCGCGTGGTAATGTACGGGGAGGAAACCACCACCGGTTGAACTCCTGCCAACTATTCTGCTACAGCAGTGGATTCTTCCTTTTTTTTGCACGGAGATGATCGCAGGGGAGGTTGCTTGCCGTTCTCAGCACGGGGATGTGCTGTTTGGGTCATGCTTCATCTGTTGGACTTCTGTCTGCAATGACGCTATTAAGGAGGATTCTTGCTGGAGAGGCAGGTTGGGTCTGGCTTTCCAAATGCTGTTGGCCACAACTCCCAATTGATCCCAGTCAGCATGGCCACCTGGAGATGCCACTGGGGACTGAATCTGGGACCTTCTGCATGCAAAGCATATGCTCTGGCAATGAGCTGAGGCTTTCCCCTTTGTTCCTCATGTGCTGAGCACCATCAGAGCAACCAGATGCATGCCCCAGATGGGGAAAAGGGTGGAGCCGAACTTGGTCTGATTTTGCAACGTCTTAAACATTCCTAAAATCTCAGGTAACTTTGAGCGTGCTTCCTAGGTATATTATTATTAGTTCTCCTTTCCCTCAACGGTTGCCTGTTTGCCTCTCTCTCAGCAGGATGCCTCAGTGGGAGAGATGAGAAGCAGAATTCATTCCATCAGCTCTATGAGGCCATTCCAGTTATTCATTACAAGAACCATTACTTAATTTTTAACAATTGGCATATCCAACCCCCCTCTCCCTGCCCCTTTTTCCTTCTGTGCTGTGGCTTTTGAATTGCAAGCCTGCATGCAGAAAATGTGTCTTGTTTTAGCTGATTATGTGCAAGCTGTTTCAGAAGCAAAGCAGAAATGCTCCAGATAAATAATGTTGTATCCCCAAGTCCCCTTCTAATTCCTGGACCTAGCAAGGATTCAGTTGCTGGGGAGTCAGGCCAGTTTCTTGGCGAGATAGTGGCTGAAGTATGTCATTAAAGTAACCACGGAAGCAGCTCTGGGCCAGAGCCATGCCTGATTTCTGTTTAAATCCAAACTATGATCAAGGGAAGAGCAAGACCTCCTTGGGGTGTTAGTGGTGTGATTCCCTCCATCATAGGCTCAGCTTGTGTATATGTGTAAATAAACCATATATCATAAAGACACCACAGTCTCTACTGTCTCCAAACCCTGGGTCGGCGCCTGGGACCTCGCACTACTTGGAGATTGGGTGGCATGCAGCAAATAAATATTACTTTCATTAACCTAAAGTGGCCTGTTTATTAGAGGATCTCTTCCTCCTTTTTTCCTTGTCTCTGCTTTGAAAGCTTCTCCCCTTTCTTCTGCCTCCCAGCCACAGTGGGTTTGACCGAGGAGCAGAAGGAGTTCCAAAAAGTGGCCTTTGACTTTGCTGCCAAAGAGATGGCCCCCCACATGGCTGAGTGGGATGAAAAGGTGAGGAATCCACTAGGTGTGTAGATACCAGATCTGACGACAATGCTTAAGTGCCCTACCAAGAGAGCAGGTGGGGAAAGCCTGCCGCTGTTTGCTACTGCTAATTGGTTCGTTTGCTTGGGGCTGCTCGCTTCTGCTACTCACTAGCAAACATAAAATGTAAAAGGTGACCTTTCCTGGCTTCTGAGTGGTAGCGCTTGTTTATTCACCGGTAAGTTACCCTATGACGCGAGTGGTGCTGTGGGTTAAACCACAGAGCCAAGGACTTGCCGATCAGAAGGTCAGTGGTTCGAATCCCCGTGACGGGGTGAGCTCCCGTTGCTTGGTCCCTGCTCCTGCCCACCTAGCAGTTCGAAAGCACCTCAAAGTGCAAGTAGATAAATAAGTACCGCTCCGGCGGGAAGGTAAACGGCATTTCCGTGCGCTGCTCTGGTTCACCAGAAGCGGCTTAGTCATGCTGGCCACATGACCCGGAAGCTGTGTGCCGGCTCCCTCGGTCAATAAAGTGAGATGAGCGCAGCAACCCCAGAGTCGGCCACGACTGGACCTAATGGTCAGGGGTCCCCTTTACCCTTTACCTAAGTTACCCTATGCTTCGAAAGGCACCTCAGTGGCAGTTTTAGTATGTATGCATCAGGTTTTATCATTTCAAAGCCACACAGTGTTCCCTCCACATTTGTAAGGAGTAATTCCTTTTGTGTGGCAGCACCTGGAACTTTGGAACTCTCTGCCAATTGACATTCGGTAAGCACCATCATTATATTCTTTTAGAAACCTGCTGAAAAACATCTGTTTTGGTGGGTCTGTCTGGATACATGGTCTGTTCTTCAATTTATTTTGGATGCGTGTGATTTTTAAGAAGCTTATAACAGTTTTAAAATGTTATCATAGAGTTGGAAAGGACCCCAAGGGCCATCTAGTCCAACCCCCTGCAATGCAGGAATCTCAACTAAAGCACCCAGGACAGATGGCCACCCAACCTTAGTTCAACAACCTCCAAAGAAGGAGAGTCCACTACCTTCCGAAGGGAGTCCAGTCCACTGTCGAACAGCTCTGAGCCTCAGAAAGTTCTTCATAATGTTTAGCTGGACTCTTTCCTTTCCTGTAACTCGAAACCATTGGTTTCAGTCATCCTATTCAGAGTTCCATCCTCCATGTGGCAGCCCTTTAGATATTTGAAGATGGCTCTGATAGCTCCTCTCAAGCAGCAGTTATTCTAGTAAGCCAATATTGTGGTCGGTGGGTGAGGGGTGTTCACCTGCTGCTTCAAAGAAATAGCTGTCCTTGAGAAAAGGAAGAGAAAGGGGGGGGGACAAAACCTCAAGATTTGTCGAAAACCCAAATGAAGAACTGTTTCCCCTCTCTCGCTTCGCAGGAAATATTCCCTGTGGAGACAGTGCGGAAAGCAGCTCAGCTGGGGTTTGGTGGGATCTATGTGCAGCCGGACGTGGGGGGCTCTGGGTTGTCCCGGCTCGACACCTCCATCATCTTTGAGGCTCTGTCGACGGGCTGTGTCAGTACGACAGCTTATATCAGCATCCACAAGTGAGTAATGGGAGGCAGAAGGGCTCGGCCAGGAAGGCCGCCTTCAGGCAGAGGGTCTGCATTGTGACGCCTTTTCTTGTGGTTGTCGCTGCTGCAGCATGTGCAATTGGATGATCGACACCTTTGGGACACAGGAGCAGAGGCACAAGTTCTGCCCGTCGCTTTGCAGCATGGAAAAGCTTTCCTCCTACTGTCTGACAGAGCCAGGTGAGGGAGATTTGTTCATTTAGTTAAAAGTTTTTCATCAAATTATATTGTATTGCTTTTCGTGGGAAAGCAACAGAAGCAATGGAGAAACAGGTAAGTGTCCCCGCTCCCTCATATAGAAGAAGAAGAAAGCAGTTGAAAAACTTTTGAGGATATCCAGAGAAGATGAAATTAAGAGTCCAAATGGCAGAGGACAGAAGTCACTTCAGACAGTGTTCTACAGTCTCAGGATTGCAGATGGAAAACGAGGACCCCTCTATGAATGTATCCAAGTCTTTCAAAGCAAGCTACAGTGGTACCTTGGGTTACATACGCTTCAGGTTACATACGCTTCAGGTTACAGATTCTGCTAACCCAGAAATAATACCTTGGGTTAAGAACTTTGCTTCAGGATGAGAACAGAAATCGTGCTCTGGCGACGCGGCAGCAGCGGGAGGCCCCATTAGCTAAAGTGGTGCTTCAGGTTAAGAACAGTTTCAGGTTAAGTACGGACCTCCGGAACGAATTAAGTACTTAACTTAAGTACCACTGTAGTTACTGCCTCCTGCGGGAGTGAGTTCCATAGTTGAACTACGCATAGTACGAAAAAGTACTTTTTATTTTTTATTTTATCAATAAAAATCTTCCAGTATTCAACTTCCCTTTATGCCAACGAGTTCTAGTGTTATGAGAGATGGAGAAAAACTTTTCTCCATCAACTCTCTCCATGCCATGGTTAATTTTATAAACCTCCATCATGCCACCTCTTTCTTGTTTTTTCTCTAAAAGGTCCCAAACACTGCAGTGTTTCTTCACTTGGCGGAGGGGGGGGGGTCACTCCATTCCCTTGCTCATTTTGGGTGTCCTTTTCTGAACCTTTTCCGGCTCTACAATATCCTTGTTGATCTGAGGTGACGAAGGCCACCCTGTGAGCACCCCAAAAATTGGAACCCGGGCACCTCTTGTCTGAATCTTACTCTTTATTGCTCTTTTAACGGTATCTCAGTTGCAATTGTCTGCCTCTTGTTTCCCAAACAGGAAGTGGAAGTGATGCGGCTTCCCTGCTAACTTCAGCCCGGAAGAAAGGGGACACTTACATTCTGAATGGCTCCAAGGTACCAGGCGTCCTCCTCTTTGACACCCACTCTTCATCTTCGCCTCAACGAACCCTCTAAAATATTCTCCTTCTCGTGCAGAACTAACCACCTCCCCTTCCTTAGGCTATTTCGGTGCTCCAAGCAGTCGTTGCTGCAGATGTCCAGAATGCAATATTTTCTCCCTTCCGCAGTCCCTGCCCCCCGCAATGCCTTCTGCACATAAATTATTTGGTTCTGAAGATTGCTTTGGGAATTCCAATGATGTTTCTTACAGCTATCTGGCTTAAGGTAGCTTTGAAAAGGGAAGTGGATAAATTTGCAGTGTGTTAGGTCAGGTGATGGTTATCATTTCAGGGACAGTCTTGTTTCCAGATGTGTGCTGTGTGCTAGCTGTCAGATACCTGCCCACAAACAACAAAGCAGGGGACCCACTGCTGAGCTCCCCCGGCTCCTGCTGCTTTGCAGCTGCCTCCCCCCCCCCCATTTCCTTCCCTTCTCCAGATGAGCAGATATTGACCAGAGTCGGAGGTGCTGCTGCCCTTGCATTTCCCTTTCCTTCATGTTCGTTGTGTGGATTAGGCCTGGAGGAAAAGGCCAGGAGTGTCAGTGTCAAGGAAGAGAGAGGGGCCTGCTCCCTGGGAGCATCTCATCCCCATTCCCTCCAACGTTTCTCCAACGAAAATAGGGATGTCATAGGGGAAAGCGGGACATTCTGGGATCAAATCGGAAACCGGGACAGCTTCTGTAAATCCGGGACTGTCCCTGGAAAATAGGGACTCTTGGAGATTGCATGTGGGATCGAACCAGGGACCTTCTGCATGCAAAACAGGTGGATACCTTCTCACTACATCCTTTCCCAATAATAATAATAATAATAATAATAATAATAATAATAATAATAATATATTATTTATACCCCACCCATCTGGCTGGGCTTCCAACAAAATATTAAAATGCAGTAATCCATCAAACATTAAAAGCTTCCCTAAACAGGGCTGCCTTCAGATGTCTTCTAAAAGTTTGGTAGTTGTTGTTCTATTTGACAACTGGTGGGAGGGTGCCACTACCAAGAAGGTCCTTTGCCTGGTTCCCTGTAATTTGGCTTTTCGCAGTGAGGGAACCGCCAGAAGGCCCTCGGTGCTGGACCTCAGTCTCTGGGTAGAATGATGGGGGTGGAGACGCTCCTTCAGATATAGTGGGAGAGGGCTGATGTCCGCACCCTTGTTTGTGGCCTTCCTCAAAGCGTCTCCCTGTGTGCTGCTGGAGGCAGGGTACTGGTGCCTGATCCAGCGGCGCCCTTCTTAGCTCCATGTTGCCACTCTGCCCTCCCTGTTTATCCTCCCTCGCTTCATCTTAATCTTCTCCCCTGTCCTTTGTTCTCACTCCAGCCCTTCTCTCCTTCCTGGACCTTGCATGGCCTTGGATACACAGGCCCCCCAGGGGCAACTTCTCTGCTTCTTGAGGTCGCCTGGGCTGTAGTAGACTCTCCCTCCCTCCCTCCCTTCCCTCCCCTTTCTCTTGAGCCATCCTTTTTCTCGTCTCCCTAGGCCTTCATTAGCGGTGGCGGCGACACAGACCTGTATGTGGTGATGTGCCGGACGGGAGGGCCAGGCCCCAAAGGAATCTCGTGCCTGGTTCTGGAGAAGGGGACTCCCGGCTTGAGTTTTGGCAAAAAGGAGAAAAAGGTAAGCAGGTGTGTGTGTGTGTGTGTGTGTGTGTGTGTGTGTGTGTGTGGAGACACTCTTGGCTTTTGGGGTGCATGCTGCATTCAGATTAAAAATATGTGCCACTTTTGCCACTGTGGGGACTTGCTTAAGTGGCCAGCCAGTATATTTTATTTAGCTATAAAAAAATTATATATCCTATTTATACATCATAAAAAAGAAAAAAATATCAAAACAGTTTTCAGCAATAAAAACATAAAACCATAAAAAGTTAAAAACAAACACCAACAAACCACCAACAAACTTATTATTACTTATTAAAATGTGCAGTGCTTTTTTCTAAAAAAATGTTTAGGGGTGCTCTCATTTTGACTCAAGAAAATCACCTTTTTATAGTTGCAATTGTGAAAAATAAATACAGTAAATGGACAAAAGTACAGAGCTTCACAAAATGTTTAGGGGTATGCGTACCTCCCCCCCCCCCCGAAAAAAAGCACTGAAAATGTGTATACTGCCCCATTCCCAGAGATCTCAGGGCAGTTCACAACATAAAAATACAGTATTAAAAAAACACAAAATACATGATAAAAGTAAGAACGGAAAGAACATAATAATTCCCCCTCTCACATCACATTTAAAAGTGCATCGGATGACAGTCCTGGTTGAAGAGGAATGTTTTCGCCTGTTTCCTAAAGGTGTATAATGAAGGTGCCAGCTGAACCTCCCTGGGGAGAGCATTCCACAAACGGGGAGCCACTACAGAAAAGGCCCCTTCTTGTGTTGCCAACCTCTGGACCTCTCGTGGAGGTGGCACACGAAAAAGGGCTTCAGAAGACGATTGCAGGGTTCAGGTTGGTTCCTGGGCCCAGCAGAACAGAAATGTTTTCAGCTGGTATCTAAAGGTTAGCAGTGAAGGCGCCCCGCTGAATCTCTAGTGGCGGAGTGTTCCACAGGACTGGGCTTAAGACACAGCAGTGGCATCGGAGCGCATTAGCAAAAAAGGCTCTCCTGTTTTCCCTTCCCCTGCAGATGGGCTGGAACTCCCAGCCGACACGCGCCGTGATATTTGAGGACTGTGCCGTTCCGGTTGCCAACCGGCTGGGAGAGGAAGGAACGGGCTTCAACATCGCCATGAAGGGCTTGAATGGAGGGAGGATTAACATTGGTAAGAGCGGAAGGGAAAGTGGGAGGTTTGGGCTGCCCAAGGGTGGGGGGGACACGACACCAGGCCTCCCGTGCATAATGGAGTCTTCTTCCCCATTCCTTCTGCAGCCTCTTGCTCTCTAGGTGCCGCCCATGCCTCAGTCCTTTTGGCTCGGGATCACCTTAACGTCCGCAAGCAGTTCGGGGAGCTGTTGGCTAGCAATCAGGTGACTTCATCTTGTGACAGCCTGTCGCTCCTGAAACGAGAGCTGCATCTCAGTGGTTAGAGCCCCTGCCTTTCACACAGAAGGTCCCGGGTTTGATCCCCAGCAGCTCCAGGTCGGGTTGGGAGTGATTCCACGCCTCCTGTGGCACTCAGGGCAGAAGCTAAGGCCACATTCACACCGTCCATTCAAAGCACAATGATATCCCTAGAATCCTAGTTTCTCAAGGGTTCTCTAGTCCAGTGTTTCCCAAACTTTTTTGGGCAACGGCACACCTGTTTACTGAAAAAAATCTCGCGGCACACCACCATTAAAGCCCCGCCCCGTGACGTCAGCGCGCAGCATCACGCCGGGAGGGACGCACGAAAGTGAAAGTTTTTTCCCTCCCCCTTGCCGGGGAACCTCCAAGCTTTGGGGGTGGGAGGAGGCAGCAGAGCGAGGGACTGAGGGACGGCGGCAACTGAGGCGGAGGCGGCTGTTGTGGTGGTGGCGGCGATAGCGGGCGGAGGAGGGGGCGGCGGCGGGGCTTGAGGAGCCGTCGCCGGGAGTTGCTGCTGCTGTTGTTGCTGCTGCTGCCCGGACATGCCGGCCTCCTCCTCCTCCGCTGTCTCGCGCTCCTCCCTTTTGCACGCGCTGCCCCGCTGCTCGGCACCACCACCGCGGAGCCGCCCCCGGCTCGACGCGGATCCTCGCCGCCGCCGCCTCTCACCGCCCGACTCGCCCGCCTCCCTCCCACGGCACACCAGCCAATGTCTCACGGCACAGTAGTGTGCCGCGGAACACCGGTTGGGAAACACTGCTCTAGTCCAATGCTCTAATACTGCCCACCGCTGTCCCTGCATGGGCTTGAACTGGCAACTTTCCAGTTAACAGCCAGGCATCCTGACCCGTTGTGCTTCAGATCATGGCTTCCCCCAAAGAATTCTGGGAGCTGTAGTTTGTTAAGAGTGCCAGGAGCTGTTTTGAGGTCCTTTGAGGTCCTGTTTTGAGTCTGGACCAGTCTGAATAGTTAGCTTTGGTGAAGACTTGACTTTTTATCCCCCCAAAAGTTTTTGATTGAGTTTCCACTGAAATGAGGTTGCGTTTTAATGTTTTAATGTTGTATTTTAATCTTGTTTTTTAAGCTGTATTTCAATCGTTTTTATATTTGGTGTTAGCCGCCCTGAGCCCAGTCTTGGCTGGGGAGGGCGGGGTATAAATAAAATTTATTATTATTATTATTATTATTATTATTATTATTATTATTATTATTATTATTAATTATTCCCATCGCAGAGCTACAGTGTCCAGAGTGGTTTAACAAATCGATCCCTCCTCCACGGGAACTCTGGAAATTGTAGGTCTGGAAGAGGAATAGGGGATCCCCTCCCAACTCTCATCACCTTTGACAAACTCCAGCTCCCATAATTCTTTGCAAGAAGCACCAATTATTTAAAGTGGTATCGCAGTGCTTTATGATGTGAATGTGGTCTACAAGTGATCCAGCGAGGAGGGACGTAACAAGGTGCTGCCAACCATTTGCACACTGACTGACAGCCCCTCTGCGGTGGCTTCCACACAAGCGTCTATTCCCAGCCCTACCTGCACACATGGGGTACTGAACTTGGGTCCTTCTGTATGCAAGCATTTGGCTCCCGCTTTGGGCAGGCCCCCTCGCTCCCTTGTTGGGGAGAAATAGGGGAATAGGGCAGCCTCACAGCAGCAGCAAAATTGGGGCCGCTTGCTGGGTTGGCCCTCTGGGTACGCCTTTACCCGTTTTGCTGCTTCTCTTTTGGCAGTACCTCCAGTTCCGGCTGGCAGAGATGGCAACCCGCTTGGTGGCTGCCCGGCTCATGGTGCGAAACGCGGCGCAGGCACTGCAGGAGGGGCGTGAGGATGCCGTGGCCCTCTGCTCCATGGCCAAGCTCTTTGCCACGGACGAATGCTTTGCGGTAGGCAAATCCCCCCTCCTCCAGCCCCCCCTTTTTAAAAAAAACAAAAACATGCATGTTTACTGCAGTTGCAAAGGTGGCGCTTTTTGCATCTTCAAACGTTTAAGGCTTCTTCCTTGGTATTTAAAAGACGCCATCTCGGGAAATGATCAAGAAGTGGTAAGTCAAAGGTAACGATCCAAAGGAATTGGGAAAAGACCTCTATAGTATTAGCTGCTGTGGCAGCTCACCCACTTTCTCTCGAGCAAGGCTGCCCAGAGAGCTCACTAGTGGTACTGCTGCTGCTGTTCACCGCAGCTACTGTTGCAAGGAAGCAGCAGCAGCAGCAGCAGCTGGGAAACAAGCACAAGGAATGGCAATTTGCAGACTGCTGCTCCTGTTATCCCAGAAAGCAGAGCAGGAGTAGAAACGGAAGCCAAATCTATAGGTCCGACTATTCAAGTCAAGGGAAGGTTCGTTGTTTAGTGGTTAACTCACTCAACCACTAGGTGGCAGTGTTGTATTTTAATCCAGGCTTCTGTGAGTCTTTAAAGGCTATTGTGTCTGCTTTCTCTCTGCTTTCGTTTTTTTAAAAGACTGGTGCTTAAACTCAATTATTTATTGTCCCTGTTCTACTTTGCTGCTGCTGCTATTATTATTATTATTATTATTATTATTAATAATAATAATAATAATATTAATATTATTATTATTATATTTACATTTATATCCCAGCTTTTCCCCAAGGAGCTAAAGGTAGTGTACATAGACCTCCCCGATTTATCCTCACAACAACCCTAGAAGGTGATTCGGCTGGATCCGGCCCCCGGGCCTTAGTTTGCCTACCCATGCACTAGAACTTCTCCCAACAGTTAGGCTTGAAGAAAAGCATCCTATTGGTGCAATAAAAGGCCTTCTTCAAGTTCAGTTGTGGCACGGGGTGTGTGTGTGAGGTTTTTTGGGGGGTGGGAATGCAACAAATGGGTATTGGAGGGTTAATTTTCCTACGCCAGCTATAGCAAACACACCCCTTAAAAAAATCCCAGGCCCCTGGACTTGGAGAAGAGCCTTCTGCCTGTTCAAATAGAAGCCAAAGTGGGACAGAGTCAGCAGAGCACTGTAGACTGGATGGGGAGGTCCCAGGGGCCACATTTGGCTTGTGGACTGGCTCCTTTCCTCCCCGACCCTCCAGGCTCTAGGGCTCAACTCTTACTTGATTCTGTCTTGCGCAGATCTGCAACCAAGCCCTGCAGATGCACGGGGGCTACGGGTACCTGAAGGATTACGCAGTGCAGCAGTTTGTACGAGACATCCGTGTGCACCAGATTTTGGAAGGTGAGTCGTGTGGGGTGCTGCCCTGCAGCCTTGGCTGCTGCCTGCCTCATTCCAGTGACTGCATGTGGAAGGAACCTGCTTCAGTCCCTGGCATCTCCAGGTAGGCCCGAGATTGTTCCCCCTTGAAGCCCTGGAGAGCTGCTGCCAGCCAATGTAGTGTATGTCAGCCTTGGGTTACCCAGATGGGACTACAATTCCCATCATCCTTGACCAGTGGCGAGACTGGCTGGGGGTGATGGGAGTTGTAGTCCAACAGCAGGGTGAAGAACACAGATGCAGACAGCACGGATCAGTCGTTTGAACTCGGTGTAAGACACTTTCCTATGTCCCTAGATTCCTGTGTTGATGGTTCACTGCAGCCCCTGCTCTGTAGTTTTCTGTTTATGTTGAGACCCACATTAATATTCATTAACTGCTAAGCTACAATGAGCTGATTGCATAATGGTTTCACCAGTGTCTCCCACTTGCACGGGTCGGCCACATCTCATGCTGCGAGCTGTGGGAACTTGGTCCCAAGTTAACAAATGGCTAGGAAACCTTCTGCTTTTTAAAATCAACATAGGGAAGATAGGAAGCTGCCTTATGCAGAGTCAGGCCATTGGTCCATCTAGCTCAGTACTGTCTACACTGACTGGCAGCACCTCTGCAAGATTTCAGGCAGGGAGATCCCCAGGAAATGCCATTGGAGATTAAACCTGGGACCTTCCGCATGCAAAGGGCATGCTCTACTCCTGAGCTACATCCCTTTCCTTGGGTAGGATATTGCGGTCGTAAGCAGGTAGTGCCTGCATACTTTCAACCTTTGCATCCATGAGGACTATAAACTTGCTTGCTTTATCCATGGAAGGAAGAAAACTGGGGTTCTTAGAATTCCCCATCTGTGTCCAGATCCCCAGTACTTACAGTGCATGCACCAAATACACACAGTTCTGTGATTTGCTAACAAATACCTCTCTCTCTCTCTCTTTGTCCATCTGTCTGTCTGTCTGTCTCTCTTTCATCTGGCTTCACTGGCCATTAGGCACTAACGAAGTGATGAGGATGATCGTGGCTAGGAATTTGCTACAGGCATAGCGTCAGGAGCTGGTCTTCAGACCTTTGCTTTGCTGGATACGAATTTGAAACAAGGAGAGTTTGGAGGAGAGTTTTCTTTTTCACCACCAGCATTCCACCCACCTACCGATCTCTGCCCTGATGGGCATGGCTCAAAACCCACCAGGTGGCAGGTGGTGAATGCAGAGCCTTTGCCCTCGAAAGGCCAGCTGCAGTCCTGTTTCTCTACTCCTCCAGAAGAAACACAGCACTGGCCAAAACTGAACGGCCTGCATCCTCTCCAGCATTTTAAGTTAGCTTCCAATTCCTGAAGGCGGGAGCTACAGTCTTTTGATGGGCTTTGATACCAGAGCCTTGCAATGCGGGTGGGCAGAAGGAAGAGAAAATCCGTTCTGGGTTTTGCACATGTTGGGGGAAAGGGATAATCTTGTTACATCCTTATTTCCTGGAGATTACACCTTTTTCCCCAGGGGAAAACCACAAAGGCCTTTTAAGCTTTGCCTTTTCTTTCAAGACACAGGTCCTCTTTTTTTAGGTCAAGTTGGCAGGTGAGGAGGAGATCTCTCCTCCCTTGCTAAATCAGGGGTGGCTAAATTCAGATGTTGCTGATATCTCCCATCAGCACCGGAGTCAGCATAGCCATTGGTTAGGGATGATGGAAGTTGTAGTTCTGCAATATCTGTAGTAAACCCAAAGGAGAGGGAACCTGCAGCCTTCCATCAGCTCTGGCAAGCATGGCCAGGAATAATGAGAGCTATGGAAGTCGGAGTTAATAGTCCTGCAGGACTACAGGTTCCCCATGTCTATTAAACCTCATGGCAACCCCCTCGATTTCCACCAAAGCTCACTCTGTCTCCCACCATCGTTCAGATCGTGCGAATCCTCTTCACCATCAGATCATTTGGGCTGCAGCAGGAAAGCCTTTTGACGCACAACAGGGTCTCAATCTGGCAATTTCCAGTTGGCCAATAGCACAAAGAGTGTCGAGAGTGCTGATCCGGGTCATTTTCTTTTACTACTCCATGCTGGAATCAATAAATTGCTGTTTCTAACTTGGTTTGCATTGTCGTTTCTCCCCTTATTATTTTGGTTAAGAGCACAATCCTGCCGATGTGCCTTTTGCTGCTTTTTCCTGTGCCTCAGCCTTAAGAAAGAGCGTTGCAAGGCTGGCAGATTGAGGTGGTCTTCAGGTGGAGGGGTGTTGGGAAGGAAGCAGGGATGAGAGGCCACCTTGCATTAGGTTTCTCAATGCCATCGGAAGGACCTGTGCAGGCAAGTGCCCTCCACAAAGTGGCTGCTTATGCATCATCAAAAAAGAGGACAGATCCGCATTCGCTTATATATCGGTGACAATTTATAAACAACCACCATAATTTAAATATTCATTTATTCATGTTTTGCATTCATATCTCCCCTTTTTCTCCAAGGAGCTCAGGGTGGTATACATGGTTCTTCCCCCCTTCATTTAATCCCCACAACAATCCCCCCACAACAACCCTGCGAGGTAGGAGTGACTGGCCCAAAGTCACCCAGTGAGCTTCATGGCCCAGTGGGGGTTTGAGCCCTGATCTCCCAGGTCCTAGTCCGACATTCTGGTCACATTCTCACCATACATTTTAAAGAGCTATGATACCACTTTAAACAGCCATGGCTCCCCCCCCCCCCCGAATTATGGGAAGTATAACCTGTGCTTTCTGAGTAAGAGTGTGCAGGGCCAGTGTGATTGTGAATGCCAGCAAAAATCTGAGCAAAAGAAGGGGGTGAGACCTGTTCCTCCTACCCCTCCCTCTCTATTTTTTCTTTAAAAGTTGTTAAAAATTATGTATATATATTACTTTTTTAAAGAAGATACTATACAAACAGATCAGCAAAAAGTAAGCAGCATGGCATATTGGCTTTCTCCTGGTTACGTCAAACTGCTGATATTCCTTTGCATCATTATATTTACAAAGGAACAAGGAATTACACTTCTCTTTCATCTTCATAAGAGTTGGAAGGTACCAAGGCTCATCTACTCCAACCTCCTGCAATGCAAGAATGTGTTTGTTGCTGGGAAAGCGAGATACAAACATAGAACCAAACCAAAACCATTGTTTGCTGCTATTTATTGGTCGTGTGTCTCACACAGGAGTGTCCCAAAGCGACCTAAGGATGGCGGCTGACGGTCATGCTCCTTATCAGCTATATGTGCAATAAAACGCTGCCAAATGGTATAAAATGTGACCTTTGCTTTTTGATTCCGTAGGGTCTGCATCTGGTTAGTTAATCTCCCTGTTAAAGTGACCTTCTAGATTTTCAGGTACAAACATTCTGGCCTCTTACTGTCCCAATCATTCCAGTGTCTTCCAACTGACAGTTGGGCCACTGCGAAAAATAAAAATAAAGAAATACCTCAGCTTACTTATGGGCAACACCTTTCCCTGTAAGTGGGTCCATCAGTGGGTCTCTGGTTTGTGTCACAAGCCTATGCCTTGAATATTTTCAGGACCTAAAAATCTCCCTGCTCCAACTTCATTTCTGGAATGGCTGCCTTAGGACAGTACCATTGCATTCCACAACAGTCCCTTCCCAACTGTGGAGCTGGCCACGCCAGTCTTCCTACCCTGTTGTGATTGCAGGGTACATCCCCAGACAGCTTTCCTAGACACTCAGAGAGTCTGGAGAAGAGCTCTGTACAAGAAGGAGAGCTTTACAACCTTAAGTGACTCCCTTAAGAGGCCAGGTTGCAGTGTCTGAAACTTTTTAGTATAGAGGAAGTTTAGGCAAGAGGTGACATGACGGAAGTTCATAAAATTATGCACGGCATGAAGGAAGCGGATAGTGAAAAAGTTTTTTTCTTCCTGGAACTCGGGAGACATCCCATGAAGCTGAATGTTGGAAGATTCAGGGCACATACAGTGGTGCCTCGCAAGACGAAATTAATCCGTTCCACGAGTCTCTTCGTCTTGCGGTTTTTTCGTCTTGCGAAGCATGGCTATTAGCGGCTTAGCGGCTATTAGCGGCTATTAACGGCTTAGCGGCTTTAAGAAAAAGGAAACAAACTCGCAAGAACTCGCAAGACGTTTTGTCTTGCGAAGCAAGCCCATAGGGAAATTCGTCTTGCGGAACGACAAAAAACGGAAAACTCTTTCGTCTTGCGCGTTTTTCGTCTTGCGAGGCATTCGTCTTGCGAGGTACCACTGTAAAATGAAGCGCTTCTTCACGCAACACATAGATAAACTGTGGCATTCACTCCCACAGGAGACAGGGATGGCCATGAAAGTGGATGGCTTTAAAAGACCGGGCAAATTGTGTACAAGACAAGAACTACCGTATTTTTCATTCCATATGACACACTTTTTTCTTCCTAAAAAGTAAGGGGAAATGTCTGTGCATCTTATGGAGCGAATGCGTAGTTCCTGGAGCTGAATTGCCCAGGAATAATTCTCTTGGCCCAAAAATGGAAACCACAGGAGGTACCAGCAAAAGAAGAATGGCAGATGAAGATGATGGACTTTGCAAAACTGGCGAAGCTGACAGCAAAAATCCGAAACCAGCAAGATCAAGTATTCCAAAAGGACTGGAGTTAATTTATACGATATCTGAAAGATTATTGCAAGCAATTAACATCACTAGCAGGGTTGTCTGAAGACTTGCAATGAGAAATTTTCTACCTTTCTATATTTATTTAAAGTTTGAGTTATTTTGTAATGAGTGTAATTAGAATTGGAAAATGTACAAAACGCAATGATATAAAGGTTAATTTTGAAAGCCATGAGGCTGGAGGGAAGGAAGTCGATGGGCTTGTGTGTGTGTGTGTGTGTGTGTGAGAGAGAGAGAGAGAGAGAGAGAGAGAGAGAGAGAGAGACTGGGCAAACTGATGGAGAGAGAAATTGATGGCTACTAGTCATGACAGCTAGGCTCTTTCTCCATTGTCAGAAGCAGGAATGTTTCTGCATGGCAGTTGCTGGAAACCACAGGAGGGGAGAGTGCTATTGAGCTCTGGCCTTGCTTGCCATTTTTCCACTGGCATGTTGGGTCACTGTGACAAGAGGATGCTGGACTAGATGGGCCACTGGCCTGATCCAGCTAGGGCTCTCCTTATATTCTGACAAATGCCAGTTCCTTTGGCCTGAAAAGCAAGATAAGCGTCATGCCCCATAGTTGCCTCTGACTGGACTTAACCACCCAGGGGTCCTTTACCTTTATTCTTAATTCTGGCAGGATAACCAAAGGGCCTGCCATTCCTATGTAGCAGGGATTACAGTGGTACCTCGGGTTACAGACGCTTCAGGTTACAGATGCTTCAGGTTACACACTCTGCTAACTCAGAAATAGTACCTCCGGTTAATAACTTTGCTTCAGGATGAGAACAGAAATCGTGCTCCAGTGGCACGGTGGCAGTAGGCCCCATTAGCTAAAGTGGTGCTTCAGGTTAAGAACAGTTTCAGGTTAAGAACGGACCTCCGGAACGAATTAAGTTCTTAACCCGAGGTACCACTGTACTTTGTTTAAATAGAAGAAATCAACAGCATTGCCAACAAGGGAGGATTGGGGTCAAAAATTCAGGGCCCCAAATGCAGCAGAGTTGGTTTACTGTACTTTGAGGTGAACTAGGAAACATCTCAAAAAGGCAGGGATGGGATGTACTATTAAGTTCAGAGTCTAAGATTACTCAGTAGCAACACAGGAAATCAAGTAGCAGCAGCTTTTCTGATAAGATACGGTTTCAGACTAGAGCTAAGGGTTTGCATATCTGAATGTTTTCCCTGTGCATATGCCCGAATCCACACACACTCGCATAAAATACTATGTACATGGAGAAATTTAGCACATAACGGTGAGGGTTTCTATGCTAGCTTTCTGTGTGCATGAAGCTTTGTTTCTGGAGGGCTACTTCCCAGCCCCTCGCTTGCAATTTCCTGACTTATCCAAGAAAAGCTTATCAGTCAATTCTGTTGAGTCACCCAGGTGTGCATGTCCCTCAGAGCTCTGCCTTAGCAAACCTGTTTGGCAGGACTGTGTTGACGGTGTTGATAAAGAGGGTGCTGCTGAGCCTGTACAGAGTGCACTCCTGCAACCACCGGGATGAAAAGTCGCCCTCTCCAGTCGGGCCCATGTTCCCCAAGCAGATGAAAAATGCACTGCTGCAACCGATCCCAGGGGAGAGTCGCCTGCTCCAACCCAACTGCTGAACCATGCTGGCAAAGGGCAGGCAGCTGCTCAGCCACTCGCAACATCATACAGAGTGTACTACAGCGCCTGCCCAAAGGGAGACGAACCTGCTCAGTCCAGCATGTTGGCAGACAACTGCCCAGGTGCACGGAGCCTTTGAGCAAGTGCAAAGTGCACTCCGGCAGCTACCCCAAGGGAGAGTGACCTGCTCAGTCCAGCTCCACTTCTGAGCGTGCGGGCGGCCAGCTGACAACGGGCAAGCCGGCTGCCCAGGATCGCTCAGCCTCTGAGCATGTGCAGCAGATCCAGCATCGCTTTCTGCCCCCCCCCCCGCCCCTTTGCTTTTTGCGCGGCTTGGCACCTCGCCAGGCTAAGGCGTTCGCCAGCGGGAACAGGTGGGAGAGCGGGAGCCTTAGAATGCAGGGAGCGAAGCATGATCGACGGGAGAACGCCCGCCCAATCAGGAACGAGAGACTGGCCCCGCCTCCCAAGGCGCGACACCGGCCAATCGCCTGGAGGGACCGGGCCGGCGCTCCCGCCCTTCGCTCTCGGCGCTTCGGCGGCGGCCAACGACAACCGAGCGAAGGTGCCTCCCTCCCTCCAATGGGAGGCGCCCGTGTTAGTAACGGCGCCGCCAATGGTAGTGAGAGTCGGAGTCCCTGGTAACGGAGCCGGGGCTGCGCCGGGCCGCCTCCAAAGCATGTGGAGCTGCGGGGGGCGCCGGCGGCGGCGTCTCTTCGCGGGCGCCTTCCTGCTGGTGTTGGCCATCGTCGTGCTGAGCAGGTGAGAGGAGCCGCTGAGGAGAAAGGGGCGGGGCCTGGACCCGATATGCTAATCTGGCCCCGCCTCCTGCCGGCGGAGCCCCGCCCTTCCCCGAGGAGGGCTCCGCCCATGCCCATATATGGGCAAAACGACCCCCATTCCATTCACCCTTGGGAGCGCCCATAGACCCTTCATCCCTCTTCCTCCCAGCCCCATTCTAGTGGGAAGGGGTTAAATCCAGGTTTCTCCTCTTTTACTCCTAGGGTGCCCCCCACCCACCTTCAATGGAACATGTTTTCACCATGGTCCTCTTCCCCCCATTTTTGCCTCCCCCACCCCACCTTTCCAAATTATATACAGCATAAGGTTGCTTTAGGTGTAAAGAGAGTGAACCCACCTTGCAGGGTTGTTCATAGAATTGGACAAGTTGGAATGGAACCAGGGGTGATCTAGTCCAGCCCCCTGCACAACTAGATCATCCATGAGAGATGGCCATCCAACCTCTGTTTAAAAACCTTTCAATGAAGGGGAGGCCGCCACTTCCAAAGGGAGTCAGTTCCACCGTCGAACAGCTTTTCCCATCAGAAAGTTCTTCTTGATGTTTAGTGGGAATCTCCTTTCTTGCAACTTGAAGTTCAGGTCCTACCCTCCAGAACTGGAGAAAACAAGCTAGCTCCATCTTCCACGTGACAGCCCTTTAGGTATTTGAAGATGGCTATCATGAAGCTTTTCCTGTTCACGTGCTCTGTCTCTGCAAATCAAACTGCTCTAATGATCTTAAAGGTAAAGGTACCCCTGCCCGTACGGGTCAGTCGTGTCCGACTCTAGGGTTGTGCGCTCATCTCACTTAAGAGGCTAGGAGCCAGCGCTGTCTGCAGACACTTCCGGGTCACGTGGCCAGCATGACGCTAATGATCTTAGAGATAGGGGAAAAAACAGCACCCCAAGTTGCAGGACCTATTTTGTAGAACTTCTCTAAGGAGATCTGCGAGTCTAGTTCCCCTCAGAATTGTACACAACCATATTAATTGACAGGCACGTTCGTCAACTGACTAGAAAGGACCAGCTGGTTGGTTCAAAAATCAGCAGAGTCTGAAGGGTTAGCTCAGTCAGTAGAGCAGTAGACTCTTAATCTCAGGGTTGTGGGTTTGAGCACCAGGTTGGGCAAAGATATTACATTAGGCCATGCCAGCAAGGTCAGTGGTGAAGAACGATGGGAGTTGATTTTACGGATGACTTATTAAAAACATGGTGTACTAAACTGCATTTTTAAAAATGTCTGAGAAGGTCCATTTGCAATTTCTCAAGCTTGCTGCCTGTACCCTGGTCTCTAACCATTAAATCATTGAACTGGGGCATGTATAGTCACTCCAGGGTGCATACATAGACAGGAAGGTGCTCTCCAGTGCACTTTAGTTCTTTTTGAGAATCATAGGAGAGAGAACTCAAAGCTTTCTAGTATATCTTTAACCAAAATGAGAAACTTCCTCCATCCTCTTAAATCAGTGTCAGATGGGCAACTCCAAGGTAAACAAGTTCAGAGAGGAAGAAGGAACTCTTAGCAATATGCAGAAGGGTGGGTGAGTGTTAACAACGATATGAGTGTGTCCTGTTCTCATCTGAAATATTGGAATATTTGTAAGCAGCCTGGCTTGATTGATTGTGCTTTTCTAGGCAGTTTGTCCTTCAGCCCTCCATCAAAGATTCTCATTACCTCTCTCCTTAGCTCAAGACCAAGGCATTTAAAGCACATCCCAATCCCCAAGCAATCCTGGGAACTGTAGTTTCTTAAGGGTGCTGGCAAGTTGTAGCAATGTGAAGGGTAAGCTGCATTTCCCAGGATTTTTGGGGTGGGTGGGGGATGTGCTTTAAATGTACGGCATGTACACAGCTCAAGAGTTTACAGGACACAAATTCAGTCTTAAGAACTCTGAGAAGTTGTAAATCATTATAACAGGAAGATAGTGAGCCATGTTTACACATGACACATGTACAGCACTGAACATATGAGGGAGTCTGGGATTGTGCCCACTGGCCAAGCAAGAAAGGGCCTTATGCATGCACAGCTCTTCCTTGTGTTCAGTCAAGAAACAACCTGACTGCCCAAAGGCTCTTGGCGTGCATGTAGGAAGAGCCTTTTCTTTCTAATGTTATTTGGGTGAGTCTGGTCATTGGGTGCAATCCAGCTCCTCACTTATATTACTACCAATGCAATTTTTGATTTTAAAAAAATTAGTTTTCCAGTAACCTCCCACTTTTGCAAGGTATAAGACCCCTTATGCAGCCTTGAAACGAAACCCACAAAAATTACTAGCCTTAAAAAAAAAAGTTCACTAGCCTGAGAAGAGACTAACAGCCTGCATTTCCATAGAAAAGGGGAAGCACATTCCTGCCTTCTGAGGCTAGCATGGAAATGTAGACTAGTGGCTTCTTAGCAGGCTAGTAAAACATTGCCTTCTAAGCGGGCTGGATGGAACGACTAACTCGCACGCTGGCCTTCAGAGAACTCCTTGTCACCTATGGCTACCAGGTTCATTGTTAGATAAAAGGCTGCCTTTCATTGTTACGAGACACTTGTTTCCATACAGCAACGCGGAGTTGCCACAATGCAGCCCAGAGATCCTGTTGCGTTTAAACATTAAAGGCGGTGCTCAACTAATTAGCTGTGCATTTGCAAGAATCACCACTAGTTCAATTAGACTTTCCCTGTCTCTCCCTTCCCATCCCAGCATTACCCCTGCATGTCCCCTCTACCCAGATCTGCTATCCAGGGCTGGGGAAAACTCATAATAGATTCAGGACTAGGGAAGAGAGAGGGAGAATGTTCTGTTGTGCACTGAGAAATCCTAGCATTGATGAAACCAGCAACTTAGTGGCTACAACCCCCTGGACATAAGAAGAATCTTGCTGGATCAGGTCAGTGGCTGATATTGTCCGGCATCCTTTTCTAACAGTGACCAACTAGATGCCTGTGGGAAACCTGATTAACAACAGCACTCTTCCCACTGGTGATTCCCAACAACGTATTTAGAAGCTTACTGTCTCCGACAGTGGAGGTAGAATATAGCTTTTGTGGGGCTTGTAGACATTGATAGCCGTATACTCCATGAATTTATCCAATCCTCTTTGGTCTCTAATCTCCTCTTTTGACTGTATTCCTCACATTGATCCTGCACTGGCCTTTTAGCCCACTCTCCTCTCCTGTCTGGTGTAACAAGTAGGACTTCAGTTCTATGAACAGTAGGCAGGGAAGGAAGGTGAGCAAAGGGACTGGGGAAAGGTTCGGCATCTCAGCATCTTTATATCCTTCCGGTGCATCAGCATGTTTAAAGAGACAAGCAATATTTCTCAAGTGCTTGTCTGGCAGCCGGTGAGAGGAAATGTACTGGTTTATTGTACCTGAGTGCATTTTTCTTTTTAGGTCATGAATAACTGCATTTTGCGGTTTACATGATCACTTACTGTGTCACTATAAAACTTGCAGCACAAACCTAAACATGTTTACTTGGTGCAGTCGTGGGGAACCTGTGGCTGTGCAGATGCTGCTGGACTCTGATTCCCATCCTTTGCCTTGTTGACTGAGGCTAAGGGAAATTGGAGACCAACAACATCTGGACGACCACAGGTACCCCATGTGTGAGGTTCGAGAAATGGAGCTTGCACTTCAAGTGTGTCTAGGATTGCAGCCTTGATCAGCTTTAACCCAAGTCAAACCTAGAAAAATTCCACATAAACAAGACATATACAGTTCAGGCTGATCTTCTAGAAACTGCCAACCAGGTAATGCAAGCAGTCAGTTTCTCCCGGTGTGTGTCTCAGATTAAATACACTTCAGATGTTAGTGCACTGCCGAATGCTTGAAGCAGGGTTTTGAGCTGTAAGGCCAACTCGAAGGCAAGTTTCTGCTCTATAACCAACCGTTAGCATTTGTTTTTATCCTCTCTTCCATTTTATTTCTTAACTCCTTTTAGTGCTTCGTTTTGTTGTTTTAATTTATTGTTTTATCTCACTGTTTTATGGTTCTAACTCCCCTAAACTGTGAGGCTGCATGAAGCTGGGCTGGGCTGAGTACTAGGCAGTGCCAAACGCAAGGTCAAGTCAAAGTTTACAAGATACTAGTTATAAATTAAGAAAGAGAAACATCTTGATTATCAGACCTGTTGACGAACTGCTGTTCCATTTTGATAATCACAGTGGGGAATAGGAGAGGATTTCCCCTTCCCTCTCTTTCACATCATGCTTATAGAGTGTGACTCTAAGCAACATTATTAGGTTATGGTGGTAGGTATTCTGCCTAAAATTAACCTGAAGGGTGTGATTGTGTATGTGGCTCCAAAGAGACAGCCCCCCCCCTTACCATTGTGGTTGTGGGAGAAAAGACTGCCTGATTGAGGGGTGTCTTTGCTTACTTATGATCTAATAGTTTATGCTCCTTTGTTGTTTTATGTGGGTTTATAATCATCTGTTCCCTGGCTGCACAATGTTCAGTGCTAGCAGTGAAACGACATGGTTGAGATTTTATAACTTTCCAGGTAGCAGAGGTGATAGAAAGAAATCTGTGTACTAAAGACTGCCGCTTGCTCTTCATTTTGAAACATTGGCATACTGGGGCCCTGTGTCATCCTGCTATTTCTGGTATCCTTTCAGTAGTGCCCCTCCATGACGTCCCTTTCACCTGCTTTTGCTTGACAGACACACACAATCTTTTTTGTATGACTTGGCTTCTGGTTTTACAAAATATCAAGACTAAAGTGTAATTCAGCCCTCGGATAAAGCTATGGGCAGTTGTAGAATGCTTGTAAGCTTTCTGTTTCCTTTGGGATACTGTTTACAGGACAAGCAAGCTATGGTTTATACTGAAGACACATTTGGATGGATTGGCATGCGACACAACCCTTTGGGTTTCCCAGAATATACCCCATTTCCCTCCCTTGTTTTATACATGTTCTGCCAGATGAACAATTCTATGTGATTTATAAAACTTTCATTTTAAAATATGTAACAGCCTTGTAAATGGGATCACAAATTATCTTGCTGAAAGACTGGTAGCTTGTGTTGGCCACCAGCATAGAAAGGCAGCATCTTAGCAGGCTCGTAAACAATGAGTCTTCTACCGAAAGGATGGATAGAGGAGGGATGGAATGACCTGTCCCTCCTGCACCAGCCCACTCAGTCACCTATGTGAAATTTCTGGTCACCTGCAGGTGAGCTGCTAAATAGGAGGCTGGTCCACTACAAAGTAGAGGCTAGTATTGTTCTTTGGAGCTCTAACGTCTGGCAGATTTGGTGCTGTTCAGAGCCCACATGTTTTAATTACTCCCCCAGCCACCACTAAAAGCCTAGCAAGAGCAGTAGTAATGTAATGTCGTTAATTTGTTATCGCTTTGTGAGGTACAAACAAAGCACTATCTTCTCCAGCAAGGTGTAGACAATATCTGTCATTGACCCTGCACAGTGCAAACAAAGCAGCAAAGCAAGCATGAAGGAATCTAGGAAACAGGGCATGCACACAAAGAAACAAAGAGCAATTCTAAAACAAACAATGCTGTGATTTTATGAAGTAGCAGATAGCCTTTCTAAACCTGCCATCTGCTACTAGAAAAGGGCAGAATTGAGCCTGAGGCAAAATATGTCGATTTAGTTCCATCAATGTAGATGGGGGTTTGCAAAGTGATAAAAGCAGAAAAAGTTGGGTTCCTGCCCATTACTCCAGCCTTCTGGGCTGCACAGAGTTGCCCTACCTTCATTTCTGGGTGAAAGCATTAAACTGCATTCTTCCTTCCAGTAGTAGATAGGTAGCCGTGTTGGTCTGCCATAGTCAAAATAAAAAATTCCTTCCAGTAGCACCTTAAGGACCAACTAAGTTAGTTCTTGGTATGAGCTTTCGTGTGCACCTCTGAAGAAGTGTGCATGCACACGAAAGCTCATACCAAGAACTAACTTAGTTGGTCCTTAAGGTGCTACTGGAAGGAATTTTTTATTCTTCCTTCCAGTTCTCCCCACCCCTTTTTATTAAAATAATTTGCTAGCTGTCTCCTTTTTAAGACCTGGAGACTCATGGGACCTGGTTGCTGGCTAGAGAAGTTTATTGCTCATAAGTAGAATGGGAACATAGAGAGGCTGCTAGCAATGCAATCTAGCATATGGCACAGTCTGACCTACTGCAGTTCTCCCAAGAACTTAACACCAATAGGACCTGTGCAAGATGCCATTGTGTGAGTAGTTGCTTGAGATCATTGGTGGGGATGCACATTTGAACTTTTGTAAGAGTCCCATTCAGAGCCATATAGTTCATATCCCAGGGTGGGGAACTTGTGGCTTTTCAGATGTCCCTGGACTCCTAACTCCCACCAGCCTCTTCAGCCAGAATGATTGCTAGTCAAGGATGATGGGAGTTGTAGTCCAGCAACATCCAGAGGGCCACAAGTTCCTCACCAATGCTGCCAAGTTCCTTATCAATGCTGCAACCTCATTCAGGTACATATATCGAGGTTGCATACCTGATTTGTGCCTACTGCTCCTGATTCAGCAAGGGATCTGTGAGCATAAATCTGCTTACGCAGATGCACGTCCTTAGGGAGATTGGTTGGTGTGCGTGTGTACAAATATCAGCACATATTTCTTCCTGCAGGAGCCAGTTCTGTCCTGCTTCTTAATTCTTCCTCTTCCAGAGTCATCTTCCAACCAGCTCAGACTCTTGTCTGCCTCTCGTCATCTCTTGCTTGTAGATTCATTCTCCTCCAAAGAACGCTGTCACAGCTATTCTTATCTATGACCTGTTAAAGTTGAGTAATAAACATAGCCCTAAGGTCAGTGGGGAGATGGGTTTTTAATTAGGCCTTTAAATGTAATGTATATTCTGGTCAAGGTTTACAGGAGTTTAAGTAAGAATTACAGTAATCTGTGATGTTATGTCCCGGGGGGTGGGGGGGAGGTAGGATCCACTGCCGAGTATTAGGGCCCATCCATATCTTAGCTCAGTGTGGCTTGTGAACCCCTCAAGTCCCCTTCAATTCATCCTCACCTATGTGACATTCTGCTCCTACTGCTGCCACACACTTTCTCCTCTCCCTATCCTTTGAAACGCCGAAAATCCGATTGCATCCCATGTTACTCACTCTCAGGCCAACCCACCCCACAGGGTTGTTGTGAGGATAGAATGGGGAGGAGGAGAACTATGTATGCTGTCTTGAGCTCTGTAGAGGAAAAGGAGGGATATAAACGCAATAGCATTAAAAAATAATAATAACCCATAAATACAGATTAAAGATGGAATGGGAGAGACGACAAGAGACTGGTTTGGGGATGTTCATGTGTCCCTGTGGGTGTTTTACCGAGTAAGAGCTGAGATCTCATAGCACAGAAACAAAGAGAAAGCCAGAATTTTGCTAAGGCAGTCACTGCCAGGGGAAATTTTTCCTAAGCAGACTTCAAGTGGGGTGGCTGTGGCAGTGGGGGGGGTGGCAGTGGGGGGGGCATTACTGGAGAGTGATGCCATATCTAGCGGGATATGATTTAAAGGCTTTAAAATAAGCGCTACACATAATACAACCACTCCTTGTCGATCATAAAAAGTAATGTGCAAGGAAAGATGGATCGCCAGAGCTATAAATCAGTTCCTGTGTCAGGCTAATAGTAGCTCATGTCAGCCTTGGTGCTGCTAGTGTGGTGGGTGGGGGATTGTTTTGCTTTTAGATATATATCCATCAAAGCGCTGATGGATGACAAGCCTGTCCCCATAACTCATTCTGTGTCCTGGATCCCACCTGACTTTGAAGCCGGTCTTTGCAGGTGTATCTTTTTAGCTCTCCTGAGGGTGTTTCATCTCTGCGGGGATTTTTGGGTGTCTGTTCTTATCGGGCTTGAAATATTTGGGAAACTTGTGGATCCTGAAAGGTGGGAAAACCATATGCCACCCCCCTTCCAAACACCTGCTATATATATATATAGAGAGAGAGAGAGATAAAGTAATGGTTTGATGTGCTTTAATTGTGCTGAGATTCTGCTGCTTCGTGTTTATTTTTGCTCTGTGTCTCCTGGAAGGTGAGCAGAAGCCTTTATAAAACCCACAGTTCTGCTAAATGCTCCCTCGTGTAAGTAGAAAGCATAAGTCAGTCACTTTGGAGGTTACAGAGAGTTTCTTGTCCAAAGTAACAATTGACTAAGCCTATTATTTGTGCTGTGTGGTTCTTCCCTTTGCATTGTACAAAGTGGGAGTGGCCTGCTGAGGGTAGGTCCTCATACTTTTGGAAACAGACTTGCCCTGCCTGACCTTTTTTAAACAAGTGTTCAAAACACTTGTTTGAACAGTGGGCAGTTTGTTCTGACTCAGCTAGGACCACTTGATGGATCTCGGATCCAGTCTGCAAGCTGCTGTTTGACCATCCCAGCTTAAAATCTGCTGTATATTTTGGAAAGTTCCTTGCATGTTCACTATGCATCCGTATACCTCGTAAAGATACTATAACCAACTTTTCCATGATGGTTCTTGGGACTGAGGAGCAGGTTTGCATCTGTGTTTGGATACAACTGGAGGCCATTTTGAATCAAGATGGTGGGTTCAGCCTTTCCAAACTGCACTGATTTTTACCCCGGATGTCAAAACCTCACTGATTCTTTTTGTTTGTTTCTTAGAATTCCCACACAATACTAGGTAGGAGGTTGCTAATAGTAGCACATGAACAAAACACCGCCACCAAACCAGGTTGCTGCCTTTACGGGACTTCAAATCTAAAAGTTTTCAACAGACAATAGAAAGAGAGTAAAATAGGATAGGAAAGGGTAACTATTACATGTATTTCAGCTGGGGGCAGATCTAAATCAGGCAATATAGTGCGCAAAACAGAAGGGGATAAGGAAATATATAACAAAAAACAAATTAGACGGGTGGTGTTGCTTACTTTGTGGCTACATGATCAGCTTATTTTTTTGTACATCTGACTTAAATGATTTTTCCTCACGCCCTGCTTGCATAGCAATCACGTCTTGTCCAATGAAACATTATGGAGAATGGGACTTAAGTGCCATTTCTTTCCGTGCATCTCCTCTAAACATGACTAAGTTTGGATCCAGCCCATTGTTTCTCATGCTTTGGCAGAGGCCCCAGCCTGAACCCGAACTGGCAAACTTAATTTATTATTTATTTATTTGTTTATTTAATATAGTCCGTGGGCCGTTTTTCTGCACGTGCACCCTCTGGCATTTTTGGTAAAACAAATCAGTTAGGAATAGCAGCCAGACAATCAATAAAACCAACACTGAAAGGCAGCAGCAGGGTGAGCGGCGAGGCAAGTGAATTAAAATGACAAAATGCCTGTGTACATAAAAGCATTTCGACAGCTTCTCTGCAAATGCATCAAGAAGGTGTCCGCTGGATGTCCCTGGAGAAGGAATCCTGGAGTTGTGGCACCACCGATGAAACAATCCCTTTAAAAAGGAAAGCAGCAAAATCTGTAGCATTGGGAATGCTGGACTTTAAACTTATCACCGGGGAATGCTAGCTTGTCATTTCTTGCTGGACCTCCCAATTCAGACATGCCACATTTAATGCGAACTTCTTTTTCCAGGTATATCCCCTGCCTGCCTGTTGTTTCGGAGGCCTGTAGGGATGAGGAGGTTCAGAGGTACTATCTATACTATCTGTGTGGTCAGGATTTCCAAGTTTCAGATTTAGTTTCCTTGATGCTGTGTTGTAGTTCAGAACTCATATCCCTTCCTCACCAAATGCTTCTTTTTTACTCTTTGCTAGTCTCCTTTCGCTAGACTGTGCCAGCAAGAGAGAGGCTTCTTCCCCTTTACCCTGAATTGTGATGTCTCTCCCCAAACCCTGTGTGTTTAGCCT
Source organism: Podarcis liolepis (assembly GCF_965112155.1). Classification (NCBI taxonomy): domain Eukaryota; kingdom Metazoa; phylum Chordata; class Lepidosauria; order Squamata; family Lacertidae; genus Podarcis; species Podarcis liolepis. Next base: position 24,628,183 of record NC_139567.1, on the reverse strand, counting down.
AGAAACGGTATTTATATATCGTCCAGGGTCTAGCACTGTATGGTGTAGCTTGTTCCTGTTGTGGGTGTTCAACTTGAGATCCTGAGATTTAGGAGGCCAGATACAACGCTACGTATAGGTCTTCCTTTCCCTCTGTCTGGAAAGAGGATCCCAACCCATGCAGTCACCACTGTAAATACTTCCTCTATGGCTTCTCCTACAACTGGTGGGAAAGCATTTTTGGAATCTGTCCAGTTCAGTTTTCATTTGCCCTTTATAGTAGAGTTGGGGATGTTGTTGGACTCCAACTCCCATAATATCCGACTCTTGGCCATGCTTGTTGGGGCTGACCAGAGCTGGAGTTCAAAAACATCCGGAGGGCCACAGGTTCCCTATACCTGGCTTACAGTCAGCAAGCATGCTTGACGCTGCTTCCCACCGTCACTTGGGAGGTAACATTCAAGGAACTAAACTGCGAGTGGAGAGGAGTGGGAAACCCACACAGGCAGTCCAGTTATGTGTGGCCTCTGTGATTTCCATTGATCTCAATGGCGGTTGGGTGGTAGGAAGCCGCTGGTTCAAATCTCAGCTCCACCACAAACATAAATTTCTTCACTGTGGGGATAATCTGAATGCCCTGCTTTGTTATAGGGCATTGTAAGGACTGCCAGTGAGAATCCACTGCATACTTCAGGGAAGTGCTTGTATAAACACCTTGAGCTGCATTGGATGGCAACCTGGTGGGTTCTTTCAGAAGATATTTTCCAGAGAGCATCTGATGTTGTGGTATAAACGGGGAAGCCTGTATGGAGCCCTCAGGATCCCTGCTTATCTATACTATTATTACAGCTAGACAGTTTTTTGTTTCAATATCCAAGTTCCTTATTAGCTATCTAGTATTATCTCATTGTCTCATGAAGTGGGAGTGGGGAGAAGCAAACTGTTCAGTTGTGTGAGGAAAATGAACATGGCAGAACTCAAACTACCGCCACACCCTCTGTATTTCCATGGGTTGGCAGTGCCAGAATCTGTGCCTATTTAGATCACTGAAACATATGGAGTCTGAAAACAATGTTCCCATTAACCTACTTGAAAAGGCCTGCCATTTTGAAAACTGTCTTCCTGTTCCATGGGCTGCAAGTTGCCTTTCTCAATGTTGCTGGAGCCTGGATAGATGGTACTCCTACAACTTCAAGCTGCCTTTATTGTTATTATTATTACAGCTTGGGAATGATGGTCTTCTGACCTGGTGGGAGTTGCAGCCCAAAACTGCTGGAGGGCACCATGTTTGGAAAATGCTTTCATAGCCAGTATCATAAAAAGTTGTTTTCTAGTAATGAGTGCAGAGCGAAAAATAAAACGAAAGGTTCCTTGCATCTATGAAATGGGAAGACGGTGACGGGCTAGATGGGAGAAACTGGGCAACTTGCTTCGTGAACCGGGAGGCCACTAGGCAGGGTGGCATGATTAAGATGTGGGCAGATAAGGCAAATAAGAAGGCAAAAAGGAAAGCAGGTGAACAGTGACCAAAGTGGTAAGAAAACATTATTTAAAGCACTCCTAAAAAGTCTGATATTCGCCCAATAATTCTGGGAAGTATAGTTTGTTAAGAATGCTGAAAGTTGTTAGGGGACCTCCTTATTCCCTTTGTAGAGCTACCAAGAGTCAGTGTGGTTTAACAATCAGTTCCTCTTTCCAAGAAACTCTGGGAGTTGTAGCTCTAGGAGGGGTCTGGAGGGCCTTCTAACAACTCACATCACACTTAACAAACCACACCTCCCAGAATTCTTTGTGGGTAGCCATGATTGTTTAAAGTGGTATCATAGTGTTTGAAATACATGGTGTGAATGTGACCTGTGTGAGGAATTCTCATCCCAATTTAACTAGTCCTCAGCCAGGGTCATTGTTAGGGGGTTTTCAGCAGGCCCCAGATCTCCTGCACCTGTTTTTACACTTTAATAAACCAACAACTGCAAAAATGTTGCTTTTATGGCTACTGGGTGTGCTGCAAAACACCATTCTGGTGAGATGCCAGCCACCCATCATCTTCATTTCCCAGAGGCATATTTACATATAAATTTGCATTTATGCCAGGTTGTATCATGGAGTACCCCGAGTCCTTCAATGTACTGGTATCTTGCAATGCCCATGTCCTCAGCAGTCCCCCCCCCTCCGTTGCATAGAGCCCCTCTCTCCTATGTAGCAAGGACTCTGCACATCTTTGATCTGCTAAGTAATACTTCTAGAGCATCTCCTGCTCGAGGCAATGTAAGTGCACACAACTGCATTATGCTCTGTGATGCCGTGGCCATTAAATCTACCTGCATTTAAGAGTAATAAGCCACACTGCATAATTAGACCACCAGGTTACATAAGTAATACTGCCACCCCAAAGCTGAACACTAAGGATTCAGAAAAAAAACTTCTATTTTGGATTCTTGAAAAGATGGGGAGGGGTGTGTGTGTTCAGCCCTTGGTGGACCAGTGTTGTACCATGTTGGATGTTTCCTTAGCTATGGACCTCACTGGGTTACCTATGGCCAGACACTATCTTTCACTGTAATGTAGTTCACAGGATTGTGAGGATAAGGCAGGGTCAATTCTGTAACCTTTTGGAGGAACATAAGGGTAAGAATATGTCTGACTGACTAACTGACTGACTGATGGGTCACAGATTGTTCAAACTTAGACTTGAGTTGTGTGTGTGTGTATACATCATCATCATCGTCATCCATACAGCAGGGTTGGTGAACCCATAACACATGCTAGATGCAGCTATCCAAGGCACTTACAGCCTGCCCGATTCTAGCAAAATCTCCCTATGCAAAGGCACCTCTTCTCCCTCTGCTCTTAGACCTCCTAGCAATAGTGTCTCCCTAGGGAGAAGAGGACCTTTGCAGAGTAGATGGGGCTTTCCTCTCCATTGCAGCACTGAGATGGCAGGATCCTGCTTCTTCTGCTTCATTTTTGCTTTCACCGCAGTGCTGAGCTAGGAGAAGGGGGGAAACCCAGTACTGTGCTTGGGGGCAAATGCAGAAGAGAGTGTGGTTTCCTTCCCATTTCTGGGCTAGGAGGTGAGAAACCTCTCCTACCAGCCCCGTGTTGCCATCTGGTCATCTGCTGATTGGCTGTCTAAATGTGTGTGTGTGCTTGCCTGTCTGTATATATCTTGGCCACACACCCTGCTGGCATCCCATCCTTGGAGGGCTAACTAACTATGTGAACCTTGGACCAAAGGTTTAGCCCCACCTGCCATCCAGTATAATTATTTGTACATATAAAACCAGGATGTAAGGGACAAGGGTTATTTCCTGATCTTTCTGAAGAGCTAGTTTTTAAACATGCAGTTCAAAGTAGCATGGCCCAGGCACAGCCTTGCCTTTTCAGCAAGAACTATACCGAAGAGTGCCTAAAAGACCCACACAACCCTTCTCTGTTATCTGACTTGGTAGTGTTCCCCAGCTCGCTTTGACAAGAAGTCAAACTAGCTGTCACTTTCCAGGAAGTCTCTATGTCTTGACTTTGGCTGTGCTACCCCTGAACTTTTCCCCCTATTCTAGGTTTAACTGGAGTGGCCTGGTCCCCATGCGCTTGCGGGGCAGGATCCATGGCTTGCAGGCCAGGAACTCTAAGTTCTTGCTGGAGGGCAAGGAGTTTCGCATCTTTGGAGGCTCAATGCACTATTTCCGCATCCCCCGTGAATACTGGAAAGACCGCTTGATTAAGATGAAGGCCTGTGGCTTGAACACCCTCACGACGTAAGTGCTGCCCTTACTGCAGGCTCAGTCCAGTTTGTAGCTGCTGACTTCATGGGAACATGATAGGAAGCTGCCTTAACACAGAGCCTAGCTTTGTGGCATCTCTCTACACCAGAGATGAATTACCTCCCCACCTTTTGAGGGTCACATTCCCACTGGCATAAACTTTTGAAGGGCATGTACCCAAAGTGTGTGAGGCCACATATCTTCCTGCTGCTCCCTTTCTCTCTTATGCCACCCTTCACCCCTTTTTTCCCTTTCCATGCCACTCACATGAAATTGTACCAATGTCTACACTGGCAGTGGCTCTCCAAAGCTTAAGACAAGCAGTTCTCCCAGGCCTACCTGTAGATTCTGGGATTGAACCTGGGGCCTTTTTGCATGCAAAACATGTGCTCTGCCGCTGAGCTACAGCCCTTCCCTTAAATTTTCTTCTATAAATTGGGGACACTGAACTGTGGGGGCGTGTGTTGTCACACAAGCCAACCACCCTCACCAAAAGGCAGGCTTTGTGATAAAGCTGGAAAAGGAAAGGAAGGAAGATTCCAGTGCACAAAAAGAAGAGAAAGACAGAAGACCTCAAAGAGGGGATACTTAAGCAATCCAATCTCTGTGAATTCCAAAACAAAACAGTTCATAGTTTTCTTACTGATCAGAGATGAGCTGTCCATTGGAGTTTGTACTTCTCCAAATGTTGTAATGCTGTTCTTGGAAGTTATACCAAAAGTATGTATTTAAACAGGTATTCTGAAAGAAATGTGTCTACAGATATGTACTAAATACATACTTTGAGAGGATTAAAAAATATCAACAGATTAATGCAAAAATACTACAGAGTTATGGGTAAAAATCTGCAACATGGAGTAGAAATGGATAGATTCACCCATCATTCTTCAGTTATAAATATTATTTGCCAGTTAAGCCTTCCTTGGGAACAACTAATTTATAAACTTTGGGCTAATAAGTCATTCTGTGTGCAACTTTTGACATCTCCCTTGTCTTAATTTCCATACTAAAAGTTGATGTCACCTGGTGTTAACGACTTAACAGCTTCTTTGAGTGGGTTGCATGTATATTGCATACAAGATTCATAGGAGAGTAATGTTTATGTTTCTTACAACTTGATCACTGGTTTTCTTTTCCAAAAGAGGAAAACTGTTGGCAAACTTTTTACCACACCTCATAATTTTTATTTTTATTTTGCAAAGCCTCCAGCAGCCAGATAAAATTGCTTTGGGGGCCCCAATCCACCTCACACACCATCAGTTGGCTATTGTTGCTGTAAAAGATTTATGGGATGTGAAGTGGGGATAGTCAGCTGATTTCCTTGCTTGAACCCTGAAACCAGCATTGAAACGGGCAGCTAATTCATTCTGTCTTTCAGGTATGTCCCATGGAATCTTCACGAGGAAGTAAGAGGGAAATTTGACTTCCGCGGAAACCTGGATCTGAGGTACCTATCCTGATCTGAAGTATGGATCTCACGGTCCATGGCTGAAACAAACCCCCACACAAGTAAATTCTGCAACCTGAGTAATCAAATTTATTGTAAACAAATAATGTTATTCAGTTGGGACAATTTCTCTGGCTTTAGTTGCCCCTGGCTGCAGAATATTGGAGCAGGGTTTGTAGTTTACAGAACATTAGACATGGGGGGGGGGTTGTTGTTGTTTGGGTTAGTAATGCTAGAAGAAGATCTGGGGCCGGGGAGAGAGACTGGGAGGGAGCTGTGCTCTATCCCTTTAGAAGTGGAAATTTTTCAAAGCTCAATTTGTGAAGACACGAATTAAGCTGAGAGGAAGGATCTTCAGGGAGCAGTATGAATAGTTTCCCTCCAGCTCTATGAGTTAAAGATGAGTTAATAAGGAGATTCCTGCCCTGCAATTCTGCAGGCTTATGCCCTGCATAGCAATCTTTTGTCTCTCCACTCCATTTGACAATAAAGCTTGTTCAGAGTCTGCCAACCCTATCCATAAGGGACTGAGAAAGAGGAAGAAAGATATGGCGAGTCAGCATTTGTTAATAACAGGTGCTGAATTGTCTCTGTGCCGGATAAAGCCTGCTTAAGGCTCAGTGTTCATTCCTTCCCAGCTCAGACCAAAGCTGCATCTACTTCAAATCTTTTTACATTTTTAAAAATTAACTTAATTTTCTTTACAATCACAAATAATAAATTATAATTTAATCCTTTTTTAAAGTGCCTATTCATTCCATGTGTAATATCTAGCACTAGTCATAGAATATCCAGCAGTCGTAATAGAGTATTACTCTTAAGTAACATGAGCCCACCATTGTCACCGGAATGTGACTTGGTTGGATATCACTGTGCATTTCCCAAATCATAATCTGTACAATTTGATATAGTTTTGCAACATTTCAGTTAAGCCTCTTACACCTTTTGAAGGGTGCAGTCTAACGTGTCAAAAATTAATAAAGGTTTCCAAGTTCTCTATAAATTTATTACGGCGTTCTCATATGGCTTTGGTTTCCATTCAGTAGTTGCAGGAATCTTGGGCTGTTTCTTATGTTAGTCAGGCTAGGATGCTTACAAAGGATGTATTAAAATACCGCAGGATACAGCAGGAGGTATTCAGTGCCTTCCTTCTGTTAGTGCAAGTGCAGTGGTACCTTGGTTGTCAAATGGCTTGGCTTCCGAACAAATCTGCTCTTGAACAGTGCAAACCTGGAAGTAAGTTTGCAAACTTTTTTTGGAAGCTGAACGTCCAACGCAATTTCTGCGGCTTCCGACTGAGTGCAGGAAGCTCCTGCTGCCAATTGTAAACCACACCTTGGTTTTCAAACGGTTCCGGGAGTTGAACACCTCCTAGAACGGATTAAGTTTGACAACCAAGGTACCACTGTATCTACAGTTGTGCAATGGAACTTCCTTCTCCTGCTTCTTTTCCCTGCCCTGCCATATATTCTGTGCCCTCCTCAAATCTTCTACAAAGTGTTGGGGAAAACCCAACAGATTTAGGGGGCATACTGGGGAAGGAAAAATCCTTGTAACAGAGAAACATATCTGGGGCTACTTTGGATAGAAGCCCAAGAATAGAATGCTTCAGTCCTCATTATTTCCAGTTTCTGTCGGTCTAAAATTTTGATTGCATCCTTGGCAAGAGAAGGTCCACATGGTTGACGACTGATACTCCCAACTTTGAGTGACTGCTGTAGGCTGAACTAAGTCCATGGCGTACAGCTTGTATCATTGTTTTGCAATTGGCCCAAGTCACAGGTGATGTTCTAGGGGATGTGACCTTCCATCACATCAATGGCTCCAGACCTGGGATGTGGCTGTGGCAGTGTGGTAAAAAAATCTGGGGAGAAACAGAGATTTGAGCATGCAGTTAAAGTGTGACATAGCCATCAGATGGCTGTACTTGCACCATATTTCCTGTCTACTCTTTTGTTTCTTTTCCAAGCTAAAGTGTTTGGGAAAGGGGTCTTCTCTTGCATTTGAGCTCCCAAGGCATTTGGCTGGCCTTTTCTAGAGGCAGAATGCAAAACATATGGGCTCATCCGATGGTTGATGTCCGGCAAGGATAAACTGCTGCTGTTCATTTGCAGTTTAACTACATTTTAATGTGCTAATCATCTAAGGGATTTTGTGGTAGTAGTGAAGCCTTGGGCTGTAATTGGCTGAGATGCTCGAATGTCACAGACAAACTGGCCAGTGGGAAGAGGGGCAAAGACAAGCATAAAGTTTTGAAATGTAGTGGGCTAGCAGCTATAATAGACTTTAGATGGGAGAAGAGGAGGTAGTCTTTAGAAAGAAGGGGAAGAAGAAAAAGCAAAGGTGAGAGCGGAATGGGAGAGAGAACATGTAGAGAAGGGAGTCGGTGTTGGAGAAACATGGAGTGACGTTCTCATATATTGATTTGAAGCAACCAGTTTTAAAAGCCAATGCTTTTATCACTACAGCTTGTGGGATCTTTCTAGATCATTGTTCTCCAGATCTGTAAGGTTTGCTAGTTGCTGTTCCTTACAACATCTCCTGCCAGCTTTGTGGTTCCCTCACTCTGCCTAACGCTGTTTCCTTCTCCAGGGCTTTCCTTAGGACAGCTGAAGAAGTTGGGCTGTGGGTGATTCTGCGTCCAGGACCTTATATTTGCTCCGAGTGGGACCTTGGTGGTCTGCCCAGGTAAGTCTATCTAGGTAAAACTGCCCAGGTAAAACTATCTAGTTTTGGTTGTCTTTTGGAATGGCAGTCAACCCTGGCTCTGTGGCTCTCAATTCCTACTGCCCACTAGGACTTCAGGGAACAGACTCTTAATTAGGAAAATGAAGAAAGTCTGGCGATTCTGAAATGGCTAGTTGTAGTCCAAAATACACGGCCGCTGGTTGCTGAAGGCTGGCATAGATGCACACTTCCCTCCTG